>NC_054079.1:3790812-4121284 GCF_017639655.2 Falco naumanni | reverse complement strand
TTCCTCTCCTTCTCTTATTATGGATGCAGCTATTGATCGCATCCATATTTGGGCTTGGATACTACTTAGAGCCAGGGTGACGTCGTCCTGTAAACCACCTAACGCCTTAGTGATAAGTTGATGATCTTCCATGTTTATTTGTTCCCACCTGGGGAGTACCTTCGATATCAACCATTGGTGTGCCCCTAATGCTAACAATGAAGATTTTAGTGGTTGTTGTAGTTTTGATAGATCGGCCGTGGTGGCGGCTAGTTTATTCATTATCACCTCTGAGTCTATGGAATTTAATACTCCGAGTCCTGTTCCCAACATTCCAGTTACATCTCTAACTATTCTGTTTCGATAAATATTTCCCCTTTTTCTTAACCAAGTTGTCCATCCCTCATAAGAGGTCTGTAAGAAGGGGGAACAGGATGGCTTAACATCAGAAACCTTGACTTGTATTTGTAACTCTATTCTTTTAAGAGACCATTCTGGGTTAAACAACATTTGTTGCTGACCTGTATTTCTGATTATGTATGGTCCAATTTCAAAAATGTTTTGATTGAGTTTAGCTAATTTTGGATCAAGCGTTAATGGGGTCATTATAACTGTGGTGGTGGGAGGAATAGTGGTTAGCATGATTGTTATTTTGATCTTATAAGTCAGAGCTGTTCTTGGGGATTCCTTTCCTAGGCATATTATAAAGATGGGCTCAGTTAAGGTAAAATTGTGCCAACATTCCCGTGAATTAAAGCACATGGTTGTATTTAGAAGGGTAAATTCCTTACCTACCTTTCTGACACTAATCAGGGTGTCTCCCGAAATCTTGGTGTTATCCTTTTCATTATATGTTTGACACCCTACTTTTATCCTATCTCCTAATTTTCCCCATAATCGGTCGACTTTGTGCATATCCTCCTGGTCCCATTGATTCCTTTGGTACACCTCATTTTCAGAAAAAAACACCATAGCTAGTTTTGTCTTTGAGTCCACCTTTCCCATTATTCCAGTGTGTTTTTTCTGGGCATGATTCCAAGGCCAGTTGTCAGGCTCTTGGTTGTAGGCAAGAGAGAGGGTACAAAAAACCACAAATGGTTTAAACCCACTATTGATCATTTTAAGAATCTAAACGTTCCTCAAATATACATATAAAATCTGTTTTGATCAAAATATCTTTGTTTGAGTTGGGGCTTACCGATAACAAGTTGGGCAAGACTGGCCACTGGCTCATTCCAGACTCTTTTGTTCTATATTGTTTGTTGTGGTGCCCTTCCCATATGGTGGATCCACAACCGCTCAGGTTCACTTACTTGTCACCCACATTGTTCCCATTTGTCCGAGTAAATTTGAGTTTCAGTTCTTTTTTATCTGGGGTTACTTTCCACGAAGTTGCAGGGGCTTTCTTAATCCGGGTATGGTGAATCCAAGAATTCTGTCCCTCAACCTTGATTGCAGTGTAGGTGGTGAGTAGGACTTGAAAAGGTCCGGTCCACTGTGGTTCCAGGGTTTTATCTGTAAAACACTTAACGTATACATAGTCCCCTGGTTGTATATCGTGAACAGGTCCATCCAGACCCCTACTATGTGTTCCCATCACATGCTTCTCAATTCTTATTAATTGTTTGTTTAGTGCCACCATATAGGAAGTCATTGTTTCTTCACCAATCTGTGAAGACGTCCCCTTTTGCACCCCATAGGGTCGTCCATACAAAATTTCAAATGGGCTAAGCCCCTCTTTTGCTCTTGGTCTAGTTCGAATTTGTGTAAGAGCTAATGGCAAAGACTGGGGCCAAGTTAGATTTGTTTCTTGACCTAACTTGACAATCTGTTGTTTGATTAGATGATTCATCTTTTCCACCTGGCCACTCGATTGTGGTTGGTATGGGGTATGTAATTGCCAATCTATTCCTAGATGGTGGCTGATCTGTTGTACTATTCTGGACACAAAATGTGGTCCTCTATCCGAGGACATTACCGCTGGGACTCCAAACCTAGGTATTATCTCTTGGAGTAGTATTTTGGTCACTTCCCGGGCTTTAGCAGTTCTGCACGGGAAGGCTTCTGGCCAACCTGAAAAGGTATCTGTTAGTACCAATATCGATACCCCCCTTTTCAAGGAAGTTCCGAGAAATCGATCTACCAATGTTGCCCTGGAACATTTCCTCTCCCAATTTTTCCCAACTTTGCCCCCTTGGTAATCTTAGGATTAGTCTGGAGACAAAGGTCACATTGTTGGGTTATTGTCTAATAGTAGTATACAAATTTCGTGCTGTTATGTTTTTAGTGAGATCCTTATATAGAGCTTCTGCCCCCCAGTGCCTTTTTCTATGTTCTTCCCGGACTACTGACCATACCATGTAGGAAGGAATCACTATTCTCCCATGTGAGATTATAGCCCACCCTTCCTCATTATATGATCCCTCTAGGTCAGAAATCAGTTTGCGATCTTCTTTTGTATAGTCTGGTTTACCTTCTAGAGATATTTGTCCATCGGGTATTAGCGCACCCTCTGCCTTGATTGCTTTTCTGGCTGCCTGTTTTGCTTCCCTGTCCGCCAGTTCATTTCCTCTTTCCTATTCTGTGCTCACTTTCTGGTGTGCCTTAATGTGCATAATTGCCACCCTTTCAGGAAGCTGGACCGCATTTAGGAGTTTCAAAATTTCTTCCGCTTGTTTGATGATTTTTCCTTGGGAGTTTAACAGTCCCCTTTCTTTCCATATTGCTCCATGAGCATGTACCACTCCAAAGGCATATTTAGAATCAGTCCAAATATTTATAGGTTTTCCCCGAGCTCTCTCCAGAGCTCGAGTAAGGGCTATGATTTCAGCCTTTTGTGCCGAAGTGTCAGCTGGTAGCAGCCCCGATTCTGTCACTTCTTCAGAGGTTGTAACAGCATATTCGGAATGTCGCTTTCCGTTCAGCATATAGCTGCTCCCATCCGTGAACCAATGTTCAGCTCCATTAATAGGAACATCCTTGAGATCTGTCCGACTAGAATAAGTGGCTTCGATTGTTTCTAGACAGTTATGATCAACTGATTTTCCAATATTCCCATTAATAAATGAGGCCGGATTGACGATGTTTGTAGTCACGATCTCAACATCATCTTGTTCTACCATTATGGCTTGGTATTTTAGGAATATCTGTGGGGAGAGCCAATGCCCCCCTTTTGATTCAAGGACTGCAGACACTGTGTGGGATACTAAGACAGTCATTTTCTGGCCCAGGGTAAACTTCCGGGCCTCCTGGATGTTTAGGATGACAGCTGCTACTGCTCTCAGGCAACCAGGCCATCCTTTTGCAGTGGCATCCAGCTGTTTAGAGAAGTATGCCACTGCCCGTCTGTATGGTCCCAAATCTTGTGCCAATATTCCTAATGCCATTCCCTGTTTCTCATGGGAAAATAGGAAAAATGGCTTACTCACATCAGGAAGTCCTAGTGCTGGTGCCGACATCAAGGCTTTCTTCAGTTCATGGAAAGCTCTGTCTGATTCAGCATCCCACTGAAGATCCTTCTGATTAGCTGCTATCAGGGAATATAATGGTTTAACAAGCAAGCCATAATCAAAGATCAGGTGATGTTAATCCCGCACTCTTTCTAGTGCTAGTACCATAGGATCCCGAGGGGGTACTAATCCACAGTCCTTTTGCCACTCGGGTTTGTCCCGGAGGACGAAGAACATGTCTGCATATGATACTTCGTCCCATTTTCCTTCTCTTCTCAGAAACAACATTAATTGCAGGAGAGTGTTATAATCTAACGTTCCTCCCTCCTGAGGCCATTTCGCATCACTCTCCAATTTATACAAAGGCCACCACTGATTACAATATTTAATCACTTTCCTTCTATTTTCGGTGCCACCCTGTCCTACGATATCCCTCCAATGTTTTAATATACAACCCAAGGGCGATTTTTCACAGGGCATACTTCTTCCATTTCCCATTTTGCAATTTTAATTACTTTGTTTTTCTCCGGCCGCCTTAGCCACCCAAGGTCGGAAACGCGGATAGAGCTCCTTACTCGTTTTGCACTCAAACGTGCGTCTCAAACACCCTTGCACTCACACTCAGTCAAAATAATTAAGCTATACGCGGAAAATCAAAATGCGCATCTCAATCACACCATTCACACTCTCCGGGCAGCCCTCAGTCACACAAGCAGTATGTTATACGGTACCGTGCACTTATGTACAACTTTTAGGAACACTGACAGTTCACAAAGTATGCATTTCAATGAACAATTGCCAAAAAACAAACAACAAACAAAACCCCAATTTTTTCCTGGTCTTAAGCAGAGTGTTAAGTTTTCTGCTATTTGCCACGAATTACCAGAATATTATTATTTTTCAACATACATTTCATAACTCCAAGTTTTGAACATGTAACAAGACAACACATAGAACAAATAAGACACAGAGCGCTATTTCAGTTATTACATTCTAGGAATTCCCCAATTTTTAAGACAACCTAAAGGAAGTTTTTAGCTTCCCCCTTTTTTCTTTTTTTTTTTTTTTTTTTTTTTTCCGATGCAAAAGTTTCCCTTTTACTTTTGCTATGAGATCCCTCTTGTTACTGTGAGATTCCGCCTTATTCCGTCCCGCCCCCCGCTTTCCGTCACGAGGCCTCCGGGCTTTTAGGATCTGGCAGTAACCTCGGGTTTGCTCGATCTGCCCTCAAGATCGCTAGCGGCCACCCTTTGGTCAGCAAACCCTCTCCCAAGGTACCTTTCCTCCTGGGGACTACGCTGCGCGCCGCACGTCTCTGTGCGTCTCACCAGCCGCCCCGTTTCTAAACATACCGTTTTATCCGTGGATCCAGGGGTTTCTCTTCTGCTCCCAGGTGAACAGCTGAGAAGAGGAGGCTCCTCCAAGGAAATCTCCCGGGGCGCGCCTAGGAGCGTCCATTCCGCAGCTGGTCCCTCGGCCGAGCAGAAATCCTCCTGCCTGGCTCACCCAAATGACGTACGGAATTAGACTCTATAACTTGAAAGTTATAAAGCAGGTATGTTCATTGCGTGCAGATGCACGTGGGATCGCTCCTCCACAAGCATGCATGCCCAAAGTGACGAACCATCTCACATTTATACAGTATTCGTTACCTAAACTCGCTTACTCTCCCTTCGTATGTTAATTAGCTTATCAGTCCTTTGCCTGGAATGTGGTGGTCTTGCAGGTTTGTAGGTGATTCATGTCCTTGTGACCATCTGATCTTCTCCAGCAAGAAGACTTAGTACTCCCTCCCTCTAGATAGCATTGGAATGTCTCTCATCCTTTTCTCATCCTTTTTATAAATAGCCCCTTTGTTAGAGGAAGAAGGGTAGGTGTCTCCTCAAAGCTGTGTGCCTATGTGACCAGACACCACACCCATGACCAGTCACCATACCCACATTCCTTGAGCAGACATATACAGTCACGATCGATGTCCATTGTCCCCATTTCACACTATTTCTCCATATCAGTCCCCCCCTTTTCTATCAAACTGAGTAAATTCTTTTACTTAAGCAGTCTTCCCGAATTATATAGAGCATCATACATTAAGTGTTACCCTTTTAAACATTTTCCAAACCCACAAATATAACATAATGATTAGTATTAAGGAAATTCCTAAACTGATCAATAAGATCACAATGGGGTGTACCAGAGTGTTAAGAATTCCTGTTGCAGAAGGTGACCAGCCAAAGAGAGTATCCCACCACTTATGGTTTCCATCCTGTTCTACCTTTTTTAAAACTTTCTTGATCCCCTCTACATCATGATGTATCATAAGAAGAGTTTCGTGTCCCTTTTCTTTGGTTTCTTTCAGTATACGTTGTAAATCTGCATGTTTTAATAGTTCTTTTATACTACTTATATTTAGTCCTATGGGGGTAGGAATTATCATCTGTGATAGGGTAAAATTGGATTTTAAGAATTGATGAGACACTACTGGGACTGAGTAACTAAAATCGCATCCTGTGATAGTAGTAAAATTACAGATACAGTAATTTGAATATTGTGCAGTCTCCTTTACCTCCCCATCTACGGTTATTGTGTTACACTTCGTTCTCAAACACGCACATCCCTTCCCTGCATATATAATTACTGTTTTCAGGTTTGCATTTGGTCAGGCCTCGAAATGACATATTTTCTGATCTGTATCTAAACAAGTATCCTGAGCTATTATGGTATTGCTTTCACAGAGGAAGCCCTGCTGCTCTCGCATAATACAAGATTCTAAATCTACTGTTTGCCACTTGTTGCCTGTCTTTCTGGCCCATGTTCTATGTTTAAAAGGATATAGGAGCACCCCATTGTGGTTAATTCCAAGGGCTACAATGGGGTGTATGGTAATTATTACTGCATTATGTATGGTTAATAGAAAAGCTGTGATTGTGTGTGTGTTGGGGTCGTAGGTAAAGTTTACCATAATCCACCATGACTGGAGTTTTCTTTCTACCTCCGTAGCATTGTCCCAAACCATCTTTCGAATTTCCGTAGAAATATGCCTTCCTCTCCTTCTCTTATTATGGATGCAGCTATTGATCGCATCCATATTTGGGCTTGGATACTACTTAGAGCCAGGGTGACGTCGTCCTGTAAACCACCTAACGCCTTAGTGATAAGTTGATGATCTTCCATGTTTATTTGTTCCCACCTGGGGAGTACCTTCGATATCAACCATTGGTGTGCCCCTAATGCTAACAATGAAGATTTTAGTGGTTGTTGTAGTTTTGATAGATCGGCCGTGGTGGCGGCTAGTTTATTCATTATCACCTCTGAGTCTATGGAATTTAATACTCCGAGTCCTGTTCCCAACATTCCAGTTACATCTCTAACTATTCTGTTTCGATAAATATTTCCCCTTTTTCTTAACCAAGTTGTCCATCCCTCATAAGAGGTCTGTAAGAAGGGGGAACAGGATGGCTTAACATCAGAAACCTTGACTTGTATTTGTAACTCTATTCTTTTAAGAGACCATTCTGGGTTAAACAACATTTGTTGCTGACCTGTATTTCTGATTATGTATGGTCCAATTTCAAAAATGTTTTGATTGAGTTTAGCTAATTTTGGATCAAGCGTTAATGGGGTCATTATAACTGTGGTGGTGGGAGGAATAGTGGTTAGCATGATTGTTATTTTGATCTTATAAGTCAGAGCTGTTCTTGGGGATTCCTTTCCTAGGCATATTATAAAGATGGGCTCAGTTAAGGTAAAATTGTGCCAACATTCCCGTGAATTAAAGCACATGGTTGTATTTAGAAGGGTAAATTCCTTACCTACCTTTCTGACACTAATCAGGGTGTCTCCCGAAATCTTGGTGTTATCCTTTTCATTATATGTTTGACACCCTACTTTTATCCTATCTCCTAATTTTCCCCATAATCGGTCGACTTTGTGCATATCCTCCTGGTCCCATTGATTCCTTTGGTACACCTCATTTTCAGAAAAAAACACCATAGCTAGTTTTGTCTTTGAGTCCACCTTTCCCATTATTCCAGTGTGTTTTTTCTGGGCATGATTCCAAGGCCAGTTGTCAGGCTCTTGGTTGTAGGCAAGAGAGAGGGTACAAAAAACCACAAATGGTTTAAACCCACTATTGATCATTTTAAGAATCTAAACGTTCCTCAAATATACATATAAAATCTGTTTTGATCAAAATATCTTTGTTTGAGTTGGGGCTTACCGATAACAAGTTGGGCAAGACTGGCCACTGGCTCATTCCAGACTCTTTTGTTCTATATTGTTTGTTGTGGTGCCCTTCCCATATGGTGGATCCACAACCGCTCAGGTTCACTTACTTGTCACCCACATTGTTCCCATTTGTCCGAGTAAATTTGAGTTTCAGTTCTTTTTTATCTGGGGTTACTTTCCACGAAGTTGCAGGGGCTTTCTTAATCCGGGTATGGTGAATCCAAGAATTCTGTCCCTCAACCTTGATTGCAGTGTAGGTGGTGAGTAGGACTTGAAAAGGTCCGGTCCACTGTGGTTCCAGGGTTTTATCTGTAAAACACTTAACGTATACATAGTCCCCTGGTTGTATATCGTGAACAGGTCCATCCAGACCCCTACTATGTGTTCCCATCACATGCTTCTCAATTCTTATTAATTGTTTGTTTAGTGCCACCATATAGGAAGTCATTGTTTCTTCACCAATCTGTGAAGACGTCCCCTTTTGCACCCCATAGGGTCGTCCATACAAAATTTCAAATGGGCTAAGCCCCTCTTTTGCTCTTGGTCTAGTTCGAATTTGTGTAAGAGCTAATGGCAAAGACTGGGGCCAAGTTAGATTTGTTTCTTGACCTAACTTGACAATCTGTTGTTTGATTAGATGATTCATCTTTTCCACCTGGCCACTCGATTGTGGTTGGTATGGGGTATGTAATTGCCAATCTATTCCTAGATGGTGGCTGATCTGTTGTACTATTCTGGACACAAAATGTAGTCCTCTATCCGAGGACATTACCGCTGGGACTCCAAACCTAGGTATTATCTCTTGGAGTAGTATTTTGGTCACTTCCCGGGCTTTAGCAGTTCTGCACGGGAAGGCTTCTGGCCAACCTGAAAAGGTATCTGTTAGTACCAATATCGATACCCCCCTTTTCAAGGAAGTTCCGAGAAATCGATCTACCAATGTTGCCCTGGAACATTTCCTCTCCCAATTTTTCCCAACTTTGCCCCCTTGGTAATCTTAGGATTAGTCTGGAGACAAAGGTCACATTGTTGGGTTATTGTCTAATAGTAGTATACAAATTTCGTGCTGTTATGTTTTTAGTGAGATCCTTATATAGAGCTTCTGCCCCCCAGTGCCTTTTTCTATGTTCTTCCCGGACTACTGACCATACCATGTAGGAAGGAATCACTATTCTCCCATGTGAGATTATAGCCCACCCTTCCTCATTATATGATCCCTCTAGGTCAGAAATCAGTTTGCGATCTTCTTTTGTATAGTCTGGTTTACCTTCTAGAGATATTTGTCCATCGGGTATTAGCGCACCCTCTGCCTTGATTGCTTTTCTGGCTGCCTGTTTTGCTTCCCTGTCCGCCAGTTCATTTCCTCTTTCCTATTCTGTGCTCACTTTCTGGTGTGCCTTAATGTGCATAATTGCCACCCTTTCAGGAAGCTGGACCGCATTTAGGAGTTTCAAAATTTCTTCCGCTTGTTTGATGATTTTTCCTTGGGAGTTTAACAGTCCCCTTTCTTTCCATATTGCTCCATGAGCATGTACCACTCCAAAGGCATATTTAGAATCAGTCCAAATATTTGTAGGTTTTCCCCGAGCTCTCTCCAGAGCTCGAGTAAGGGCTATGATTTCAGCCTTTTGTGCCGAAGTGTCAGCTGGTAGCAGCCCCGATTCTGTCACTTCTTCAGAGGTTGTAACAGCATATTCGGAATGTCGCTTTCCGTTCAGCATATAGCTGCTCCCATCCGTGAACCAATGTTCAGCTCCATTAATAGGAACATCCTTGAGATCTGTCCGACTAGAATAAGTGGCTTCGATTGTTTCTAGACAGTTATGATCAACTGATTTTCCAATATTCCCATTAATAAATGAGGCCGGATTGACGATGTTTGTAGTCACGATCTCAACATCATCTTGTTCTACCATTATGGCTTGGTATTTTAGGAATATCTGTGGGGAGAGCCAATGCCCCCCTTTTGATTCAAGGACTGCAGACACTGTGTGGGATACTAAGACAGTCATTTTCTGGCCCAGGGTAAACTTCCGGGCCTCCTGGATGTTTAGGATGACAGCTGCTACTGCTCTCAGGCAACCAGGCCATCCTTTTGCAGTGGCATCCAGCTGTTTAGAGAAGTATGCCACTGCCCGTCTGTATGGTCCCAAATCTTGTGCCAATATTCCTAATGCCATTCCCTGTTTCTCATGGGAAAATAGGAAAAATGGCTTACTCACATCAGGAAGTCCTAGTGCTGGTGCCGACATCAAGGCTTTCTTCAGTTCATGGAAAGCTCTGTCTGATTCAGCATCCCACTGAAGATCCTTCTGATTAGCTGCTATCAGGGAATATAATGGTTTAACAAGCAAGCCATAATCAAAGATCAGGTGATGTTAATCCCGCACTCTTTCTAGTGCTAGTACCATAGGATCCCGAGGGGGTACTAATCCACAGTCCTTTTGCCACTCGGGTTTGTCCCGGAGGACGAAGAACATGTCTGCATATGATACTTCGTCCCATTTTCCTTCTCTTCTCAGAAACAACATTAATTGCAGGAGAGTGTTATAATCTAACGTTCCTCCCTCCTGAGGCCATTTCGCATCACTCTCCAATTTATACAAAGGCCACCACTGATTACAATATTTAATCACTTTCCTTCTATTTTCGGTGCCACCCTGTCCTACGATATCCCTCCAATGTTTTAATATACAACCCAAGGGCGATTTTTCACAGGGCATACTTCTTCCATTTCCCATTTTGCAATTTTAATTACTTTGTTTTTCTCCGGCCGCCTTAGCCACCCAAGGTCGGAAACGCGGATAGAGCTCCTTACTCGTTTTGCACTCAAACGTGCGTCTCAAACACCCTTGCACTCACACTCAGTCAAAATAATTAAGCTATACGCGGAAAATCAAAATGCGCATCTCAATCACACCATTCACACTCTCCGGGCAGCCCTCAGTCACACAAGCAGTATGTTATACGGTACCGTGCACTTATGTACAACTTTTAGGAACACTGACAGTTCACAAAGTATGCATTTCAATGAACAATTGCCAAAAAACAAACAACAAACAAAACCCCAATTTTTTCCTGGTCTTAAGCAGAGTGTTAAGTTTTCTGCTATTTGCCACGAATTACCAGAATATTATTATTTTTCAACATACATTTCATAACTCCAAGTTTTGAACATGTAACAAGACAACACATAGAACAAATAAGACACAGAGCGCTATTTCAGTTATTACATTCTAGGAATTCCCCAATTTTTAAGACAACCTAAAGGAAGTTTTTAGCTTCCCCCTTTTTTCTTTTTTTTTTTTTTTTTTTTTTTTCCCGATGCAAAAGTTTCCCTTTTACTTTTGCTATGAGATCCCTCTTGTTACTGTGAGATTCCGCCTTATTCCGTCCCGCCCCCCGCTTTCCGTCACGAGGCCTCCGGGCTTTTAGGATCTGGCAGTAACCTCGGGTTTGCTCGATCTGCCCTCAAGATCGCTAGCGGCCACCCTTTGGTCAGCAAACCCTCTCCCAAGGTACCTTTCCTCCTGGGGACTACGCTGCGCGCCGCACGTCTCTGTGCGTCTCACCAGCCGCCCCGTTTCTAAACATACCGTTTTATCCGTGGATCCAGGGGTTTCTCTTCTGCTCCCGGGTGAACAGCTGAGAAGAGGAGGCTCCTCCAAGGAAATCTCCCGGGGCGCGCCTAGGAGCGTCCATTCCGCAGCTGGTCCCTCGGCCGAGCAGAAATCCTCCTGCCTGGCTCACCCAAATGACGTACGGAATTAGACTCTATAACTTGAAAGTTATAAAGCAGGTATGTTCATTGCGTGCAGATGCACGTGGGATCGCTCCTCCACAAGCATGCATGCCCAAAGTGACGAACCATCTCACATTTATACAGTATTCGTTACCTAAACTCGCTTACTCTCCCTTCGTATGTTAATTAGCTTATCAGTCCTTTGCCTGGAATGTGGTGGTCTTGCAGGTTTGTAGGTGATTCATGTCCTTGTGACCATCTGATCTTCTCCAGCAAGAAGACTTAGTACTCCCTCCCTCTAGATAGCATTGGAATGTCTCTCATCCTTTTCTCATCCTTTTTATAAATAGCCCCTTTGTTAGAGGAAGAAGGGTAGGTGTCTCCTCAAAGCTGTGTGCCTATGTGACCAGACACCACACCCATGACCAGTCACCATACCCACATTCCTTGAGCAGACATATACAGTCACGATCGATGTCCATTGTCCCCATTTCACACTATTTCTCCATATCAGTCCCCCCCTTTTCTATCAAACTGAGTAAATTCTTTTACTTAAGCAGTCTTCCCGAATTATATAGAGCATCATACATTAAGTGTTACCCTTTTAAACATTTTCCAAACCCACAAATATAACATAATGATTAGTATTAAGGAAATTCCTAAACTGATCAATAAGATCACAATGGGGTGTACCAGAGTGTTAAGAATTCCTGTTGCAGAAGGTGACCAGCCAAAGAGAGTATCCCACCACTTATGGTTTCCATCCTGTTCTACCTTTTTTAAAACTTTCTTGATCCCCTCTACATCATGATGTATCATAAGAAGAGTTTCGTGTCCCTTTTCTTTGGTTTCTTTCAGTATACGTTGTAAATCTGCATGTTTTAATAGTTCTTTTATACTACTTATATTTAGTCCTATGGGGGTAGGAATTATCATCTGTGATAGGGTAAAATTGGATTTTAAGAATTGATGAGACACTACTGGGACTGAGTAACTAAAATCGCATCCTGTGATAGTAGTAAAATTACAGATACAGTAATTTGAATATTGTGCAGTCTCCTTTACCTCCCCATCTACGGTTATTGTGTTACACTTCGTTCTCAAACACGCACATCCCTTCCCTGCATATATAATTACTGTTTTCAGGTTTGCATTTGGTCAGGCCTCGAAATGACATATTTTCTGATCTGTATCTAAACAAGTATCCTGAGCTATTATGGTATTGCTTTCACAGAGGAAGCCCTGCTGCTCTCGCATAATACAAGATTCTAAATCTACTGTTTGCCACTTGTTGCCTGTCTTTCTGGCCCATGTTCTATGTTTAAAAGGATATAGGAGCACCCCATTGTGGTTAATTCCAAGGGCTACAATGGGGTGTATGGTAATTATTACTGCATTATGTATGGTTAATAGAAAAGCTGTGATTGTGTGTGTGTTGGGGTCGTAGGTAAAGTTTACCATAATCCACCATGACTGGAGTTTTCTTTCTACCTCCGTAGCATTGTCCCAAACCATCTTTCGAATTTCCGTAGAAATATGCCTTCCTCTCCTTCTCTTATTATGGATGCAGCTATTGATCGCATCCATATTTGGGCTTGGATACTACTTAGAGCCAGGGTGACGTCGTCCTGTAAACCACCTAACGCCTTAGTGATAAGTTGATGATCTTCCATGTTTATTTGTTCCCACCTGGGGAGTACCTTCGATATCAACCATTGGTGTGCCCCTAATGCTAACAATGAAGATTTTAGTGGTTGTTGTAGTTTTGATAGATCGGCCGTGGTGGCGGCTAGTTTATTCATTATCACCTCTGAGTCTATGGAATTTAATACTCCGAGTCCTGTTCCCAACATTCCAGTTACATCTCTAACTATTCTGTTTCGATAAATATTTCCCCTTTTTCTTAACCAAGTTGTCCATCCCTCATAAGAGGTCTGTAAGAAGGGGGAACAGGATGGCTTAACATCAGAAACCTTGACTTGTATTTGTAACTCTATTCTTTTAAGAGACCATTCTGGGTTAAACAACATTTGTTGCTGACCTGTATTTCTGATTATGTATGGTCCAATTTCAAAAATGTTTTGATTGAGTTTAGCTAATTTTGGATCAAGCGTTAATGGGGTCATTATAACTGTGGTGGTGGGAGGAATAGTGGTTAGCATGATTGTTATTTTGATCTTATAAGTCAGAGCTGTTCTTGGGGATTCCTTTCCTAGGCATATTATAAAGATGGGCTCAGTTAAGGTAAAATTGTGCCAACATTCCCGTGAATTAAAGCACATGGTTGTATTTAGAAGGGTAAATTCCTTACCTACCTTTCTGACACTAATCAGGGTGTCTCCCGAAATCTTGGTGTTATCCTTTTCATTATATGTTTGACACCCTACTTTTATCCTATCTCCTAATTTTCCCCATAATCGGTCGACTTTGTGCATATCCTCCTGGTCCCATTGATTCCTTTGGTACACCTCATTTTCAGAAAAAAACACCATAGCTAGTTTTGTCTTTGAGTCCACCTTTCCCATTATTCCAGTGTGTTTTTTCTGGGCATGATTCCAAGGCCAGTTGTCAGGCTCTTGGTTGTAGGCAAGAGAGAGGGTACAAAAAACCACAAATGGTTTAAACCCACTATTGATCATTTTAAGAATCTAAACGTTCCTCAAATATACATATAAAATCTGTTTTGATCAAAATATCTTTGTTTGAGTTGGGGCTTACCGATAACAAGTTGGGCAAGACTGGCCACTGGCTCATTCCAGACTCTTTTGTTCTATATTGTTTGTTGTGGTGCCCTTCCCATATGGTGGATCCACAACCGCTCAGGTTCACTTACTTGTCACCCACATTGTTCCCATTTGTCCGAGTAAATTTGAGTTTCAGTTCTTTTTTATCTGGGGTTACTTTCCACGAAGTTGCAGGGGCTTTCTTAATCCGGGTATGGTGAATCCAAGAATTCTGTCCCTCAACCTTGATTGCAGTGTAGGTGGTGAGTAGGACTTGAAAAGGTCCGGTCCACTGTGGTTCCAGGGTTTTATCTGTAAAACACTTAACGTATACATAGTCCCCTGGTTGTATATCGTGAACAGGTCCATCCAGACCCCTACTATGTGTTCCCATCACATGCTTCTCAATTCTTATTAATTGTTTGTTTAGTGCCACCATATAGGAAGTCATTGTTTCTTCACCAATCTGTGAAGACGTCCCCTTTTGCACCCCATAGGGTCGTCCATACAAAATTTCAAATGGGCTAAGCCCCTCTTTTGCTCTTGGTCTAGTTCGAATTTGTGTAAGAGCTAATGGCAAAGACTGGGGCCAAGTTAGATTTGTTTCTTGACCTAACTTGACAATCTGTTGTTTGATTAGATGATTCATCTTTTCCACCTGGCCACTCGATTGTGGTTGGTATGGGGTATGTAATTGCCAATCTATTCCTAGATGGTGGCTGATCTGTTGTACTATTCTGGACACAAAATGTAGTCCTCTATCCGAGGACATTACCGCTGGGACTCCAAACCTAGGTATTATCTCTTGGAGTAGTATTTTGGTCACTTCCCGGGCTTTAGCAGTTCTGCACGGGAAGGCTTCTGGCCAACCTGAAAAGGTATCTGTTAGTACCAATATCGATACCCCCCTTTTCAAGGAAGTTCCGAGAAATCGATCTACCAATGTTGCCCTGGAACATTTCCTCTCCCAATTTTTCCCAACTTTGCCCCCTTGGTAATCTTAGGATTAGTCTGGAGACAAAGGTCACATTGTTGGGTTATTGTCTAATAGTAGTATACAAATTTTGTGCTGTTATGTTTTTAGTGAGATCCTTATATAGAGCTTCTGCCCCCCAGTGCCTTTTTCTATGTTCTTCCCGGACTACTGACCATACCATGTAGGAAGGAATCACTATTCTCCCATGTGAGATTATAGCCCACCCTTCCTCATTATATGATCCCTCTAGGTCAGAAATCAGTTTGCGATCTTCTTTTGTATAGTCTGGTTTACCTTCTAGAGATATTTGTCCATCGGGTATTAGCGCACCCTCTGCCTTGATTGCTTTTCTGGCTGCCTGTTTTGCTTCCCTGTCCGCCAGTTCATTTCCTCTTTCCTATTCTGTGCTCACTTTCTGGTGTGCCTTAATGTGCATAATTGCCACCCTTTCAGGAAGCTGGACCGCATTTAGGAGTTTCAAAATTTCTTCCGCTTGTTTGATGATTTTTCCTTGGGAGTTTAACAGTCCCCTTTCTTTCCATATTGCTCCATGAGCATGTACCACTCCAAAGGCATATTTAGAATCAGTCCAAATATTTATAGGTTTTCCCCGAGCTCTCTCCAGAGCTCGAGTAAGGGCTATGATTTCAGCCTTTTGTGCCGAAGTGTCAGCTGGTAGCAGCCCCGATTCTGTCACTTCTTCAGAGGTTGTAACAGCATATTCGGAATGTCGCTTTCCGTTCAGCATATAGCTGCTCCCATCCGTGAACCAATGTTCAGCTCCATTAATAGGAACATCCTTGAGATCTGTCCGACTAGAATAAGTGGCTTCGATTGTTTCTAGACAGTTATGATCAACTGATTTTCCAATATTCCCATTAATAAATGAGGCCGGATTGACGATGTTTGTAGTCACGATCTCAACATCATCTTGTTCTACCATTATGGCTTGGTATTTTAGGAATATCTGTGGGGAGAGCCAATGCCCCCCTTTTGATTCAAGGACTGCAGACACTGTGTGGGATACTAAGACAGTCATTTTCTGGCCCAGGGTAAACTTCCGGGCCTCCTGGATGTTTAGGATGACAGCTGCTACTGCTCTCAGGCAACCAGGCCATCCTTTTGCAGTGGCATCCAGCTGTTTAGAGAAGTATGCCACTGCCCGTCTGTATGGTCCCAAATCTTGTGCCAATATTCCTAATGCCATTCCCTGTTTCTCATGGGAAAATAGGAAAAATGGCTTACTCACATCAGGAAGTCCTAGTGCTGGTGCCGACATCAAGGCTTTCTTCAGTTCATGGAAAGCTCTGTCTGATTCAGCATCCCACTGAAGATCCTTCTGATTAGCTGCTATCAGGGAATATAATGGTTTAACAAGCAAGCCATAATCAAAGATCAGGTGATGTTAATCCCGCACTCTTTCTAGTGCTAGTACCATAGGATCCCGAGGGGGTACTAATCCACAGTCCTTTTGCCACTCGGGTTTGTCCCGGAGGACGAAGAACATGTCTGCATATGATACTTCGTCCCATTTTCCTTCTCTTCTCAGAAACAACATTAATTGCAGGAGAGTGTTATAATCTAACGTTCCTCCCTCCTGAGGCCATTTCGCATCACTCTCCAATTTATACAAAGGCCACCACTGATTACAATATTTAATCACTTTCCTTCTATTTTCGGTGCCACCCTGTCCTACGATATCCCTCCAATGTTTTAATATACAACCCAAGGGCGATTTTTCACAGGGCATACTTCTTCCATTTCCCATTTTGCAATTTTAATTACTTTGTTTTTCTCCGGCCGCCTTAGCCACCCAAGGTCGGAAACGCGGATAGAGCTCCTTACTCGTTTTGCACTCAAACGTGCGTCTCAAACACCCTTGCACTCACACTCAGTCAAAATAATTAAGCTATACGCGGAAAATCAAAATGCGCATCTCAATCACACCATTCACACTCTCCGGGCAGCCCTCAGTCACACAAGCAGTATGTTATACGGTACCGTGCACTTATGTACAACTTTTAGGAACACTGACAGTTCACAAAGTATGCATTTCAATGAACAATTGCCAAAAAACAAACAACAAACAAAACCCCAATTTTTTCCTGGTCTTAAGCAGAGTGTTAAGTTTTCTGCTATTTGCCACGAATTACCAGAATATTATTATTTTTCAACATACATTTCATAACTCCAAGTTTTGAACATGTAACAAGACAACACATAGAACAAATAAGACACAGAGCGCTATTTCAGTTATTACATTCTAGGAATTCCCCAATTTTTAAGACAACCTAAAGGAAGTTTTTAGCTTCCCCCTTTTTTCTTTTTTTTTTTTTTTTTTTTTTTCCCGATGCAAAAGTTTCCCTTTTACTTTTGCTATGAGATCCCTCTTGTTACTGTGAGATTCCGCCTTATTCCGTCCCGCCCCCCGCTTTCCGTCACGAGGCCTCCGGGCTTTTAGGATCTGGCAGTAACCTCGGGTTTGCTCGATCTGCCCTCAAGATCGCTAGCGGCCACCCTTTGGTCAGCAAACCCTCTCCCAAGGTACCTTTCCTCCTGGGGACTATGCTGCGCGCCGCACGTCTCTGTGCGTCTCACCAGCCGCCCCGTTTCTAAACATACCGTTTTATCTGTGGATCCAGGGGTTTCTCTTCTGCTCCCGGGTGAACAGCTGAGAAGAGGAGGCTCCTCCGAGGAAATCTCCCGGGGCGCGCCTAGGAGCGTCCATTCCGCAGCTGGTCCCTCGGCCGAGCAGAAATCCTCCTGCCTGGCTCGCCCAAATGACATACGGAATTAGACTCTATAACTTGAAAGTTATAAAGTAGGTATGTTTACTGCACGCAGATGCACGGGGGATCGCTCCTCCACAAGCGTGCATGCCGGAAGTGATGAACCATCTCACATTTGTACAATAAAACAAATGAATATTCAATTAAGCCCTATACATATTCGTTACCTAAACCCACTTACTCTTGCTTCCTATGTTAATTAGCTTATCAGTCCTTTGCCTGGAATGTGGTGGTCTTGCAGGTTTGTAGGTGATTCATGTCCTTGTGACCATCTGATCTTCTCCAGCAAGGAGACTTAGCACTCCCTCCCTCTAGATAGCATTGGAATGTCTCTCATCCTTTTCTCATTCTTTTTTAAATAGCCCCTTTGTTAGAGGAAGAAGGGTAGGTGTCTCCTCAAAGCTGTGTGCCTATGTGACCAGACACCACACCCATGACTAGTCACCATACCCACATTCCTGAGCAGACATATACAATCACGATCGATGTCCATTGTCCCCATTTCACACTATTTCTCCATATCACATTGCGCAGGAGCGAAATATATAAATGAATTGCCGGAATTGTAATGAATATGTAAATGATTTCCTGATTGAAACCATAATTGGTGGGATACTGTCTTTGGCTGGTCACCTTCTGCAACAGGAATTCTTAACACTCTGGTACACCCCATTGTGATCTTATTGATCAGTTTAGGAATTTCCTTAATACTAACCATTATGTTATATTTGTGGGTTTGGAAAATGTTTAAAAGGGTAACACTTAATGTATGATGCTCTATATCATTCGGGAAGACTGCTTAAGTAAAGGAATTTACTTAGTTTGATAGAAAAGGGGGGGACTGATATGGAGAAATAGTGTGAAATGGGGACAATGGACATCGATCGTGACTGTATATGTCTGCTCAAGGAATGTTGGTATGATGACTAATCATGGGTGTGGTGTCTGGTCACATAGGCACACAGCTTTGAGGAGACACCTACCCTTCTTCCTCTAACAAAGGGGCTATTTAAAAAAGAATGAGAAAAGGATGAGAGATATTCCAATGCTATCTAGAGGGAGGGAGTGCTAAGTCTTCTTGCTGGAGAAGATCAGATGGTCACAAGGACATGAATCACCTACAAACCTGCAAGTGATGTGAATAAGCTGTAACTAATATGGTCAAGTTTGGATTCATAAGCCAATATTCATTGTAATGCATAAATAAGCTTGTAATTGTATAGCGACAAAGGGGTTAAAATGTCTGAAAGATCATATAGACTGTTATGAGAAGAAAGTTGCAAATCTCTGCAAGGGGAGCTGTCCTCCTTATCTGCAAAGCAAGCTGCCCTACCAAGGAGATAACGGGACAGCTGGATGTCCCTGAGTAAAACTACAAGGGGTATTGTAAAAACCCTGGGAAAGATTTCTACAAGTCTGCCAACTCATCACTTTTGAAACACAGCAGTGAAAGCAAAGAGAAGGGCCAAGACCTGCAGGGAAACCTACTGCTTCTAAAAGCATATGCTTCAAAGTGATGTAGTGTGAACGAACTTTAGAATAGAATTAAAGAATAAACATTATGTTTGTTAGCCACTGTAACAATTGTAGATATCATGTACCGCCACATGTTACTCATCTACCTGTGGTGTCTGTTCTGTTATCCTTTGTTAGACATCCGCCTGTCTGCTGACCTTCTGTGTTAAAACTTTAGCGGAACACTTCAGCAGGAGAGGACAGATAAGGGTAAAGAAATAATTAAGCAAGAAAAGCAGATGGCCAGCAAGGGCATAAATTACCTCAGACTGATAAGAACACTGCAAATGTGCAAGACCATCACATAATGAGCAAAAGGTGAAAAGTACACCATGAGGAAGACCTACAGCCTTCCTCCCATAGACCACTGCCCACATTTTAAAGACCCTGGCCCACAATTTTTGGAAGAATCTGCGCAAGCGTGAAAGACTGATAAGCTAATTAGCATACGAAGCGAGGGTAGGCGGGTTCAGGTAATGAATATGTATAGGCGTTAATGGAATAGTCATTGTTTCATTATATAAATATAAGATAACCTGCCCCTCTGGGTGTGTACGATTGGTGGAAGGATCCCCCGTACACCCGGCGCCGACAATAAAGAATACTTAATCACTAAGAAATTCTGAAGACGTTCTTTGAAACACAAGACCACCACATTCCAGGCAAAGGACTGATAAGCTAATTAACATAGGAAGCAAGAGTAAGCAGGTTTAGGTAACAAATATGTATAGGCGTTAATTGAATATTCATTTGTTTTATTGTATAAATGTGAGATGGTTCCTCACTTCGGGCACGCACGCTTGTGGAGGAGCGATCCCCCGTGCATCTGCGTGCAGTAAACATACCTACTTTATAACTTTCGAGTTATAGAGTTTAATTTTGTACATCAGTAGTCCTTATATGAAGCATACAAAATTGTAATTATCATCAGAAAGGCATGTGGGATAACTTAGGGGTATATAAGCCAGCCAGCATTATATAATTCCTGCTACAGGATTTGTGAACCAGAGAATGAAAGTACAGTAATAGCTAAAAGGCCTCAAAGGAAATTTAGACCTTATAAAGTCAGATTTTCTTTAATAAGGCAACAATCTTGATAGATATAAGTACTGTATAAATATAGTATATTTTATAAAGTTTCCATTTAGCATCATGTAATATTGCAGTTAGAAAAATTAACATTATGAGATGGCAGTAAAACACATGTTAAATGATATGCCAATTGGCAAAAAGTAGCAATTGGAGAAACTTAATAGAGGGTTTAGACAGGAGTTCCAGAAGTGAGCATATTAGGCCTGATGCTATTCAGGATTTTAACCAGTGACCTGGAAATAAACATACACTTCCTACATATCCGTACAAAGTTCATAAAAAAGCTTCTGTGGCAAAAGATGGACTAGTCTCAACCTCAGACTTATAAGTAGGGGTGATAAAACTAGAAAGTTTCTTTTCCTTCTTCATAGTAGGATACTGTAGACACAATAAATGCTGCTGCACAAAAAAGGGCCTTAAATATTATCAGAGGATGAGTGATGTGCTTTATACTCAGCAACTGAAAGAATTCTGTTTATTCAGAAATGCTGAGTGTGACGATTCTGGTCCTTCACAGAGAGTAAAACACTGGCTATCACTGCCTTTTAGCTCCAGTGGAAGAAAGTAGAATTGAAACAGAGATTTGCATTAAAGCCAGAGAAACACAAATTTTAAATAAAGTATGTAACTGGGAAAAAACTGGATTCATTCTCTCTTCAGGTACTCCTGTCAAGACAGGATAATTTTTAAAGGGAGATTCTTTAGTGAAATACAAATTAGGCTGTAGTCAGTTACAAACTGATTGAGGTAAATATAGCTACAACTAAGAAATTTGTGAAGATGAAGTGATATTCCCTTCTAGTTTCATGTTCTTTGGGTACACAAAAGATGAGTAAGATAATTGTCTTGCTTGCAATAGAAATTACCGAGAAATTATATATATGAATATGTGTGCGAACAGTGTCAAGTGTTTGCAGTGAATGATTAGATCGTTTTTTGTACCAATGGAGTTCTCTTGGTCACTGCAGACAGTATGTTAAAGTACAGATAAATGCACCAACCCAGGTCTGCCAGCTTCCTGCATTTTCTACTTCAGCCTTTATCCTTTTGTGTCTTGACCTAATTTTTTTTCCTAATCTTTTCTCTCCTCTTGCTTATTGGTATTGGTAGGAAGCAATAGTTAGAGCAGAGGGGACTCCTTACCTGAATATGACACATAAAACATTGACTACATCAAATCTATTTGCCTTTTTTCCACTGTGTAAACTACTTCCACTCTTGCTTTATGTTGCCATTCTTCCAAAGAGTGAAGTCTGATGTTGTGTTAGCTGAGAACAGCTGCCAAAGTGAAAAACTTCTTCCCTAATGAATTTTCTAAAGCACATTCAATGATAGAGATCTGGTTTACCATGCATGCTCAACTGTCTTGATGTTCCCTATAGAATCACCTGGTTTGGCAAGGGCTCCATATCGTGTGCTTGGGGAGACACAGACTGCTGCCCAGTCCCACAGTCAATGCTGTGGCTCCATACAGTACTGACTCTATGCATTTGCAGGGAATAATAAGAGAGTATCTTGTTCAGTTCTTCCTAAGTGGCAAGAAATCTGTTGTGGCTTTCATGCTGTCATGGTTTAACCATAGCTGGTAATTAAGTACCACATGGCTCCCCCCTCACCCAGAGGGATGGGGAGGAGAGTTGGAAAGGAATGTAAAACTTGAGGGCTGAGATAAGAACAAGTTAATGATTGAAATAAAATAAAAAAGGCAATAATAAAAGTTATGACAATAACAGTTATAATGAAAGGGTGTGTGTGTGGATAAGAATAAAATCCAAAAGGGAAGGGAGAAAGGAAAAACAAGCTATGCACAGTACAACTGCTCACCACTTGCTGACTGATGCCCAGCCAGTACCCAAGCAATGATCAGCAGGCCTTGGCTAACCCCCCAGGTTTATATACTCAGCATGACATCCCATGGTATGGAATACCACCTATTTGGCTGGTTTGGGTCAGCTGACCTGGCTGTGTCTCCTCCCAATTTCCTGTGCCCCTCCAGCCCTCTCACTGGCAAGACCTGAGAAACTGACAAGTCCTTGACTTAGTATAAGCATTACCTAGTAGCAACTAAAACCATCAGTGTCCTATCAATATTGTTCTCACACCAAATCCAAAACACATCACTGCACCAGCTACTAAGAAGAAAGTTAACTCTATCCCAGCTGAAACCAGGACACATGCTCAATAAAAAAAAGGACAGGAAACAGCACAAGATTTCTATGTATTGCTATAGTACTGCTAGCTGTCCTCTGTTTAGTTAAGGCCATGCTTGTTACATGGTGCTGCTTTAAATGTGATCTGACTCAAGTTAATAAAATTATCCATATTTACATAAAACACAATGTTATCAGTAAAGCGTTTACAACACAAACTGAAACAAAAATCACATTTAATTTAATAATTAGAACCAAATAGCAACTTGCTTCTAGGACTGGATTTGAAGAAAGCTTGAATTCTCTCTCAGGCACTGTCCAAAACTTAAATTGAACCTTTTCTGTGAGGTTCTGCAAAATTAATTTAAATCATTCTTCCCAATACTCATTTCTACTTATGTGCTTCCTGGTTTGGTCACATTTAAGTTCTGTTGTTTATTGTGATGCGATGCCTATACTTGCCTAGGAGTTTCTTGCTGTTATCCCCTATGCAGAAAACCTTGTATCACCTTGCTGGACTTAAAGCATACCTTCAAAGTAAAGATTAAGGCTCTAATTTTTCTCTACAATACTGATATGATTCCTTTTATTCTCATATTACATAGCTCTGAACTAGCTATTTGTTTAAAGAAGAAATAACTAGAGATTTACATTTTCAGTAAAATTTTCATGTGTGGCTCTAGATCTATCCACCCTCTCATTCCTGCAGCTCTTAGTCAACAGTTTATCATGACACTTGTGAATAACAGTGAGCATTTATTATGGTCATTACAGTGTATTGGTAAGGTTTGTTTTATGCTCCTCTGAAATATGTAGTATTTTCTTTCAAAACACAACTGTATTTGCATGATTACTGTGGTTTTTCTCAGTAACTTTGTTTTCTATATTAAAATAAGAAAGTCCTGTTTAGAGACTGTATTTCAAACAGGTAAACATAAATTTATTTCTAATTCCTTCCTGATCTTAAGTGAGAAAGATGTGCCTTGTTTTGAGATCACATACTTTGTCCTATTGCTCTTTAGCTCAGATGCCAGCTGTGCTGAGTCCCCTCATTATTAGTATTAAGGACACAGCTGCTAAAATCATTCTTCTACTTCAGGGCTTGGCATCCTTTCATTCTTTTTCTATCTTTAACCACCCTTAAAGAAGAGGACTTTGAGGCTTTTTGTGATATGCCTTATATGATTTAGTGGTCTCATGATACTATTTGTGATTGTTGCCTCTGTCTTCAGTATGCCTGTAGGGTGTTTTTATGTTCCTTCCTTTGGACTAAGGAAAAAAAAATCTCCATGTGAAAATCTGTTATATTTTTAACTTGACTTTCTTATAAATCACTCCTTGAAGTCCACCAGTAAGGACCACAGCCCCATCCTCCCTGAAATGGATTAGAGGTATGCATAATGATACTTTCATGATAAAACTTTCATCTATTTATTGTTCTCTGTAATATTCCACCATTTCAGATGAGAGGTGTAATCATGTGGGTATAGTAACATCTTCTATCTTACTTTTTATTGTTTGATACCTAAACCAATAAAGTTTTGATAACAGCAGTAGCTGTAGCTAGCAATTGTGGTTTTGCTGTGAGTAATAACCCAATAGCTGCCAAATCTACAGAGAAATGGGAACACCTGCCTTAATAACTTTTGAAGTAACTTTTGAACTTATTTCAGTTTGATAATTTTGTTCTTAAACTCTTTGTGTTGAAAATAGGGAGCCTTTCTTATTTGCAGAATCCTTTTACGTACATATATATATTTCAGGATAGTTACCATGGCTCCTCTCAAGCATTGAGCATTCCTCAACATAATGGAATAGTCCAACTGGACAGGTATTAAAATCAACACTAACACTTTTGACTGGTCTCAACTTATTTGAAGAACTAATCTGATGATTCTGGAAATAGAACAACTTCCTCAGTAGTACTTGTTCTATCTCAAAGTCAGATGAGGCCAAATGTACAGGGTGATATGGAAATGCTGCCATATGATGGTCACAAGCACTGTGGCTTTTGAGAAGAGCTCAGCTTCTAGGATTATCATTCCACTGTTATTTTGCAGAATTTGTTACTGGATACCTCTTTCACTGCAGTTTTAGTAGTTCAATATAAACATTTGAGGCAGAAATGTTTAAGTATTTCTAACACAGTACCATAGTATCTTGATTTTTTTGGACACAGATATTACATGTAGAGTGGAAGCTGAGGGTCTGGCTTTCTGGGGTATGTTGTATGTACCATGTCTGTTTTACAAATGACTTGCATATATGCAGTCAGTCTGAATGGAGCTGGACATGCCCAGCTACTGTGGTACTGCATAAAACCAGTTGCTAGGTGGCCATATTTTTGGAAGTCTGCAAGCCAAAGTAGAATTACTGACATGCTAAATAAATTATGAGAAAAGATATATTATGCTAGACTTTCTAAAATGTTCTGTTTCCAGCGGTGAGCATAAAACTGTGGCAAGAGGGATGAGCAGAAGAATGGAGTAATTTTGTAATATTTCCTTAAAGTACACTTCCAAAGTCCAGCACTGAGAAGCTAAAGTACTTCCTGGGCCAAAACCTGGTGTCTTGTATAAATAGTCCTCTGGACAAGCTGAGACAACTGTCCAAAGCTCATTGAAGTCCTTTTTGGCAAAACATATGGCAAGTATAGGGAAAATCTGATATGTGTAAGGCTTAACCCAAAGAAGAATACCTGTCACATAAATGCTAAGGAGTAGTCTGCTCTTAAATCTGGTCCTGTGTGTCACAGGCAGTTTTCAGCAATGGTTGTGCTTGCAGGGTTCCACCTGACGTTTTTCACTTAATCCCCCCCAAGTGAATTTTAATCCTTAGTACACATAGGACTTGGTGTTAGAACCTTGTGCTGTATTGCATTTCAAGTGCAATGAGGAAAAACTGTATTTGTGTCAGGACTCAGATAAGAAGTCCAGGGAAAATGTTACAAGAGTGAAAGGGAAGAAACACATTAGTGCCACAGGTTACTTAAACTCAGTTGCCATCACTTTCTGACTCTGAATAGAATTTGCCTCCCATTTTACATCTGTACATGTAATCAGAGTAAAGCTTGTTGTGACTTCAATGTGGAGAATGGTTAAGACACTAGAGTAGTCGGGATCAAAGGGCCTACCACTGATTCTGGATAACTGACTTCCTTAGTCCAGAGGCCCAGACATTCATTTACAACTTGATGGTGGCTTTCAGTATGAATATAGGTTAAACCTTGCTGCAGGATTTTGTATTGAAGTACTTTAACTGGCCTGACACTGCATCTCCCAGTTATCATAGAAATTACTTTTTTCTCACACTATACCATTCACCTTAGAGCATTTAATAAGCAATTGGTTAAATTAATGAATTAAATCTTACCCATCTCTGTCAGGTAAAGGATAAAGTATTTAATAGGACAAGCAGAGTCTCTCTTCTAAAGCTTGAATCTTTTAGTTTACTCCATATTTAAGTGACCATAAATTGTATGCTATATCAGTAGCACTCAGTAAGTCAAATTGGCTGACCATAAGGAAGAGAGAGGCTGACCCTTCTTTTACAAGATTTCTGATATCTGTTCTATTGCATCACTGTAAATAAGATACAGTCAAAGACCAGCGTAGGTCATATATTATCTACTGGTTAAGAAAAGCACTGAAGACTGTAAATAATAATGATATTGTATCCTTTCCTTCTGTTCTCCTTGAGTGAACCATGGAAAGGGAAAGAAGGAGCAAAATACATTGCAAATGAAAATTTATCTTGTGCATGGTGGTTGTTATAAAAGCCAAGCTATCCTCTCAATGCATATTTAACTTTTGAACCTAATTTGCATGTTTACTATTAAGTATATGGGTAGTTTCAGGGGAGCCAAGGGTTATCAAAACACTACAGCATCACTAGATTTCTGTGTCATGTTCTACATGGAACCAAAAGTGAGAGTCTTTTTTGTGGCATTAATGACAGTGTACTGCAGGCATCAGTCATGCAGGCTCCTTCAGTGAACCATTTATGAATCTTATTGTTTGGGGGCATCACTAGATGCAAAAGAAGGAAGAAATCCCAGGAAGTTACCATAACTGGTCAATAAATATCCTGCATGTACTAGTGTAAGAGTAAACTGAAAACTATATTTTTTGAAAGATAGAGTGTGCTTTTTGAGTTGGGGAAAAAAGAAACTTGTTACATTTTCAGTTTAAAATTTAAAATTCTTCACATGAATACTTATGCTGTGAATTTTTTATTTATAACTAATACCCTCATTTTTTTGTTGTGATTTGTTAGAAATATTGCCTGAAAGGTCCTAGCCTGTTGGCCCTAACACCTAGAAAGTGCTTATTGACTTTTTTCCAAGATTCTACTGTTCCTTAGCCAATCTTTCTATAATTGAGTAAAAATAAAATAGTTTTTTCAAGTAGTCAATTGTATCTGAAGCATACTGACATGGATACTAGAAGACCATACTCAAAATAGTTTGATTTTCCTGAATGGATTATTCCAGTACAATTTAAAAAGTATGTTAAATTGTATGTATAGGCTCCTGATAAGGTAGTTCCTTTTCTGGGTGCTGTCTCAACTTTTTAAAAACAAAAGATAAAAGAGAAAGCTAAAATGCTCGTACAATTTTGTGACATACATTTTGGAAACATGGGGACAACGTGAGACTTCAAGAATATTTCTAATACAAGAAAGTATGCAAATTAGCTGGGTATAATGAAAATAATGGATAAATGAATTGGGGAGAACATTTTGCAACTGCCGTATTTCATTCCACTCAGACATGCCTCACTAAACAAGGCAAGTTCCTGCATGTACAACATTAAATGTAATCTGTTTTCCAGCTATTTATAGCTAGTTGAAAAGTGCAGATTCAGATGTAGACCAGTGTTTGGCTTTTCCCCAGACTTCTGTGAAGATGGTTAGCAGATGAAAGGGCTAAAAGTTCACTGAGAAATTAATAAAATAGTTCCGTCATTAAAAAAACCAAACACACTCACCCACCCACCCCCCAACATATAACATTTAAACCAAGCCAAAAAATTTTGGATGGTGAAATAGTATACCTGGAGCTTGGGTGAATGGCTACTGCAAAGGTTTACATTTCAGCAGTAATAAAGAACCTGTAATATCTTGGTTCTTTATTTACTGCATTATCTCAAGATAAATAGTCTGAGCTTTGATGTAAATATAGACTGGGTTTTTTTCCTCTGTGTTATATTATCTATATAGTATCAGTGACCTAAGTATTTTGCACGGAATTATACAGTGGGGTACTTCCTGTGCTTTTTTTCAGGTATTGCAATTCTCATAGCCTTGTATTTTGACAGTGGTCTGATATGACGTGTATTTCTGTCATCGCCAGCATATCCACTTATTCAATGGTATGAGTTAATATTTTGCATTAGTGATGCCACTGTATATAATTTCATTAAAGGTCCCAGTGAGGAATTTCAGGAGTACAAATTCTCCTCATTTATACTGTGGTAGCTTAAACATCAGTCCTCCCTAATCAGTTACTTGAGGCTTAATCATGGCTTCTCTGGTTTGTCTTTCACAGTAGCATATTTTCTTTATATTGCTGGGGCGGGCAAAGAATTTTATTTTTTTTCTGTGATTAGTAAGTGAAAAGACATCAGTCAGGTATCAGAGATTCACTGTGCTTCATTAGAAAATGACAGTCCCAAATTTTAGACTGAGAAATCTCCCATATAGTTAAACATGAGGTTCAAATATTTTGAGCAGGTAAGCATATTTGGTCCAAAACCAATTAATTTTTCATATTCCATTTCTTGCCCATAATGCAATCGGAAACAATTTTTTTCTGCATGTGTTTCTGTAATTTGCAGGTGCACTAAAATTGTTTCAATGAGCTTTTTCTCAAAACACCGTCAGTAATCATATATTGACTATCTGCAGCAGAAAATGTTTGTTGTGCTTTCTCCAATTTAATAGGAAATTAGGAGGGTAAATTCTGCCCCACAGTTTAACTTAAGAGAGTAAATAATGATACTTGATACTTTAAAAGAGGAGCTGTCTTCCTGCATTAGTTTCAAGATCACTCTTTGAAGCAGTTATGACTGTGTGAACAGAGACTATCAGTTTCAGCAGAGGCATGAATTACAAATTTATGTTCATTCATTGTTATTATTGTATTACTGAAGCTTACTAACCTTTAGTGAACTTTATAACCTGAAATGTCTTAAATGAAGTCTTATATAAAATTTAACTAGCTTTCTATATCTAAAGTTTACTTTAGAAATGTGAATAAATGTTTCTTTCCTGAACCCCTTAATTCTTTCGTCAAATATGCTTGCTTTAAATTCATTGTTTTTCCCACTACATTAAACTAGGTAGATCTGAATATGTACAGGAAGAATTTAAATCTTTTGGTTGTTATTAGTGTGGAGATAGTGGACTCACACATGCAAAAAATTAAAGAAACTTACAAATATTCAAGTGATTTTTTTTCTTTTTGTTTTGGGGTTATACAGCACTAAACCACATCCTGTAGTACAACAGATCTTTTCCTTTTTTATATTTATTGTGCAGTACCATTTCAGGTTAATAAACCAAACAAGGGATAATGCTCTTTTTCTCTATTCCCCACATTTTATTATTTTTATTTTAAAATAATATAAAATACATTGTTGCTCAATGATTATGCCTCCCCCTGTTTTCCTTTTGCTCCAGGAGTCTGTTATGCTGAGGGTGACAGAAAACAGAGCTTATAGCTGAGGATCTGTGATGCTCTAGATAGAGGGTCTGCAGTTTGCTCTCACCACAGTGGGTATTACAGTATGCCAATCATACATGAATCATTGATTCCTTCAAGGATTTTTTTGTTTCATTGCTATGTATGTCATAAATGGCTTCTGACTCGCTTTGGAAAACTGATATTTCCTGGGTTTGGCCTCTGAGCAGCATGGTATTTTGAGTACTATGGTAATATTTATGCATGATTTTCCCCCCAACCAACTCACCTAGGGAATTCTGTCAAAAGAGAACTTCATTTGTATCCCAAATGTTCTTTAAATGATCATCCAATGCTGCATTTGTCTAATCTCACATTGGATGTTCACTGTGGGTGGTCTGTTATGTTTTGTCAGTTTTAATTATCGATTACAAATTTTAAACAAACTCACTTTTATCATGGTAGTTAAATTTTTCTGTGACCTCCAATTACATTTAAAATCTGAAATTCTTATTTCCCTTTATAGAAAAATTTCATTTATGAAGAAGCAAGCTGGAGATGAAGCACCATGAAATATAATGTTAGCTATCAGCTGAAATGTTGTGTCTCAAATGACTTCCTGGGTTTAAAACAGTTGACATTATTTAAGGACAGGAAATCAATCTGACCATTTTGTATTTTATGGGAAAGCTATTATATTTTGATATTAAAAAACCAACCAGCTAATATTTAAATAACAGATTAAGATTGAAATGCTGGTTAAACATTGACTTAAATAAATTATAGAAGATTCCAACACCATCTGCCTTTATAGAGGTTAAACATTCTCAAAAAGACATGTTAAGCAAGGCTCTCCTTTGTACCAAAATAGTTTCCAAACAATAAAAATAAAACCTTTTTCACAACAAGAAATATTGAAGATAAAACTGCAGCATCAATATAATCTCATACTTAAAGTATTTAGAACAAAATGATATTATACTACTTTTGTTTCTTACTACAGACACTGCAAAGGCTTATTTATTTAGTCGAATACAATGTGAAGACAGTGGTACAAATTTTGATGTACTGTTTTCTGTTTATCTGCTCTAACAAAATGAATTTCAGTATGGCTACATTGGTGAGCTATCCATAGCTCTAATTTTAAAACAAAGCATAAAACAAACCTTATGTACCTTTAATTAAACAGGCTTCATGTTATGCTTAACTTTGTTATATTGCAGTTGCCCAAGTTAAGCCGTGGGACTAGTAACACTTCATAAGTGTACTGGTTATTATATAATTTGAGCCTTCAGTTACTACGATGTATATGAAAGGCATGCTAAAGCTGGATGCCAGCATGGCTTTTTGGTTAGCTCTCATATATAATATACACGTGAGTAATAATCTCTGATAAATGCACAAGTATGATTTTGGATCTCCTATCCTTCAGTCCTTACTTGAGTATTGCTCCCACTATATGCCCATGATTCTACAAGCTGGTAACAAGGGCAAATGTGCTGAATGGGCATATTAACTGAATAAGGAGTGCAGAACTGTGTTGCCTTCTTACTTACCTTTTAGAGGCCAAATTTTACACTTGGGAATTACATGCTCTTTAATTTTAATGTTTGCAGTCTCAGTGGCTGTCCACATATAGGTTCCAGCCCAATGCTTACTGCAGAATACAACACTGATTGCAATGCATTAGATCTTAGTTCTAAATTCAAATCAAAGTCAGATGAATATACACGCAGATGCATTGATACCCAAGTACAGATGTGGCCCTTTCTCTCAATTTCAAAATAGCAGAAAGACCCCTTGAACAAAGTATTTCTTGAAGTTTGTTCTTGAGCACTGATAAGTAAAATAAAAAAAAAAAACCCTCTCCAACTTAAAGAGACCCAATACTATAAATCCAAGCACTGCTTGTTTGGTCTTTTTGCTTAAGTATGAGACAGTTGCACTAAAATGGATTATACACATTAAATTTTGCCTTTAAAGCCTTGTCTAATACCTGTTCTCAGAGTACTTAGGAGGTTCTGACACTAACCTATCAACCTCTCTGTGAAGTACTGAGAAAAAGGGAAAATAAAGAAGCAAATGAGGAAAGCATTTTAAATCAAAAAGATATTTAACATCCTATTAAATAACTTAGAAATAAAAAGAAATTAAGTTAGAACATACAAGAAAACCATACTTTTTGCTTTGTTAGAAGAGTTTTACACTACTTTGCTTATATTCCTTAATCCTCTCCATTCCTTCACAAGGCTTCTCTGGAAATGTTATTATATGTGCATGTGATCCAAATGATTCCGGTAAATGCTAGTGTCTAACTGTTCATTGTATCATTAGGCTTGAATGAGAAGTTAAGGTCTTTGATATGAATTAGTGTTCTATAAATAACTTTCCTCACAAAGGTCAATCAACAGATTGTCTCAAGTCCCTTAAGTTCTGTTGCAGAGATTAACAAAAATTGTTCATGCTGGCAATAACTTACATTTGATCCAGCTTGTATATAGATTATAAGATATGACACTGAACTAAAAAGTATTTCAATGAATACAAAACCTTCAAAGGCTTTCCCTGCTCTCTTTAAAAACAAGCAGATGTCTGCACTATTTCCTTGAATTTACTCTTCAAGAGGATTGCCACATATTCTTGACATAAGAGCCTTTGGTTCAATTGCATCGATAAAATAGTTCCTTCATCTATGGCATTACTACCATTGGAAGAAAGTGAGCTGAAGTGTTTTTCCTTCTTGTTTTCTGTCCTTTCTTTGTGGCTCCCCTTCCACTCAGGGCCACGAACATTTGCCTTCCATTGTGCTTCCAATTTAAGGATGCATATGTGTTATATCCATTTTCTTCTATTCTTTCCTTCAATTTGCAATCACTGTTAAACTCCTTCTGTTAAAAGAAGAAAATAAATGCACAAATTCAGAATAAACATAATTTTTCAGAGTTGCAGTATATTGAAGTTAAATAATTTCTAAAAACACTTTGGAAGATTTGAGTGTTCTGTATATGACACCCTTTTAGGTTTCCACAGTGTATTTTAAAGAGAGGTTTCACCATGTTCATAGCATTTAAAGCAACATCAGTTAGACTGCAAAAAGTGAAACCAACAAAAGACATAATTATTCAGTGTATAATTATAGCAATAAAATTATGTAATTTACAGCAAAAATGAAACTGCCCTTTGTTGGAATATGGCAACAATATTAAATCAAATTCTCAGTCATAAAATCAAAGTATGAGGTAGCAATCTTGGAATCATTCATCATATTTCAGTTCTAACAAATATAATCCTTAAATATCTTGAACTAGATTATTGATACCATATGTTAAATATGCATGCCACAGGCCTACTTCTTATTTAAAGTAAGATCCTTTACACCATACTACCCATGAAAAAGGGCTTTTTTGGATGGGTACAAATCACTGTTATGCTGCTGTTAAAATGGATGTGAGGCCTGTTTACTTTGCTGACATGAAGAGGGGCTTAGCCTAAAAAAGAATCATATGATCCTGTATCTTATTGGCTAAGTAAACTTGAAAGCAATTTCGTGTAGGGTACCAGTTTGGTTAAGTTACTTATACTCCATTTAGAAAGCTTTTGAAAGTAGGACATTTACAAAATACTTAAATAACAACCAAAAAGCATTTTGTTTTTTCTGCTTTTCAGAAAACAATATGTTATTTCACAGATCAGGGAGAAGCATGTCAGAATCTCAGAGTATGATATACTAACTACATGTGGTATTTTTAACATGTCTACAAACAAGATGAGAAATATTTCTGAATATAAAAGAATTTTCACGGTACAGATAAGGATTTCAGGGATGTCTTTTATTATGATCAAAATCCTTAGATATTCAGCTAATGAAGATATAACATTCACATCAATAAAATGAACATAAGAATATTTTTAAATGTATTTTCCATTTCTATTAATTTAAATTAGAATTTTTAAACTAGCTAATGTTCAGTACTTTGATACAGTAAGATTTTCCAGGTCTATAATTAATATTTTATTTATTTGCTGTTAAGACTACAGAATACATCCTTATATTTTCCTAACAGAATTGTGCATATTCAAACTCAATACGGCTCCCAAAATTTACTTCAATTTTGGGATTAGTAGTTAGTGAAACAATGACTGTTGGAGAAGACACTACAAAGTGAAGACTCTGCAAAATCACCCTTTATACTACCTGTAGTCACAAAGCTACATACAGATCATTTACTCTTTACTTGCTGTAATATGCCACCTCCTGCTTCAAGGTACTAAGAAGGGAGGTGACCATCAATCGCAGTTCTAAATTGCAGTATATTCTCCTATCTGCCAGCACCTTATTTTGTTAAAGTAACCAAAGGGACCCATGGATCTGTGGGTGTCAAATTTGCCTAAATGAGCTCTAACGTGATCTTCCTCAACCAAGGGAAAGTCTTCCTTTCTCCAGGTTTCTCTTGCCTCCAGGGTCTGGGAAACCGGAGCCTTGGCAGTGAAGACTGAGGCAAAGGCGGCATTCAGTAACTGCCTTCTCTGTGTACTTCATCACTAGGGCACCCACCTCATTCAGCCATGGGCCCACATTTTCCCTAGTCATCCTTTTCCTACTGATGCACTTGAAGAAACCCTTCTTATTGTTCTTGACCTCCCTTGAAAAGTTTAACTACAAACATACCTTAGCCTTCCTCATCGCCTCCCTGTGTGTTCTGACAACATCCCTATATTCCTCCCAAGTGGCCTCCCCCTTTTTCCACATTCCATAAACTTCCTTCTTCTGTTTGAGTTTTGCCAGAAGCTCCTTGCTCATCCAGCCATGCCTCCTGCCCCCTTTGCTTGATTTCTTACTCATAGGGATGCACCTATCTTGAGATTGGAGGAAGTGATGCTTGAATATTAGCCAGCTCTCTTGGACATCCCCCTACCTTCCAGAGCCCTAACCCATGGGATTCCTCCAAGTAGGTCCTTGGAGAGGCCAAAGTTAGCTCTCCTGAAGTCCGGGCTTGCAATCTTCCTTATTGCCCTGCTTCTTCCATGCAGGATCTTGAACTCCACCATCTCATGGTTGCTGCAGCCAAGGCTGCCCCCAACCTTCACATCACCAACCAGCCCTTCTTTGTTTGTTAGTACAGGGTCCAGCAGCACACCTCGCCTCGTTGGTTCCTCCACCACCTGTGTCAAAAAGTTATCATCAGTGCTCTTAAGGAACCTCCTGGACTGCGTGAGCTTAGCTGTGTTGTCTTTCCAGCAGATATCAGGGTGGTTGAAGTCCTCCATGAGAACCAGGGCCCGTGATTGTGAGGCTACCTCCAGTTGTCTGTAGAAGGCCTCATTGACTTCCTCTTCCTGATCAGATGGCCTGTAGCGAACACCCACAACAGTGTCCCCCATGTTGGCCTGCCCCTTAATCCTTACCCATAAGCTCTTGCGTTGTTCTGCATCCACCCCTAGGCAGAGCTTGATACATTCCAGTTGCTCCATCGCATAAAGAGTAACGCCAGCACCTCTCCTTGCTGGCCTGTCTTTCCTAAGAAGTACATTGCCATCCACGACAGCATTCCAGTCATACAAGGTATCCCACCATGTCTCTGTAATTGCAAGGAGATCACAGCCCTGCGACCACACACAGATCTCTAATTCTTCCTGTTTTTTCCCCATGCCGTGTGCATTAGTGTACAAGCAATTCAGAGAGGTAATCAAGCTTGCAGGTTTCCCAGGAGGGATGCAAGTGGATCCACCATAGCCGTACACACCCTTGAGGTGGCTGGCCTTCTGGTACTCCTCTTGGGAGGCAGCTAAGGAACATATGTCACTGCTCTGGTCGGCCTGGCTTATTCCCCAGTTGGTTGCAATGGTGTGAACATTGCTACTTTGGACCCCTCTCCCCCAAGTCCTTCAGTTTAAAATTTGCCTCACCAAGCTGGCTAGCTTGTTGCCAAACAATACAATTTAAAATACAATACACACTTTTATCTCTTTTCTTAGATAATAAAGAGAGAACAGATGTGATGTGGTTAAGAAATTTTATTGGCAGGGGTCTGAGTGTTAGCTCAGGACTGCTTTGTTTGTTTCAAACAAATTTCAGTTTAACCTTGCACCAATGTCTATTGTGCATATGCTTAAGAGTGTTTTTATGATTTTTATTGATTCTGGTTTTCATATTTATCTGCAAGCTGTCACACTATTGTAATATGAATCTAACTGCAAGTCTTGGGAGGATGGGAAAAATAACAACAGAAGCATTTTTGAAATCTCTGAAGTATTATGGAATAGGTTTTGATAAGTAATTATGTTGTGATTTTATGATGTGAATACTGAAAACTTAGCTGGAATTAAAAAAAAAAAGGCTTTCCACATTCATATCCTCCTGTCAACACTATTTCTAATACACTGAATTACTGAATCTTATGGCATCAGTTTCCACTTATGGTACATGAAAGCTGCTTTGCCTTCTTTTGTATGTGTATAGGGTTGGAATGAGCTCTCACCACACCAGCTGTGGCTAACAACTTGGGTAGGAAAACTTATCTTGGGCTTTGTGATGTATCATCACAAAAAAATAAGTTAAACACTTTTCACTGAGACATGTGAATTGACTATGGGGATTTATGCTGACACCTTCACATATGTCCAGAAGCGTACCCACAATCAATGAATGGAGCTTAACTGACAAATGGTAACTTTGTCAGCAACTCAGTATACCCTTATACCTCTCAATGGTGCAGGACTGAGCACTGATCATCCTGTATTCCCGACCAGTGTAATTTTAGAAATTAAAATTCACATTTACAGGAGCTTCGGAAACATTTCTTTCTTCTGGTCTTTCCTTAATGTGATTCTTTGACACTGCCCAGGAATTTAGAAGGTCAGAAGTAACCTTATGAACCAGGAGTGACTAGCCACAGTGTAGATGAGGGAGGGCAGTTTATATAGTTTGTATGAACTAAACTCACCCTGTAGAAATGCTTCCTTAAAAAAGAGCGCACCAAATGACTTCAACCCCCTCGAGTCTCAGAGTGGCATTACTTCATCATTTTTGGTAGTTTTAGCTACATTGCCCGAGGATAAACCTAATCCCAGTACCTATTTCTAAAGTGCTCTTTATAGCCTGTGGTTGTTCTGAATACTGAGCAATCTAAAGATTGGCTCATAACCTTTGCAGATGACTTGAATAAGTTTACATTTACATGGGCTCAAACTCACTGGAACTGGCAAAAAGCTGCAAAATTATAAATCAAACCAGATGTAATACCAGAACAATATTTGGATAGTCACTGGGGTTTGGGTTTTTTTGTTGTTTGTTTGTTTGTGGTTTTGTTTTGTTTTGTTTTTTTTTAACTGGAAGTATCAGTAACCTCAAACTTACACAAATACAAATGTAGTATATATGGACAAATTTCAAATTATATCCAAATTCTGCTCAGTCAAAGCTTATCTGTCTGCTGATGTACAAGTCTTTGTCTCTCTGTACTGCCCATAATCTTGTGAATTAATTAATACAGTAAATGTGAAGCTGGCTACTCTAGAAATCTTGGCAGTCATAGTTTGATAATTAGGTGCATCTCCTCCATCAGCTGAAGTTTAAAAGATTTTAGGTACACTTTATCCCCCCAGAATTACTGATAAATGTGGCTGTACTGTAGAAAAAAAACAGGGGAAAATAGCTGATATGGAGAAATAGTGTGAAATGGGGACAATGAACATCGATTGTGATTGTATATGTCTGCTCAAGGAACGTGGGTATGGGGATTGGTCATGGGTGCGGTGTCTGGTCACATAGGCACACAGCCTTGAGGAGATGCCTACAGTTTTGAGGAGACGCCTGCCCTTCTTCCTCTAACAAAGGGGAGACGGGGAGACGCCTGCCCTTCTTCCTCTAACAAAAGGGGCTATTTTAAAAAAGAATGAGAAAAGGATGAGAGATATTCCAATGCTATCTAGAGGGAGTGAGTGATAAATCTCCTTGCTGGAGAAGATCGGATGGTCACAAGAACATGAATCACCTACAAACCTGCAAGACCACCACATTCCAGGCAAAGGACTGATAAGCTAATTAACATACGAAGCGGGGTTTAGGTAACGAATATGTATAGGCGTTAATTGAATATTCATTTGTTTTATTGTATAAATGTGAGATGGTTCGTCACTTTGGGCATGCACGCTTGTGGAGGAGCGATCCCCCGTGCATCTGCGTGCAATAAACATACCTACTTTATAACTTTCGAGTTATAGAGTCTAATTCCGTACATCATTTTGGCGAGCCAGGCAGGAGGATTTCTGCTCGGCTGAGGGACCAGCTGCGGAGCGGACGCTCCTAGGCGCGCCCCGGGAGATTTCCTCGGAGGAGCCTCCTCTTCTCAGCTGTTCACCCGGGAGCAGAAGAGAAACCCCTGGATCCACGGATAAAACGGTATGTTTAGAAACGGGGCGGCTGGTGAGACGCACGGAGACGTCCGGCGCGCAGCGTAGTCCCCAGGAGGAAAGGTACCTTGGGAGGGGGTTTGCTGACCAAGGGGTGGCCGCTAGCGATCTTGAGGGCAGATCGAGCAAACCCGAGGTTACTGCCATTCCTAAAAGCCTGGAGGCCTCGTGACGGAAAGCGGGGGGCGGGACGGAATAAGGCTGAATCTCACAGTAACAAGAGGGATCTCATAGCAAAAGTAAAAGGGAAACTTTTGCATCGGAAAAAAAAAAAAGAAAAAAGGGGGAAGCTAAAAACTTCCTTTAGGTTGTCTTAAAAATTGGGGAATTCCTAGAATGTAATAACTGAAATAGCGCTCTGTGTCTTATTTGTTCTATGTATTGTCTTGTTACATGTTCAAAACTTGGAGTTATGAAATGTATGTTGAAAAATAATAATATTCTGGTAATTCGTGGCAAATAGCAGAAAACTTAACACTCTGCTTAAGACCAGGAAAAAATTGGGGTTTTGTTTGTTGTTTGTTTTTTGGCAATTGTTCATTGAAATGCATACTTTGTGAACTGTCAGTGTTCCTAAAAGTTGTACATAAGTGAACGGTACCGTATAACATACTGCTTGTGTGACTGAGGGCTGCCCGGAGAGTGTGAATGGTGTGATTGAGATGCGCATTTTGATTTTCCGCGTATGGCTTAATTATTTTGACTGAGTGTGAGTGCAAGGGTGTTTGAGACGCACGTTTGAGTGCAAAACGAGTAAGGAGCTCTATCCGCGTTTCCGACCTTGGGTGGCTAAGGCGGCCGGAGAAAAACAAAGTAATTAAAAGAGCAAGCCTTGTGAAAAATCGCCCTTGGGTTGTATATTAAAACATTGGAGGGATATCGTAGGACAGGGTGGCACCGAAAATAGAAGGAAAGTGATTAAATATTGTAATCAGTGGTGGCCTTTGTATAAATTGGAGTGATGCGAAATGGCCTCAGGAGGGAGGAACGTTAGATTATAACACTCTCCTGCAATTAATGTTGTTTCTGAGGAGAGAGGGAAAATGGGACGAAGTATCATATGCAGACATGTTCTTCGTCCTCCAGGACAAACCCGAGTGGCAAATTGACTGTGGATTAGTACCCCCTCGGGATCCTATGGTACTTGCACTAGAAAGAGTGCGGGATTAACATCACCTGATCTTTGATTGTGGCTCTAGAAAAGGACAGGAAAAAAACTGAGACCTAAACTAGAAAGATGTTCTTGTTGAAATTTTTGTGTTAAAAAGCTCAGGTTGTGGTTCCTTCTGTGGAGCAACCAGAATGAGACACGTTGTAAGATATAAAAACTTGTACTGATGTATGTAAAACCTGAGGCGGGTGTGTGTGTGGGTGGAGAATCAAAGACCTTGTGAAAGTGTTGAAGTATTGGGGTGAGTTTGTACAAACCCCCGTACCCCCTCGAAGGTGCGACTGAATCATGCTGGGATGCATGGCAGGGTGTTTGCTGTTTGCCTGCAAAGGCATGATATGTAATAACACAGACTTAAAGCAACAAGTAGCAGATTTGCATTCAGGGTAAGAAAGAGTTAAAACAGAAGTGCTGCTGCAGAGGCAGGGTTGTGTAACCTGCAGAGTAGGAAGAGCATCTCCTGCCCAGAATCCTTCTGATGGTGGGGAGGAGGGGTTGCTGTGGCTGACAATTGAGCAGAAGGACCTGACAATGTCACCCCAATTGCTGCAGCATTTGCAGTACAACAGGACCGGTAACGGCCCCTTTAGGGCAGGGAATGGGTATGATGAGGTGGAATTTTAGTGAATAGGAAACCAACTTATTTGTTAAACTTCAGTTACAAAAAAAAAATAATAATTTGTTACAGTTGTGGGAGCTGCTGGCCACCAGGAAAACATCCTGAAACCTTTAAAGTACAAACTAAGAAAACAAATAAGAATGCCAAATTCACCAAAATCTTTGCTGGGATGAGATTTATTAGAATATCTAGTCGTTTAAAGAAGGAGAAATGAAACTAAAAGTTAAAAATGATCAAGTAATTGAAATACTGAGCTTATCATTAATTCAACAGAAAAGAGGAAAAGAAGACCTCTCTGAAGTAAAAGAAATTTTTAACCAGGTGTATCTGAAAACAAATTCCAGGAAAGGTGAAAAATGCTTTACCTGTTACAGTAAAAATGATAAGGAGGAGGCTTGCCCAGTTCAGATAAAACAATATCCCTTGGTCAGCAAGGCTGTGGGGGATACTGGCAGAAAAACTGAAATAAAATACACTCTGTAGTAGTTCTACTAATGTAAATCTGTGTTTTGCCATGACAGTGACTTGTTATGGGACATGCAGATGAAACTGCATTGACAACGAAGTACAAGGAATAAGGTTGGTCAGGTGCCTCCTACCATAGTCAAGGGCAAGACTGGGTTGGCCTCCGTGTTTCCACCAAGAAGAATCTTGAGCTCCGCTGTTGGCTGCAACACAGTAGGCGCTGAGCGGTGGGAACATATGCCATGCCAGACCTTGATGTGAGGAATGTCCCCCTCTTTTATAAGAGGGTCACCCAGGAAGAAAGAACATAAGATGACCCACTGAGGCACTGATTTGGAAATTGGAAACTGCCTGGCCAACAATGAGGCCAGACAAGTAACAGAGGAGGTAGGAAATGAGGGATTATCCTTAATACCTGGCGATAAAATCCAAACTGTAAGTACAGATCAAGAGCCGAACTATTCTAAAGAAAACTTAAAGGTAATTCAGGACATGAATGATAAAATAAAATTAAGTAAGTGGAGTTATTTAAGGGATGGTCATATAGTGGTACCATCCAATTTAATATGGACCACAGCCCTATTATTAATAAGATGCATTGGGGAGCTGATACTTTATATAAAAGTCTAAATCAGAAATTGATAGGGCAAAACTTGTATACTGTAATAAAACAGGTGACTCAGCAATGTGAAATGTGTTTACGCAATAATCCCAATACAGCAAATAAAATAAAACTAGGGAACATTAGTAGAGGAAATTATCCAGGGCAACATTGGCAGATCGATTTCTCGGAACTTCCTAGAAAAGGGGGGTATCGATATTGGTACTAACAGATACCTTTTCAGGTTGGCCAGAAGCCTTCCCATGCAGAACTGCTAAAGCCCGGGAAGTGTCCAAAATACTGCTGCAAGAGATAATACCTAGGTTTGGAGTCCCAGCGGTAATGCCCTCGAATAGAGGACCACATTTTGTGTCCAGAATAGTGCAACAGATCAGCCACCATCTAGGAGTAGATTGGCAATTTCATACCCCATACCGACCACAATCGAGTGGCCAGGTAGAAAAGATGAATCAATTCTTAACACTATGGTACACCCCATTGTGATCTTATTGATCAGTTTAGGAATTTCCTTAATACTAGCCATTATGTTAGATTTGTGGGTTTGGAGAATGTTTAAAAGGGTAACACTTATGTATGATGCTTTATATAATTCGGGAAGACTGCTTAAGTAAAAGAATAAAGTTTGATAGAAAAGGGGGGATTGATATGGAGAAATAGTGTGAAATGGGGACAATGGATATCGATTGTGATTGTATATGTCTGCTCAAGGAATGTGGGTATGGTGACTGGTCATGGGTGCGGTGTCTGGTCACATAGGCACACAGCCTTGAGGAGACGCCTACAGTTTTGAGGAGACGCCTGCCCTTCTTCCTCTAACAAAAGGGGCTATTTTAAAAAAGAATGAGAAAAGGATGAGAGATATTCCAATGCTATCTAGAGGGAGGGAGTGCTAAGTCTCCTTGCTGGAAAAGATTGGATGGTCACAAGAACATGAATCACCTACAAACCTGCAAGACCACCACATTCCAGGCAAAGGACTGATAAGCTAATTAACATACGAAGCGGGGTTTAGGTAACGAATATGTATAGGCGTTAATTGAATATTCATTTGTTTCATTGTATAAATGTGAGATGGTTCATCACTTCGGGTATGCACGCTTGTGGAGGATCGATCCCCCGTGCATCTGCGCGCAATAAACATACCTACTTTATAACTTTCGAGTTATAGAGTCTAATTCTGCACGTCATAGCCTTGAAGATTCCATTTTGTAGTATGCTTTCCATCAGACACTACTTATTAATAAACCTGACTTGAAGCAGTAGGCATGATAAATCCCCCAGCAGCTGCTTTGGTATGATATGAGCCTAACAAACACCAGGGAGTTTGTGGAGAGGGGGGCTGCTGGTTTACCACAGGATGAAATTTTGATGAACATCTCATTTCAGCTCTAGTAGTAATACATAGTCAAATGGAGTTTTCAGTAGGTAAGAGAGAGAACTGTGCCAACTACTGCAATCCATTTGGAAGACAAAAGAATACTTACAGAGCCGTAGACCTTTCCTTTCTTGTTCATGGCTAAATAATAGTTGCTCTTAATGGACTTAACTGCCACAACTCCAATTTCTACAGATGTTATCTCCAATATGCCTAAAAAATAAAAATTGAGCTATTTAATCACTTCATCAGAGGATTTTCTCACTATAAGACCAATAAACCTGAAAAATACTAAACTTCTAATATTCAGAACCAACTGACCAACAAACTTTAGCCATGTTCTCCAAAACATTGCAAGAATATACACAAACATTGTTTCAATTGTTTGCTTTGCTAACTCTGCATTTTAAATGCCATAAATACTGAAACAGTTCCATTCTTCTTTGCAGGAGCGGGCTGGAAACTAGGACCATGCGCGGCAATCAGTTAGCTGAGGGGAATGTGCTCGAGCTTGTCTGGACAACAATTAACATGATGAGGCATGTTTGCAGAGCACAGGGGAGTGGGAGACAGATGGCGCCAAGGAAAGATAACACCTTGTTGTTAATTGATGGTAGTTAACCACCAATCAGAGATTGCCTAGTATGCAAGGCTTAGCTTCAAGAACCAATTAGTTTAAAACGCGCAGCTTCTGAAAGTCTGTAAAACCTCGTGCTTCTGTACAATAAATTGACATTTGCTTGCATCAAGCTGCGTCCCGTCTCTTCATTCGCCGCAAATTGGTGACCCCGACGTGATGCGTTTAAGGATCTGACGTGAAGGGCTCTCGAATCACCTATCTGAGCGACATGCAGTGAATCCCACAGAACTTTGAATGATCTGCTGAAAGGAAGCAGGAGCCAGCCAGAAATCCCTCCGGAGTTGAGAGGTGAGCTGTGGGAAATCCGTAATGGGGAATCAGGCTTCGTCCCCAGAAAGAGACGTATATGGACTCCTGAAGGGTCTTCTAGTCAGATCAGGGAGTCCGTGCCTCAGTCTCCTCAAATGGTGACCCCTATGGTGGTGTTCCGAAGCCTTGGAAGAATAAGGACGGAAAAAAGACAGCTCGTGGAAGAGGGCTGCGTTCCGGAGGAGACGGCTTGGCTGAACGATCGTCTTGCTGTCTGGACCAGGCAGACAACCTAAACCCCGAGGATAACACCTGTATTCATCGAGACAGGTGAGCAGCCAAGAAACTTTAGAGACTTTGAAAGAATGAAAGTGTGTACATACAGCAGCCAATTGTATGATGCTGCCGCGGAGGGGAACTCCGTGTCGGGAATGCATTTAGCATCTTGGTGGCAAATTCTGACTACTCTTTGCCAAGTGTGGACTAATTCTACTAACGGTGCTAAACCAGGGGAAGCTGTAAATTCCACCGACAGCACGACTCTTCTCAAGACACAGTCAGCGATGGCGATTCCGTCCACATCTCCTCTGCCTCCAAAGCTTCTGTCACTGATTGCAGCGACCCTCACAACACAGGGCCAAGCACGGGAACAGGACAGCTCGGACAATGATTTTATTGACACTGATAAACCTTTTGATCCAGGTCCTATAGATCTGGAAAAGGAGCTAGACCTTTCCCCCACCCCCTTGTCTCTCCTGATGCATTGATTGTATTTTTGGGGAGGGTGAAAGGGGGTCTGAGGGACTGGTGGCAGGAATGCAAGTGGGAAACACTTCAGTGATGGGTTTTGGGAGTCGCTATGGCATGTTCAGTATTTTATCAGACAGATCAACCTCGAGAGTGAGCCTGGTGGAGCATACAGCTGCGGTTTGTGTCCGGGCTCAGAGATGTAAATAGGGGCTTCTTTGTTACGGTAAAAGTTTTTCTCTTTGCATAAAAAAGAGAGGGAATGAAGGGAATGACCCCAGAGGTATGTTCAGAGAAGGCATGCTATGTTTAGAACTTTTTGACTGAACCAGTTCTTGTTTGGTGTGCCCTTCCACCTATGTATAATGTTAATCCAAAAGAAGATGATATTGTTTACACTTTGAGTGTCGATAATTGTCTTTTTGTAGATGCTAATGTAGTAGGAGGCTATGATGGGAAGGTATTGCAGCGGTTCTTCTCTTATCCGGAGTAACAGCAGGGAAAGCATTAGAGTTAAATCACCTTGTTTGGTAGGCAGTTAAGAATGCGAGTCAAAATTGCCACTGCTTTTTGTTGTTGGTTCAAGGACATGGCTGTGAGGATTTTGATGGTATGCGCTGCGTGGATTTTAGGCGCCCCATTGCAGCAACATGTTATCAAAATCTGAGAAAATTTCAGCCTTTTTGGCATTCATTCAATCAATTGGCAGTATTGTTTGTTTGCTATTACCTTGGTTGCTGTCATGTTTGCAAGGGCCCTGCAGAACATGGCAAACCTGGTACTAGCTGTTCAAAAACAAAAAGGGGAAATTGTAAAATTATACGGAACAAAGACAGTGGGTTATTTTGACACTGATAATATGTCTTAGTTGCTTTTTTATTTGTTCTATTACTTATACCTTGTTTTTACTCGTTCGGTTTCAAAGGTTCTTTTTGTGCAACAGGAAGGGGGAGATGCAGGAGCGGGCTGGAAACTAGGACCATGCGTGGCAATCAGTTAGCTGAGGGGAATGTGCTCGAGCTTGTCTGGACAACAATTAACATGATGAGGCATGTTTGCAGAGCCCAGGGGAGTGGGAGACGGATGGCGCCAAGGAAAGATAACACCTTGTTGTTAATTGATGGTAGTTAACCACCAATCAGAGATTGCCTAGTATGCAAGGCTTAGCTTCAAGAACCAATCTGTTTAAAACGCGCAGCTTCTGAAAGTGTATAAAACCTCGTGCTTCTGTACAATAAATTGACATTTGCTTGCATCAAGCTGCGTCCCGTCTCTTCATTCGCCGCACTTCTTAGCGTAGATTTTACTAATATTTATCAGAAGAGACATCTAAACCACAGCATTAAATTGAATCTATAGCATATGTCAATAGAATGTTAGATTTACCCCAATCTTCAAAAACAGTGGTAAACTATTTATTCCTTGTAGGACAGCTAGATAAACTAAATCCCTTGGCTGCACTGAGCTGATAAAATTCTTTTTTGGCAAGTGTGTTGACTTTTTGGGATATAGTAAGACTAACCCTAATGGCCACATTATCTTTGTCTTTCAGATATCAGAAATATTTTGCTGTGTTTGTAATAAATATTAGTGTTTTTTTTCTTTAAAACAAACTCTTTCTGGGATATTGGATGGCTAAAGGGGCCAGTAATGGGACACAGCTTTTCAGCTCTATATTTTCTGCCCCAAAACATACTGATTTAGTAGTAGTAGAAGTTACTACAACTTACATAGTGAATTTAGAGATCTCTTTTCAGCTATTGCTAGAGTAAGTGGATGGCTATGTTGTTTGGGAATTGTGTCTTAATATAGGAGAAATATAGCTCCGATCAAATATTTTCTAAATAGTTGATCCAGGTAATATGCCTGACTCCAACCTTTCTTCTGATCTTTATAGTGGTCAGACAAATAGTCCATCTAACTCAGTGGTCATGACAGGTTTACCACTGGGGAAATTACAGGAGGGGCAAAAGTGTTGAGAAATTTTAAAGAAAAACATCCTAGACCAAGCCTACAATTAATGTGACAAATAGATCAGTTGGAAAAACACTAATGAGTTGCCAACTGCTTAAAAAAAAGGAATCTGCAATAATTTCCTCCTAAGTCTGTTCTATGCTCTTTGTCTGAGCAGAGTAGTACTAGAAAATCCATATGCTTTTTTCACTTACTTTAAAATTCCTTATGGTAACCACACACCAACTGAAGCCAAGAGTGTAACTTGGTATTCAGTGCTTTTTCTGGAAATGCTGATTTTCTGTCCCTGAACACTGAATGCAGTCTGTTCAGACTGTAGAACCATGTAGACGTTAATGTGCAGTGAGGTGAGGAGAATGTTTTTCACTGATTTTTTTTTTTTATATGGCTGCTTTATAAACGATGCAAAAGCCATTCTGTATGGCCATTGTACTGGTCTATGCAACTCAGGATTAACAGAGGAGTTTAGGGTGTTACTTATTCTGTGACGGTAGCTGGGCAGTAGCTGTGAATCAAGCATGACAAAGTAATAGTTTATTTTTATTGGGAAGCATACTGATGACATAGTTTATGCACATGAAAAAGAGAGAACATCAAACTAAGGAATTTAAGATGAAAGACCTCATTTTATTGTCAAGAAAGGAAACGTGGCCTTTCCTGGATGCATTTTTAATATACAAATATAGATTTTTTTATATATATATGTAAATTATATTCATTTTGATATGAAGAAATACAATTTCTAGTGCAATTACCAGAGGCTATGTATTTACTTAGCAGGAAGCATTAGGTTGGCCACAGCTACAAGGTCTAGACTCTTTGCATATGTCATATTTTAACCCCAGCCGGTAACAAAGTACCACACAGCCACTTGATCACTCCCCCATCACCCAGAGGGATGGGGAGGAGAATTGGGAAGGAATGTAAAACTCAAGGACTGAGATAAAACCAATTTAATAATTTAAACAGAATAAAAAAGGCAAGAACAATAACAACAACAGTTATAATGAAAAGGTGAGAAAAAGGATAAAATCCAAAGGGAAAGGAAAAAAAAAGGAAAACAAGTGATGCACAGTACAACTGCTCACTGACGGATGTCCAGCCAGTCCCCGAGCAACGATTCCCCCCCCCAGCTAACCCTCCAAGTTATATACCAAGCATGACGCCCTATGGTATGGAATACCTCTTTGGCTGGTTCAGGTCAGCTGACCTGGCTGTGTCCCCTCCCAAATTCCTGTGCCCCTCCAGCCTTCTGGCTGGCAGGGCCCAAGGAACTGAACAGTCCTTGACTTAGTATAAACATTACCCAGCAACAACTAAAAACATCAGCGTCCTATCAACATTGTTCTCACATCATAGCCAAAACACAGCACTGTACTAGCTACTAAGAAGAAAGTTAACTCCATCCCAGCTGAAACCAGGACAGCCAATCACAATGGGATGTTTTTGCCACTCATTCCCAGTCAAGCTTATTTCAGCCTCAAATACAATTAGCTGCTGCGATCCCCCTGTCACTCCAGAAATACTAATAGGTTTTGCCCCTTCATAGCTTGATGGCATTAGAGTACACTGCACCTGTATCTACTAGAGCTTTATATTCCTGTGGGTCTGATGTGCTAGGCCATCGGATCCACACAGTTCAGTAAACCTGGTTATCCCTGGCATTCACATGACTGGAGGCAGGGCACCCCTAATCCTAGTTGTAGGATTCTCCACCAGGATGGCAAATGGTGTGAAGCAGACGTAGCATGGAGTAGTTCTGCTCACTTATATCTTGCCAGAATTAATCAGGATTCCTTTTCACAGGATCGAGAATAAAGTCTGGGTGACTGTCCTCTGGAGACTGGAGCAGCAACCTTCCTGGAAGAATTCTTATTTGTGATTGTTTTTCCTTGTAATTCACACACCCGTGCCTCCAGAACTGAGGTAGGTTTTCCATCCCACCTCCTCACATCCTCTCCATGGTCCTGCAGGTAAAACCATGGGGTACCCCATGGTGTGTATTTCCTGTATTCTCCCTCCCAAACAGAAGGGCATCTACAGCTGATAGCTGAGATGTGGGTCTGTACAGGTGGAGAGTGGGATATATCCTAATCATGTCACTGGACCAGCTTCTCCACAGCTGAGATGATGGAGGTAGAGATGCTATTTTCATAGTCCCAGAGATGATGAACCACTTCATCCAATGACATTGGTGCGCCATCTCTCCAGCCTATTATTATCAATGAGTTTGCATATGCTGATGGTGTGCTCTGTACCAATTTCCACCATATGGATCATGTATATAGGACTTCATTGGGATCCTTGGGTGACTGTGGATTGTCCTGGTCATAATAAATTATCTCTTTCACAGCTACTTCCCTCAAGTACTGGATACCTTTCTCTATTGCATTCCACTTCCCTGGGTGACATGTAATATCCTCCTTGTAGGGATACCTTTCCCTAACGCTTGACAGAAGTCACTTCCAGAGGCTGATGGCTCATGTTCCTTTTCCAATTGCCTTGTCAATGCCCCCTTCTTCAGAAAGTGATACCAGCTGCTTGGCTTCCCTACCCTCCAAGTCTATTACTATTAGCCTCATTATCCCAGCATTGAAGCAACCACGTGACAATGTGTTCATCTGATTTATGGGCACAATCTTTCCACATATCCCATAGTTCATTCAGGGATAGGGATCAAGAGGTTACCTCTTGTTCACCTTCTTCATCCTGATCCCGTGATGTCCCTGCTTCACCCTCCTTTCCTAAATGGGCTGCTTTCTATTTCTACTTCTTCTGTATAGGGGCCACTGATACTGACACCAGTAGGTCTTCTGAATCACTCATTGCAGGGCCAAGGTAGCTGCAGTGCCTGCCACAGGGTCTGGAGTAGTCACAGCGCCCACCACATGGGCTGAAGCGCCTGCCCTGGGGGCTGGAGTACCTGCAGGGGCTGAAGCAGCTGTTGTTTTTTCCATGGAGGCTAGAGTAGTTACAATTTGCTGCAATGGAGAGACAAGACGCTGCTTGATGCAAGCAAGATGTCGATTTATTGTACACAATCACGAGTTTATATGTTTTCAGAAGCTGCACGTTTTAAACAGATTGGTTCTTTAAGCTAAGCATTACATACTAGGCAATCCCTGATTGGTGGTTAACTACAGAGAAAGGCCACTTTAAGTAAGTTTTTACAGTCATCAATTAACAGCAACCTGTTACTTCTCCTTGGTCCATCTGTTCCTCATTCCCTTATCTTTTCTCAGCATGACTTATCCTGTTGATTTTTATCTATTCACATTCCTTGTCCTCCCAGGGTTTGTGGCCTACTAGCTGGAGCACATTCCTTTCAGCTAACTGATTGGTACTTATGGTCCTGATTTCCAGGCCCCCTCCTACAACAATTAGTCGCTTAATTCTCCACCAGGTCCAGGAGGTGAAGATCACATTCAGTATTCCTAGCACTAGGGTCAGGACCTGCACTATGGTAGTTCCAAAAGTCCAAAGTTATTCAGAATTTCCAGAAATCCTAAATGCTTCAGTAATTAGCCCTGGGGAGAAAGGGGAGGTGTGGACCCCACCCTATAAGTTGACTCTGGAAAAGACAAACCAAAGGTGCAATTGTTGGCATTTCCCGCCAGGAGCCACCTGACACACAGGGGCGAGTACACAGACCAGATTAGTTTTACAACCAGTGAGTCCATCGTATCATAAGCCAGCACTATATAGTACAACACTGATAACTTTAGCCCAAGTCCCAAGGACAACAAACAGCACAACAGGGAACACATACTGCAAGTAAATAATGCAACCCTGAGACCATGGGCAGCAACTTTAAGAGCATAGAAAACAGCATTGTGGCCAATGATTATTAATCCAATCCAACAAATACTGACAATTTTGTTCTAACACACTCTGTTGGACCTGTTTTTATCTCAAACCTTCATGCCCCACATTGGGCATCACAAAAGACTGTCATAGTTTAATCCCAGCTGGTAACGAAGTACCACACAGCCAGAAAGGAATGTAAAACTCCAGGGTTGAGAAAAGAACAATTTAATAATTCAAATAAAATAAAACACCCCACCCCCTCTAATAATAATAATAACAGTTATAATGAAAAGGAGGGAGAAGGGGAGAGGAATGAAATCCAAAGAGAAGGGAGGAAAGAAAACAAGTGATGCACAATACAACTGCTCACCACCCACTGACTGATGCCCAGCCAGTCCCTGAGCAACAGTCAGCAGGCCCTGGCCAACCCCACCCAGTTTATATACCCAGCATGACATCCCATGGTATGGAATACCTCTTTGACTAGTTTGGGTCAGCTGACCTGGCTGTGTCCCCTCCCAATTTTTTGTGCCCCTCCAGCCTTCTTGCTGGAAGGCAAGGCCTGAGAAACTGAAAAGTCCTTGACTTAGTATAAACATTACCCAGCAACAACTAAACACATCAGTGTGCTATGAACATTGTTCTCACATCATAGCCAAAACACATCACTGCACTAGCTACTAAGAAGAAAATTAACTCTAACCCAGCTGAAACCAGGAGATATATGAGAAAGATTTCAGTGAGAACTGCAGGATAAACAGTAGGTCTAGGATCTAGTAAAGCCCTTCAGAAAATGGGTCATATTAAACCAGAAATAACACATTTATTGTCCAAACCTATAAAGAGCTGAAAGAGGAGGATTATTTAGTTTCAATTTCTTTGTGAGTGCCTGACAATACAAAGACTGATATATAAATGAAAATATAAATGTCGATAGGCACAAATGATCATGTATTATTAAATAAAATATAAAGCCTTCACTGTAAGGTTTTTATGGTAAGATTCTTAAATGTAGCATGAAAAATCAGCATTGCTAAAGATGGAGTTGCACATATAAACTAAAAAAACTTAATATGTGCTGTGACAAATCTGAATATCCACTGACTTTCTTACAGCTGTGTGAGAATAATTCTGTGCTAATCACCACTCAGGCTTGAAACCCAATGGACTTGGAACAGACAGAGTGAAGACAGTTACATATGACACTGCAAGCCTGCTACCTGTGAAGGGGAAAGAACAACAGTTCCCAAAATCAGCTCACTCCATCACCAGTGTTATCCAACTCAGTAGCAGGAAAGGCCCCTTTGATATCTGGAACTGCCTAACTACTGCCAAGCAGAAAAAGATATGGCCAGTTAGATAAATGAAAACTCTAAACATAATTTCCATTAGTTACTTATATGTAATGTTAGCTTGAGAATTAGCACAAGGTGCTTAGGTGGAAAGAAGAGGACCTACAACTTAGGGGAACTCTGTAATCTAGGAAGACCCAGAAAACATGAGGGAAGAGTTAGTTAAGACCTATGACCTACTCTTAAGGTTAACTTTTTGCTGTTGTAAAGGTGCCATATATCACTTTCCATATGTAAAATGAAGAGAATTATACTCTCCAATCTCAAGATAAGTAGTGAAAGCTCCTTAATTAGGTCTTGATAGCCAGCTCATATATACTAGTGTCATGCCATTGATACAAACAGATCAGTGAGTCCATACCAGCCGAGGCCTATTATGTTTGTATTACTCTTAAAACATTGCTCATTTTCCCAGCAAAAAAAAGCCAAAGTTCCTTTCTTGATTTTCTGAAAGAGTATTAATATAGAGTAGTAGTCTTTAATATTTCCCTCCCATGGGTCATCCCCTAAAGTATTTGTGCTCAAAATCAAACACAGTTAGGTGGAGTGCCTTAAGTTATATGGATGACAAGCTCCCCGGCAGGGGGAGATCGCGACCACCGACTCATATACCACCTACCCAAATCGTACCCCAGACCCATTTTTGGACTTTTCTAAGCTCTACTGCGCAGAATCGGATATAGGAGGAGAATATGTTAATGATTTACAGGAAATATCATGGTTATGCATGAATACTTAATGAATATGTATGAATAAGTTCTATATATGGTGTCTGATTTTGAAACTTGGTGTGCGTTGATCGTGAGAAGACTCACTCACGCACCCAGCCGTTAATAAAGAAGTGTCTGCTTATCTACATCATATTGGTGTCGATAAGTTCTTCATTCTGAGATTTCGGTAACAGTTTTGGCAACCCAGATGGGACCTCGCTGAAGGAGACAGGAGGAGTCGGGGATCTGATCGGTTCCAGCCGGCACTGAGGATTTCTCGGGGATACCCATCGATCCCTGATCCGTAAGGCTCTTTGTGACGTTCCCTGGATTTTTGGTAAGACACTTCTTTTTCTAATTGTAGTAAGTGGGTTTGAGTCCCACTAAAGTAAGTGCACTGGAGGAAGTGGGTTGGAGTCCCACAAGAGTAAGTGGGTTAGAGTCCCACTATAATAAGTGTATGGTAAGGAGTGGTTTAGAGTCCCACCAGTGGGTTGGAGTCCCACTGAGTAAGTCTGCCTGTCAGACGCGGGGAAAGCTGCGCAGGGTAGGACTGAGTCTGCCTGTAAGACATAAGCGAAAGCTATTGCAGGGTTGGACAAAAGTGGAAACAAGAGAACCTATATGCTATAGTGTTCTCTAAGGTAGTGCCTCTAACAAGAAGTTAGAAGGGGTTTTTCTTTTGATACAGAATTGTTTATTGTGTCTGTGTATTGAGAAGAAAATTAAGAAGTGTATAATATTGTGGTTTATGTCTTTGTTTAAAGTAATTGTGGAAAAGTGTGAGTGTGGCTGTAAGGGTGAGACGTGCAATTGAGCATGAAAGCGAGTGTGGAGTGTGGATCTGCGGATCGGAGTGACAGAGTTGAATAATTGTGTATTGTACTGTGAGTGATTATACCATGGCATCTAAGTTAACTCGGTTGTTTAAAAGTAAAAGCATGGGTAATCTTGCTGCAAATGACAAAATCATGAAAAAAATTCTCCGTTGGGATGTTTACTGGCATATTGGGGAAATTTACATGATGATCTGCAAAAGAGCCAGATGATTGAGTATTGTAATAATTTGAGTATTGTAATAATTGGTGGCCTTTGTATATATTGGATGATCAGGAAAAGTGGCCCATGAATGGGACACTGAATTATAACACTATTCTGCAGTTAATGCTGTCTTGTAAAAGAGAAGGGAAATGGAATAAAATGCCAAATGTGGATTTGTTTTTTTACTTAAGACAAAGAAAGGATTGGCAGGATGAATGTAAGCTAACTATTAGAGATAATTTGGTAATGGCTATAACTTCTGATAATAAGAAAGTGGAAAAAAAAATATGTTGCTCAACCTGTAAGATTGGGAGTGGATACAGGAGCAACATTTTTTTAATTAAATAACTGTAAAGGAAAAATTGGAACAAAACCAGGCCATTCCTGCAACCCCTGGTTTTGAAATTTGGAAATAAGATAATTACACATGAATTCTTGTATGTACCAGAATGTCCGATACCCTTGTTAGGAAGAGATTTGTTATCCAAATTAAATGCACAAATTGTTTTTGACGAAGGAGAACTTTTCTTGAAAATATCTGAGTCAAAAACGGGAGAAATCCTGATGATACAAGAAAAAGTAAAGGAACAAGAAATTCCACCGGAGGTGGATTTGGCAGTGATCCCTACTGTATGGGAAACAGATATTCCTGGTAAATCAAAACTAGCAGAACCTGTTAAAATAGATTTGAAGGAAGGCGCAGGAACAATGAGCATTAAACAATATCCAATCAAATCAGAAGTGAGACAGGAACTGAAGAAATTGATTGATAAATTTTTGGAGTATCAAATTTTGGAAGAATGTGAATCTGAGTATAATACTCCTATTTTACCAGTCAGAAAACCCTCGGGTGAATATAGGCTGGTGCAAGACTTGAGAGCAGTAAATCAAATAGTTAAGGATATTTATCCTGTAGTAGCAAACCCTTATACATTGTTAACAGCGTTAAGGGAGACTTATCAGTGGTTTACAGTGCTTGATTTGAAAGATGCTTTCTTTTGTATACCTTTGGAAAGGGAAAGCAGAAAACTGTTTGCTTTTGAATGAGAAAATCCTCAAACCGGGCGAAGGATGCAGCTGACATGGACTAGATTACCCCAAGGATTTAAAAACAGTCCAACTATTTTTGGAAATCAGTTAGCAAAGGTACTTGAAATCTGGAAACAGGATAAATCAAGACCTGGACATTTACTTTTACAATATGTGGATGACATACTGATTGCTACAGAAGAAAGATTTACTTGTATACAGGTGACTATTGACTTTTTGAATTTCCTGGGACTAAATGTGTACAAGGTATCCAGGAAGAAAGCCCAAATAGCCTGCCAGACTGTGATATAGCTGGGCTTTGAGATTTCAAAAGGACAATGACAATTAGGAAAAGATTGCAAAGAAGCTATTTGTGGTATACCTGAGACGAGAAATATTCATGAACTCAGAGCGTTTTGGGGAATGAGCGGGTGGTGTCATCTTTGGATTATGAACTATGGGCTAATAGCTAAACCGCTGTATGAGGCCCAAAAGAATTCTCCCTTTGTATGGGGCCCACAACAGCAAAAGGCTTTTGTAGAGTTAAAACGTGCCTTAATGTCTGCACCTGCTTTGGGACTTTTGGATTTAACCAAAGATTTTCAGTTGTTTGTTCATGAAAGGCAACACCTTGCACTGGGAGTGTTAACTCAGAAGACAGGAAGCTGGAAATGACCAGTCAGATATTTCTCTAAACAACTGGACACAGTGAGTAAAGGGTGGCCAAACTGCCTTTGAGCAGTGGCAGCAACAGTGATGCTCATACAAGAAGCTCGGAAATTGACTTTGGGAAGAACAATAACAGTCTATGTCCCACACATGCTGATAACTGTTTTAGAACAAAAGGGGGGACACTGGCTGTCTCCCAGCCGAATGATGAAGTACCAGGTGGTACTGACTGCACAGGATGATGTGATTCTAAAGACAACTAACCTGGTAAATCCTGCAGTGTTTTTAAGTTCCATACAGGAAGAAGGACAACTGGAACATGACTGCTTGGCTACCATCGAGTATGTTTATTCCAGTCGTGAAGATCTGAAGGATGTGACACTGGAGAGACCAGACTGGGAATTGTATACTGATGGAAGCAGCTTTATGGAACAAGGAGTCCGATACGCTGGATATGCGGTAACAACAGATACTACAGTTATAGAAGCAGGAGCATTGGCGAGTACCACATCAGCCCAGAAAGCGGAACTTATTGCCTTCATTCAAGCCCTAGAATTAAGTAAAGACAAGAAAGTAAATATCTGGACAGATTCAAAATATGCCTTTGGGGTAGTGCATGTCCATGGGGCTTTGTGGAAAGAAAGAGGGCTATTGTCCTCTCAAGGATCAAACATTAAGCATCAAAAGGAAATTTTACAATTATTGCAAGCAGTTCAAAAGCCAGATCAAGTAGCAATCATGCACTGTAAGGCACATCAAATTGGGAATACAAAAATAATAGCTGGAAATAATTTGGCTGATAAAATGGCAAGAAAGGTAGCAAAGAAACAAGCATTACAGATGGCAATCATTCTTTCTAAAACAGTAACCCTTCCCAGGGAAAAACCAAATATTCAGAAGAAGATGACAAATTGGGTCAGTTATTAAATGCTAAGAAAAACCTAGCTAGGTGGTGGATAACTCCTAATGGACAGGTAGTAATTCCACCTCTTCTGATGAGAGAGATAATTCAAACAAGACATCAGGAATGTCACTGGGGGGCACAAGCCTTTTTAACTTCTTTACGAAAACAAGTAATATCAGTTAAAATGTTGGGAATAGCTAAAATGGTAACTGCAAAATGTGAACTATGTTTGAAAACCAATCCAATGATTAAGAAAAAGGTTCAAATGGGTAGATTGAAATCTGGTATAGAACCTGGAGATTATTAGCAAGTAGATTTTTTTAGAGTTACCTAGACAAAATGAGTACCGGTAAATCCTGGTAGGGGTTGATACTTTTACAGGATGGCCAGAAACCCTTCCCTGTCGCACCACACAAGCAAAAGAGGTTGTAAAGTGGTTATTACAAGAAATAATTCCAAGATTTGGAGTTCCTATTGGAATTTCTTCTGACAGAGGTCCACACTTTGTTGCTGAAGTAGTCCAAAGTGTTAGCAAAACATTGGGTATTAATTGGGATTTGCATGCGTCTTGGAGACCACAATCTAGTGGGAAAGTGGAGAGGATGAATCAAACTTTGAAACGACAAATAAGTAAAATTTGTCAAGAAACCAGTCTAAAGTGGCCTCAGGCACTTCCATTGGCATTATTATGAATCAGGGTATAGCCAAAGAGTGGAACCTCAGTCAGTCCTTATGAATTGTTATATGGAAAAACATGAATCTCCAGAACCAAATCCAAACATACATGTAAAAGGAAAACAAGATGTGTATAACTATTTGCTTTCTCTAAGGAAAACTTTGGCTGCAATTCGGAGTGCAGTAATTTGGAATAGACCTTTATCCCAGGAAAATTCAGTGCATGATTTCCAACCGGGAGATTATGCCTATGTGAAAACCTGGACCTCCAAACCTTTACAGGAACATTGGAAAGGACCTTTTTAAGTACTGTTAACCACTTTTACAGCTATCAAGATAGCAGAATCAGATGCTTGGATACATGTTACGCGAGTGAAGAAAGCACCTACTCCATGGAAGATTGTCAATCGTGACCCAGAGACTTTAAAATTGACACTAAAACATGTCTAATTTTTATATCGGATTTTATTTTGGTCGGTAGTGTTGGTGGGATCATGGGCTGGCTTGGTGGACAGAAACAAAAGACAAGTAGAAACAGAACAAGTGATTGACATTCTCAAACAAATGGCTGAGGAAAATTTGATGGTAGGATTGATTAAAGGATTTGCCAATTTACAAAATGTCACGCAGATCACTGCTTGTTTGCCAATATCGAGGGCAGTAGGTGAATTTATTCCATGGGGAATTTTAACTATAAATCTGACCAATCTGGAACATAAAAATGAAACCACCTATTGTGAATAAAGGCCAGTGACTCAATGGTATGAACAAGTAAAGGTTATCAGAAAACAGTGGAAGTCACCAGGTAAAGAAACAGATTGTAAAAAACTATTGAATTATGATTTTATAACAGGATCCTGACCTAGTACCATAGCTCGAGTTCTTCTTCCTGGGGGTCCAAATCCCCAGTTAGGATGGTGTTCTTATGATGAACAACTTAAAACCAATGTAAACAAAAGTATCATGGAATGGAAGTGTAACAAAACTGGCCAAAGTATGCAATTAGTAGAACTATGGGGCTTTATATAGTCCATGGTGACATTTTTTTTCAATTTCAGTACATGGACAGAACTCCTTGGTATTTTACCTGGGATGGAAAAGTTTTTGCAGTATTACCCTCAGTTAATAATAAAGCAACTTCATTGAGAGAAAAGGAAAATAAAATAGTACCATGGTGGAAATGAGAAAAAGTGTATGATTGCAGCAATGCAGATTTAATAATTCAGAGAATTCCTCCTTTGGCTGCTGCTTTGAAATATGGTTGTTTTTGTTGAGGTCTTAAGAATACTCTCAATTTAACCAGTACTTTTACACTCAGGAAAGGAACTCTGTTTAGTTGTAGAAAATCTACTATTCAAAGTCCAGGACATTTATTTTGGGCATTAAGTGATGGAACCTGGACAACTCATTTACCATTAGATGGTAAGGTGAAACAAATTACTCTAGGCATGCCAACATTGTGTCCAATTTGGAAGAAATCACCATTTAGAGGATCCCTAGAGAATTTAAAATTGAAACGAACAAAGAGACCTGAGACAAATGATGACACTTGGAATGAACCCTCAACAGGAATAAAAATTGGCTGGGCACTTGAATCACTTTTGAATCCTACAGCATCATATAGAAATAGAGAATGGCTTTATCAGTTAACAAGTCAAGTAAAAAAAATAACAAATGTCACCAAAAAGAGGTTTAAGGAATTGAACATACAGTTACAGGCGACTTCCAAGATGACTTTACAAAATAGAATGGCATTAGATATGCTTCTACTTAAAGAACATGGGGTATGTGGATATCTCAAGGATAGACTGGACCACAGTTGCATTCACATTCCAAATGTCACTCAAGATGTGGAACATGATCTGGACCTATTAGGTAAAATTGAGAAAAGATACAGAATCAATTCAAGAAGATATGTCAGAAGACTGGTTAGGGAAAATTTTTAACAAACTGGGATGGAATTTGAGCTCTTGGATACAGTCCATAATCAAAACTTTGTTTCTGTTACTAATTGTCTTTTTGATGAGCATGCTAGTATATGCATGTCTGAAGAAACAGTTTACCAATATAATTTCAGTCAATCGTATGAGAGAAGTACCAACTATTCCATCAAGACATAGTCTACCACCAAAATATGTTGAAACAAATGATATGTAAATAATGTGAAAGTATTGAAAAATGATTTTCAACACTTTCAAAGGGGGGAAATGTTACAGATTTGCTAATAAGTTAAGATTGATTGACTTTATTGGATTGATTATTTGATTTTATAAAATCATTTTATAAAATAGAAATATAGAAGGATAAGAAATATATTTTAATGAAACTTATAGTTATATAGTAAAAGCTGCTATGAGGTCCTCTGTACATCCCGTACCAAGGCCAGAAGAATGGGCTAGGATCAGTGTTTAAAACTTAGGTAATAAATTTAGGGTTTGAAAGGTTTCTTTGTATTTGACTAGTCTTCTGTATGTAGAAAGTGTATTGAAATGTCAGAATATAAGATTAATGGAAACTGGGGAGAGACGACTGGAACAGCTTGTAGTTACCTGCCAAGAAACCGTGAACTTTAGTAAAAGGTAATTCCGGCAGGGGGAGATCGCGACCACCGACTCATATACCACCTACCCAAATCGTACCTCAGACCCATTTCTAGACCTTTCTAAGCTCTACTGCGCAGAATCGGATATAGGAGGAGAATATGTTAATGATTTATGGGAAATATCATGGTTATGCATGAATACTTAATGAATATGTATGAATAAGTTCTATATATGGTGTCTGATTTTGAGACCTGGTGTGCGTTGATCGTGAGAAGACTCACTCACGCACCCGGCCGTTAATAAAGAAGTGTCCGCTTATCTACATCACATTGGTGTCGATAAGTTCTTCATTCCAAGATTTCGGTAACATTATCTTTGTAACAATAACAGCATATTAGACCATTTCAATTGACTCTTATATTTGTGAAATTTTTGAGTGCAGCTGAAAGAGAACAGTGCTTACATAAGAAACTTGCACTCAATTAACCCAGTTTTACTGTTTTTCACTTGAATGATGGAGATACACTTGTCTTCAATACAATACCCAAGTTAAAGCAACAGAAGTATTAATATAATTAATGAAAATATACTAATTTTTTTCTGATAAAGTTTGGTTACAGTCTCTCACTCTATTATATCCCAAATAAGGCAGCAGAAATCAGGTCATGAGGAGAAATGTTAGTACATTTGCATTATATACCACAGTAACTAGCTTGATTATACCTACTTATACTATTTAACTTGAGCCAAACATAGCTGGATTCTTTGGATCATTTTGATCACCAATTATCCTGGATTTATTCTCACTGAGTGTGTTTTGTGTATTTGTAAGTTGAAAAATGTGATATAATTTTCACTGATAATTTTGCATATTCTAACCTTTGCAGTATTTTGAGGGGAGAAGGGGGGATTTCAATAGCTGTTTTTCTTTCAAATAAATACAATACTCTTGATATATTACCCCTTTGATAACAGGGATCTAATTTGGTACTTATCTCACCTGTTACTATCTGTGCACCCCAGAGACTTCACTGGAGGCACATGCTAGTTACAAGCACAGAACTAGCTTTTGTCTAGATTGCAAATTATTCAGCATTATTTACACTTTTTCTCAGGATGAGATTCTCTCATGAGTGTGATAGGAATCTTTTCATAGGTGTCAGTGATACAGACACAAATTTCAGAGGTCAGCGTGAGAGCACTACCTCATCTGACATGGATCTACAAGCAGAAGTCATAAGGACTTTCCAGAACTTTGAAATAGACTGGATTTAAATCAAATTACTTTGATATAATGGTGAAAATATGTATTTGATTATTTTTGAGACATTATTAAATTCAGCAGGAATGTATAAGAAAAAGAAATTGAGACATACAGCATGAAGCTTAAAACTGTAGCTTTTTTACCATCTAATGAAACTGACTTTTTGAGGGCACACAAAATTTTGTATTTTCCTCAAGGTTTATATAGTAGAGTCATGGGTTGCAATTGGACTTCTATACTACTGCAATAAAAAACATAATTTCCATGGGTTCTCAAGATTAACTCTGTAAAGATTCATATTCTTCAAGTGTTCTTATTTATTTTATCATTTCTCTAATTTGTCAGTGTTGTTTTGAGTTCTTATTCAGTCCTCCAGAATCCTTGCAACTATTCCATGTTTCATATTGCCTTCAACTTTTATAACCATATTTTCAATTCTTTCAATTAAATTTTTAATTTTTTTTATTAGGAGATACCTTGAAGAGACTTGTGGAACTTGATGCTTCTGTTCAGATTGGCAGTGAAAAACTGCTAATTACTGAGTATGGCTTTCCATACTATAAGACTTTCACTTACATTTTGCTTGTTGATCTTGGTTAAGAGAATATTATTAGAGACATTAGTTTAAAATTTTTTTCCCAAATTTATGGTATCTACAGCTTCTCTCCTATACATGAAGATATTCATCTCATCACAGATGAAAATTAGGTTGGTTTGGTATTACCTCTTTGATTAATTATTTGATTAATTCTTTTTAGTTAATAATTGCTTAGGTGCTTATAACATTTATTTAAAAATTACTTTCCCCATATTTTTTCTCAGGATACGCTGACGTGTCTCTAGGTTTTTGGTTTTTTTCCCTTTATAAAGAGAAGTATTATATTTACTACTTCCTCAGTCATTGGAGGAGTCATTTTTCTCCTCAAGTTTTCAGAATGAATCTCTAGAGGCTTGGCCAACCTACTTAGTAGAGCAAATAAATTTTATCAAGTAAAAAACAGATAAATCACCCAACTCATTTTAGAATTGTTCTTTTTGTATTCCAACCTATGTTAGCTTCTCTTTGGAGCTCTTGTTTCTTTTCTGTGAAGACTGAAACAAAAAAGGCATTTCAAATACTACTTTATATGTTTCTTGTATCTGATTTTATACCATTGCTTGGGCTCAGGCATTTCTATGGCTTAAATCTTTTCACTCCAAGAAAATGTGTAAAGTAAATAATTTCCATGGTATAATTTGACTTGTAATTAGGCTTGATAATAAGCACTACAAAAACTTAATATTCTTGGGGGGAAAATTCTCATTAGTAGTTAACTGTTTCTGGTTCCATGCTCTTTAAGAACATGGAAAGGAAAGCATAATAATAATAATAATAATATTTCTGCAGCCTCCATTATGGCTTTAAAACAGATAGCATACTATTATTTTACAGCCATAACTCTGGAAACTTCAACAATTACAATTAATCCACTTTGACCACATCCACTTTAAAAGCATGGTTTTCAATACCTAAACCATTTCCAACTCATTATAATTAGAAAAATTTTAAATATCAACTTGAGATGTGCCCTGTAGCTATGTATATGCTCTCTTTACAAGTCCCAAAGTTTAGAAACATATTCCCAATAGAAACCAAATATATTTAACTTAAACCTAATTTTTATAGTTTATAAAAGTGATCATTATATAAATGACAAGGCAAGGGAAAGCTAACTGGCTGTCTTGCTCCACACAGAGGGACTGTAAAAAATAAAAGTGAAAAATTGCTCTTACATCATTCTGTACACTAATTCCAAATGTCCTATATTCTTATAAAAATGATGATAACATGAAGCAAAAAAATTACAAAATGTCCTAGAACTTGTGTGAAATTATGTCAAGCAATTTGTTAGGAAACAGACAACTTGACAGAGTATCAAATATATTATCAAGGCAGTACTGCAATGGATCCAAACATACCCTGCAATGAGAACCGCTGGATTCTGGAACCAAATTCAGCTTCTTTGCAGTGTGAGGCAGTGACCATTTTTCTGTAGCTGCATCATTTGTGTAATAAGTTCTTAAAATGCACTTTAAACATTTGCAACCCTAGTTGCAGTCCTCAATGTAGAGAAACAGGACCACCTTGCATCTTCCTACCCCATTCTGAGCCTTCCCCTTTCAGAAATGATCCCATATACGTGACAATCCACAGGAAGTCCCTTCCCTTGCCTTTTCTTCTGTCTGCAGAAATACTGCAGATGAAGAGTGAGTTCAGCTGAATGGAATGTGTTGATGACTGAGAGCTTCTGAAACTGTCCAGTTTCCCAAATCATGACAAGAAGCTGCTGAGCCTGTAACTGGAGAGGGGGGAACTTGGTAGTGTTCCTCTAAACTGAGTTTTCAGAACTTTGGTTTGGTTGCCCTCCAGGGAGATTCTCTGAAGGGGTTCCTTTGACTAGCATTGGCTTGGGTCAAAGTTGGTGATAAGGTATAACGTTAAAGATTTGCTAGTTCAAAAAGCTGCTCTTAGTAGGTGGCTTGAAAAAGGGTGATTTGAGGCAGTGAGAAGATTAGTTGCACGTGGTTTTGAAAAAGTACCCCTGACTATTTCCATTTTGTTTCACCATTTACATATGTACAAAGCAAGTTGAAAACATCCCCAAATCAGAAGTTATACTGTTATTCCTATCTTTTATTTGTTTTGCATAAGAATTGCTGACAACAGGAAGAAGATGGTGGAGTAGAAGATGAAACAAACCTAAGAAACTGAAGATGGTCTAAGCAAGGCTCGCCTTTGGAAGCTTTTTCAATGAAGCAAAGTAGTTCCACTAAAATCCAATCTTATAGACTTTGTGGTTGTCTTTGGAAGGCAGTTTAAGATACAAATCTCACAACTCATGATGGCACAGTTATGGGCAGAAATCTCAAATAAGAACCAACCTGAACCATAACTCGAGCTTTGACTTAAACCTAAAAATATTATTTCAAGTTTAAATCAATTCAGTGCTTATTATTATTATTTAATATTTGCCGAGACCTCCATCCTTCCTGCTCTAAATCAAAAGTGAAAGTACTGAAAGACCACAAAACAAGCTGCTAATGTGTCATATTTAGATCAACTATAGCCAGAATGTGAATATCCCATGAGCTTTCCAGTCCAATTCCCACATCTAATGTGTTTGGATAAGCCTCAGATGATAAGTATCCAAACTTGTGGAAGGCTGTGGAAACAGGACCTCTGCTCCTTCCTGCATTAGCACAATATCAACATGAAATGTGAAATCTCCATGGTGCATAAAGACCATATAAAAGACTAATTATTAGAGACCTTTCTCAGACCCACAAAGGGATTAAAGAAAAATAAGCTACTTCTCCTTTCCTTATCTACTGATTTTATGACTTTCATTTCAGAGCAGAGCAAGGACCACTCAACCAGCACTCCTCTGTAGACCAAGTAAATGGAAAGGTGGCAGCACTAGGATACATGGGAAGAGAGAACCTCATTAGTGATGCAATAGTGAGAGCAAAGGAGTATAAGTTTAAAGTCCTCCAAAAGGAGTTTAAGTTTAGTTACAAGAATGAGAGGAATCAGTTTACACTAGTATACATCTTGACACGTAACAGAAACAATTAATTCAGGAGCACAATTAGTCTGCATTTTTCCCTCTAGTCAGTGAAGAAAGATAAGCAACTCTGCGGCGCTTAATGCAAGCAAGATGTCAATTTATTGTACACAATCACGAGTTTATATGGTTTCAGAAGCTGCGCGCTTTAAACAGATCCTGTTACTTCTCTTTGGCGCCATCTGTTCCTCATTCCCTTATCTTTTCTCAGCATAACTCATCCTGTTGATTGTTATCTATTCACCCTCCTTGTCCTCCCAGGGTTTGTGGCCTACAAGCTTGAGCACATTCCTTTCAGCTAACTGATTGATACTTATGGTCCTGATTTCCAGGCCCCCTCCTGCATCTCCCCCTTCTTGTTTTTGAGCAATCCAAATCCTGTTTGTTTTAAACATGTGTTCTCGTTGTAAGCATTGAAACAAACAAGGAATACATAATACTAAAACCAACAATACTATCAATACCATCAATGCTCCTTTGATTATATTTTGTAACCAGCCCCCTAACCCAAGGCTTGAAAGCCAGTCCATTAACCTGTTCTCAATCTTTATGGCCTGTACATTTTTTCTTAACTCAGCAAGCTGCTTATGAATAGAGTTCGAGTGATCAGTCAAGTTTATAAAACACTTTCCTTAGTGCTGTTCGCTGTAGGCTATTCTCTACTGTTCATGCTGTTTCCTTATCTTCTAGAGGTGAGATCACATTCCTCTTTTGTTTCTGTCTCATCCTAGTTTTTCTTCTCATACTCCCTCAAAGTTATATAACTCTTTGCTGCAGGATCTCAGCTGCACATCATCAAAGCAAGGCCAAAACTGCACATTATCAGTGTCAAAACAACCCACTGTCTCTGTTCCGTATAATTTTACAATTCCCCCTTTTTGTTTTTGAACAGCTAGTACCAGGTTTGCCATGTTCTGCAGGACCCTTGCAAACATGACAGCAACCAAGACAATAGCAAACAAACAATACTGCCAATTGAGTGAATGGATGCCAAAAAGGCTGACATTTTCTCAGATTTTGATAACATGTTGCTGCAATGGGGCACCTAAAATTCATTCAGCACATACCATCAAAATCCTCACAGCCATGTCCTTGAGCCAACAACAAAAAGCAGTGGCAAATTTGACTCCCATTCTTAACTGCCTAACAAACAAGGTGATTTAACTCTTTAATGCCGATAAGAGAAGAACCGCTGCAATAAGTTCCCATCATAGCCTCCTACTACATTAGCATCTACATAAAAACAATTATCGACTTTCAAAGTGTAAACAATATCAACTTCTTTTGGATTAACATTATACAGAGGTAATCAATTATCCCAAATATCAAGGCTTTCTGTAAGATTCTTCATTCCCCACATACATTCACTTTTTTGCAACAATGTCTGCAAGTCAGTTTCAAGGAAGGGCACGCCAAACAAGGACTGGTTCAGTCAAAAAGTTCAAAACATAGCATGCCTTCTCTGAACATACCTCTGGGGTCATTCCCTTAATTCCCTCTTTTTTTATGCAACCAGAGACACTTTACAGTAACAGAGAAACCCATATTTATATCTCTGAGCCCAGACACAAACCGCAGCTGCATGCACCACCAGGCCCAGGGCAGAAATCATTCATGCAGTTACATAGCTATATATCACTACAAGCATGCAGACACCTATTTATCACTAGATAACCATGTTCATCTTTCCTAGTCTCCTTCACAATACCCAGCTGTTCTCTCATCTCTTGTTAGGTCAAATATTCTCCAGCTTCCTCTCCTATCTCTCTCTTCAGACATTCTCTATCCTCCTCTTTTTTGCTTGTTAATTGCGACGAGGCAAAGGCTGTGTGTAGCTGGGTGACCATGACCTGCTTTATGTTACAATCAACTAAACACTGAATACAGGAAAAAAAGGTATGGGAGACATAAGGCAAACATCAATAAGGTAATTATAATAAATCCTGTAATACTTTTGATCCACGGCCCAAAGTTTCCCAGCCACGAGAAGAGACCAAAGGCATCCCGCCCCTGGCTCTGCTGCAGATCTTTGTTGAAGGCTTTTACTTTTTGTATACTTTTGTGAATTAATTCAGAGTGGTCACTCAGATTCACGTAACACATCCTACCAAAGTCTTCACACTTGTGTCCCTGTGCTAATAATAAAAATTAATAGCAACTCAGTTCTGTAGCAACATATGACGGACAGAATCAACATCTGTTAATAAGCCAGAAAAAAAAAAGAATAGTATTTGTAGTATTACTTTGTTTAGCAAGCTAGCAGCCTAATTTACTAAGCAAGTTAAGAGCGTGTACTATTATTACAGAAGAGATTAGAGAAGCAAAAAAAATGTTACGCTGCATTCCAGAACTCAGCCTGAGAGTTACAGTCTGCTGTGAGTTCTGCGTTATAATCATTTGACACATGTTGGGGTTGCGATTGTGAAAGTTGCCCGTTTACAATTTTCATTGATATTATCATAGCTAGTTGTTTTAAAAGCAACCCTTGAGCTTCCTCATGCTCGACTTGTTGTTGCAAAATATTCTGAAGCCGATCAATAAAGTTAGTATTAAAGTTAGTGACTCTCTAGGACCCTGCAAGACTGTGGCAAGACTCCTGCATCCTGACTGCCTTAATAGTCATCTCCTTCATTTGCAAATAGTTGTCCCTGGGATGCCTTGCCTGAGTCACAGAATTGGCACAAATATTTTCTCCAGCCAACTGCTCATAGTTAACAGCAATTCCCCGATTAAGGTTTTCAATCAAGGCCACTACACATAGCTCACGAAAATCAGATAACCACATCATAGACTGTATCAGTTAGTACCATACAAAGCAATGACTTCCAATCATGCAGTGTGAGTGTATAAGGCTCTGCCATCACTTCAAGAAGGGACATAGCAAATGTACTATGAATCCTGCCTTCCTGCACTGCTTTTCTTAACTCTTTAACAGCCTCATATTGCACAGGCTGCCACTCTGGAGGTTGATTTGTCTGACAAAATACTGAACATGCCATAGCGACTCCCAAACCCCCTCGCTTAAGTGCTTCCCACTTGTATTCCTGCCACCAATCGCTCAGACCCCCTTTCACCCTCCCCGAAAATACTGTCAATGCATCGGGGGGGGGGAGGGGGGGGGAAGGTCTAGCTCCTTTTCCAGATCTATAGGACCTGGATCAAAAGGTTTATCAGTGTCAATGGAATCATTTTCCGAGTTGCCCTGCTCCTAAGCTTGGTCCTGTGTTGTGAGGGTTACTGCAACCAGTGACAGAAGCTTTAGGGGCAGAGGAGGTGTGGACAGAATCGCCATCGTTGACAGGGTGTTGAGAAGAGTCGCACTGTCAGTGGAATTTACTGCTTCCTCTGGTTTAGCACCGTTAGTAGAATTAGTCCACACTTGGCGAAGAGTAGTCAGAATTTGCCGCCACCAAGGTGCTAAATGCATTCCCAACGCAGAGTTCCCCTCCGCGGCAGCATCATACAATCGTCTGCTGACCGCTTTCATTTCTTTCAAAGTCTTTAAAATCAACCTCCACATTGTGGAGAATTTTACACTTTCTTTAGAGCCCGAGCTAATGTCCTCCCACAGTGCTGCACCGATTTTATCCCAAGTCGTTAACTCAAAAGCCGCGCTCACTGAGGGGATCAGTCCTTGCTGCCAAGCCCATGACAGCAACTTTCTCAGGCTTCCCTCATCATTAGATAACCTTCTCTTAGAGAGGATATGTTGGAGGAGCTTAAACCACTGCCGCATCTTCTTTGCTTAGCGTGGACCCCATCTCCTCCCCGACCGCTCACCTGATCAGGGTGAGATTCCAAAGGTTGCGCGCGCGCATCTTCCAGGCACCGGGGCAGTGCCTGCTACAGCCGGCTTCTTCCACCCCCTCTGAGCTGCCTCTTCGCTCCTGGAAGCATGGACGAGAGGGTCCCTGTTCGGGCACCACTTGTTGACGCGGAAGGCTCGGACACAACTTATACGACCAATGTGGTCAAGTTAGTGCCACTTTATTAATAGACACACACCAATTTATACTCTCAGCTAAAAATACATACGCTACGCACACTTTGTTATGTAAAAGGTGATAGATTAAAACTACTTGCTCACACGCTTCCACCTCCCCTATGATTGGTCCCGGTGTGGTGCCCACACACTGCTCCCCCCTTGTGCAGGCATCCTGTTTTTCCTCATCTTTCTGTCCAACTCTCTTATCTCTCTGTGAATACACAGTTTCTTTGTCTCCCTTGGCCTTGCATATGTCCTTCACAACACCTGCAGCTTGTTACAGCTTCAGCCTGCTCTTACAACAAAGTTACTTGGTCTGGATTGCTCATAATATGTCCATTGTCTTCTAGCCATTCCACATGTACTAAATATATCATCATATATATATGTACCTCACTATGTCTGTGATGTAAAAATATAGATCCAACCATATGGATGTTAGATACTGAAATACTGTTTATGAAGGCTTCATATATATTAAGAATTTCACATATAATTTAGAAATGTACTCCTAAACTCTTCAGTACATATAACTGGATGTGAAATCCCTGGTATATTTTCCATCAGAAGCCAAATTGTTGCATAGCTATCAAATTGTTCATACTCTCAAATTATATTTAACATTTATAAAGCACACTAGCTAGTAATTAATATTTCTGATATAGAAAAAGATGTAGAAAATTTACAGGATCATACATGCAGGCAAAATTAAAGTGACCTTTTGTAAATACTTCATGTAGTCCAAGGGCACAGGGTGAATTTCCTTCTCTTAAATTTTATATATTTCAGCACAGGCATGAGGCACCATTCATCTTCCCTTCTCATATTTCTACCTACAAGACAGATGTCAGTGTTGTCTAATGGATGGATCTGGTCTAAACTATTTTCCATCTGGAGACATGCAAAACAAAAGAAGTAACAGCTAGAACCAGAGAAGGATGTCTTTCAGAAAGTATTCAAAGCTTTTCACTAATTATGTGTATCTTTTCAGCTCAGCTGTGTTTAGCCAACTTTTAGTTAACATCTATGGAAAACATGATTGTTTTTGGTGACATCAGATAAAACATATGTTTACATCCATATATCCCTAAAAATAATAATATCTACTAATAATAATCTAATTGATTAATATTATACTCATTAATGCAGGTGTTTGCATCACTCTCCATGCCACAGAAATTTTCTACCATATATCCCAATGCATGATTTTCCACTAATCCTGTAAGTAAGCAGAAACACTGTCAAGTGACAGAAAAGAGAATAAATGAAAACTGAAATTGATGGACTACATTGCAGTGTGTGCTTCAGCATAGGGCTGAAATGTATTCACACAACATGCTCACAGACTGACTGCAAATATATCACCAATGCATCATGAAAAAATTGGTCTGTATTGGGACGTTTCATTAATAAAGAGACTGCAATGAAACATTTGGCTGGCTTTGCTGAAAAGGAATCGTGAAATGTAATTATGAAATGTGGCATCTGAAAATGGCTGTACAAAATGGCTGGAGTTTATAGCTTTTCTTTCTGTGATATTTTTCCTAATATCCAATCTAAACCTCCCCTGGCATAACTTGAGGCCATTTCCTCTTGTCCTGTTGTTTGTTACTTGGGAGAAGAGACCTACCTCCCCTTTCAGGTAGTTGTAGACAACACTAAGGTCCCCCCTGAGTCTCTTTTTCTCCAGGCTAAACAACCTCAGTTCCCTCAGCCGCTCCTCATAAGACTTGTGCTCCAGACCCTTCACCAGCTTCATTGCCCTAATAAATAGTATTAAATAAATCTGTACTGGGGAATACTGCTGTGGTGGGAAAGCTACCCTCTACACATTACTACCCACAAAGCCATATGGGGATTCCAAGGATAAATATGTGACTGCTAGCAAGAGCTGGGTGGGAAACCATCTCTCTAGCCCAGGAAACATTTCAAGATTTCAGAAGTGTTCCCACTATGCAACAAGGAGGCTGACCAAGCCACTGCTACCACTGAAATCAGATGGGTATTTGTGTCTAAAGTAAAATATGTTACAAAGCAAAATGGATAGTGACAAGATATGTTTCAAAATCCACAAAGTTGGGGAAAAGAAATCACACTTTCTTACTACTAGAGTCTGAGAGCAAAATGAGAATAGGAAAGACCTAATCAGAGTCCCAGTAGCCTGGCAAAAATAATGTACAGGAGAATGGACAAAGCCCAAAAGAGCTACAGCATACTTCTCTGTTCTCTTTTCAAACGTAAATTCTTTAGTGTAATAGCATCTGATCATTGGATAGCTTAAGATTGGGGTAAGGAAATCCCAAATATCATAGGGCACGTCCAGACAACCATAATAAAGCTGGTGTCCTGTACCCTGCTACCTTCTTTCTCAATAGTCCTGTGATGGGAGACACAACAAAATGTGACTGTTCCTGACATACGCTCTTGATCAAATCAAAAATGCAATTCCATTCCCAGGTCAAAGGGATGGTGATGTGAGGTCCTTCAGTGCTTCTCTACTTTTCACTCACTTTAACCAAAAGTTTTCATAATGGCTTGACAACTACATTAGTAGACTGTCCATGAAGTATTTGATACCTACAAATACTCTTGATAGACAAATTCTATTTCGTATAATTTAAAAACAATTAAAATATTTCCCTAACATTAAGGCAACATTCAGACTGACATGAGAAATAAAAATTTTCCATAAGAGCTTCACAAGGCTACTAGGTGTGAGAGGCAAATTCTCTTGACACTTGGCATAATCTTATGATTTTTCATTGATAGAAGATAGCCCAAGGAAGTTTGGGAGCAGAATAGGACATAAACAGAATGATGCAAACAGCAATAATGATAACAGGTAAATTTTCTGCATTTTAAACAGATATTAATGGCAAAAGCAAGCCTCAATTTTGGAAGACTTCACAGAGAAAAATGATGGTTTCACTTACTACACTATTCAGCTAATATTCAAGACTATTTCTCATGCAGACATGTAAGCTGATTATGTTATCCTGCTACATCATATTCAAAGCACTACAGGACTTTTATTGCTTCTTGTGCTTCCAGAACATTAATTAGCTAATGTTGCTATAGCTCTGAAAACTTGAAGTACAAACACTAAATATTATTCTGTTCAACAGGTTGATTAGTATTATGCTTAATTTCACAACTTTGATACTTCAGAAAATATACACGTAAAATTCAGGATGAAGAGGATTTTTTAGCTGGTGAAGTGTGCTTGCTATGTATTTCTTTGGTACACCTTGTACAAAAAACAAAACAATACTTTCTCCAAAGCCTCCTGATCTATAAAAAGGAAGAACAGTCTTCTCTAAGGATAAAAGACACCTTGGAATGCTGTGTTTGAAGGCAACACTGCAACATCATCTCAACTAAATGTTCCTCCTGTATATATAGGAAAGAAACCATCAAAGCACATTGAAAAACTTGAGTGTCTGATGTATACAATGTAAATATTTTAGTAGCAGTGAAACATGTCAAGCTGTCTCTTCAAAGCTTTCAATCCAGTTTAGCAGGAAGCCAAATGATTGTTACATAAATTTGGTAACATCTGAAAGAAGTGGTGTGCTCAGTCAGGTTTTGCATGGGAATATGTCGTATTAGGAAAGTTATAAAGTAGCTGGAAATTTATTACAGAATCTGTGATGGATAAAATCCAGGGCTACAGGCTGTGCTACTGCCTGCCCTTAGTCACACAATCTCTACTCAACCAACACATGTAACATATTAACAATGCAATAATTAGTACACATTCCTGCCTGCTACTTAAAACTTCGCTCCCAGATGCTGCCTTGGTCTAATCTCAATTTTATTACCTTTGATGATTCCCTGCACTTCTTAATACCAGGCTCCATTGCTATTCATTAGACTCAACAGCGGGTTAGGCAGACACTAGCTGAAGCCAGGTTTCTAACAGGAATGCCCTTGCTTTCACGTGGCTAAATTCCATAAATGACTCTAAATCTTTCCTCCAAATCCCATACAATGTATGTTCGTGCATGTGTGTATATAGGCAAAACAACTGTAGCCATGACAACAAAACCAGGCAGCTAGATAACAAGCCAAATGATTAATTAAAAAACCACTCCAAAACAAAACAACAAAAAGTTATTTTTCAGTAAATCACCTTGAGTAAAATAAGATCATAGAATAATAGAATGGTTTGGGTTGGAAGGGACCTTAAAGATCATCTAGTTCCAACCCCCCTGCCATGGGCAGGGACACCTTCCACTAGACCAGGTTGCTCAAAGTCCCATCCAACCTGGCCTTGAACACTTCCAGGGATAGGATCTGTTATTTAATCTATTATTTGTAAACACACACTCACACATACACTCCTATTCTTTTTAATTCTCATGGTTTCACTACACTTGTAGCACTGCAAGTCACCTAATGCTCTTCTACAGCTGAGCAGTCAGACCTGGTCATCTTGTATAAATAGTTTTGCTAAGAAAATACTCATGAGATGCATGTCAACAATGACATTTTTGTTTATAATTTTAAATAACCAGATCTCCCATCTCTTATCTTATTGTTCTGGGCCTTGTCTTGCCTTTCTTATCTACTTCTAACTATTTTGTTGCAATATATGTGAGCAGAGTGAAATTATTTGGCATATCTTTCTGAACAGTAGCTATAAATGCTTGAATGTGCAAAAAACTATGCAAATTTGGATACTATCAGTGGATACCCAAAGGTTTAACTTCCAGCATAAAAGATTTTAAAGTTCTTTTAATTTAAAAAAAATATGAGGGGAAAGACTTCATACAAATACAAGCTGTCACTGTTTGGCTTGAATTGATCCAAACAAAATACTTTAAAACATCTTTACCTGCTTCTTTGCATATTGCTACAGGGAAATATGCAAAGTAAAAGGGGAAAAATAAATATTAGCTAATTTGAAATAACTGGAAATATTCACAGTAAAGCCAGAAATTGTGAAGCTTAGCAGATGTTGACTTTCATGAACATTTTAGGATTGAGTTGTTGCAAGTGTTTATACAAATCATTCAAAAGGGAACAGGGCTGGTATTTTTGTCTATGTAGAAATCTTTCTAGAACTTGGATTTTCTTTTAACATTTCTTTCAGTGAAACCCAAACTAGAAAACTAATGCTCAGAAGAATGGGTAGTATATGTCTACTCTGACAGCAGAACAGTCGCATGAGCCAGTTGTTGATTTTCAGACAGCTTGCTTTGAAACTGGCTTAAATACATTGTATTTTCAAATTTTGTCCTACTTTCTTTTTTCCTAGAAGAGAGTTTAATTTCACCTTCAAACTTCAGAGATATTCCTAGCTAAAATTTCAATCTGTCTCTCTTTTTCTGATATGTAATTTAGAAGAAGGTTGTCTCATTGCACAATCAACATGCATTTAAGAATGGTGCAATGGTTTAACTTCTGTTACCCCTAACGACCAATTTTACAACATGGATATTTCAAATCATGTTCTGTTTCAAGATATGTCTTACACTGCTCTACTTACTGATGGAACAGATTAAACAAATAAAAACAACAAGCTACTCTAATTCCTCAGATTGGACAATGACTAATTAAGTGTTAGCATCCAGGAAGGCTGTCAAACCAAACGAGATAAATAGAGCTTGTTTGCCACACTCTTAATCAAAAAACTACTTATGAAACATATGACTGGTCCTCTTGATAATGGAAAAATAAAACCCAAACATAACTCATAAAAGCCAGGGTATGCAGATACTGTCCAATGGAAAGTGCCTAGGCAACTTGCAAGGAGACCAAAGCTGATCCTGAAAACTCCTCCATCCAAGTGATATTTATCCACAAGAAAGTTATCCAAGTGCCTACAACAGGATTTCGATATAAAAATGAGATCTTTTAAACTGTACATGTACATGTGGGATTGAGTGCACCCTCAGCAAATTTGCAGATGACACCAAGCTGTGTGATTGATGTGCCCAAGGAACGGGATGCCATTCAGAGGGACCTGGACAAGCTGGAGAAGTGGGCCTGTGTGAACCTCATGAGGTTCAACGAGGCCAAGTGCAAGGTGCTGCTCCTGGGTCAGGGCAACCCCCGGTTATCAGCATGGGCTGGGGGATAAAGGGATTGAGAGCAGCCCTGCAGAGGAGGACATGGGGGTACTGGTGGATGAAAAGCTGGACATGAGCCAGCAATGTGCACTCGCAGCCCAGAAAGCCAACCATAGCCTGGGCTGCATAAAAAGAAGCATGGCCAGCAGGTTGAGGGAGGTGATTCTGCCCCTCTGCTCTGGTGAGACCCCACCTGGAGTACTGCATCCAGCTCTGGAGCCCTCAGTACAGGAAAGACATGGACTTGTCGGAGCAGGTCCAGAGGAGGGCCACAAAAATGATCAGAAGGATGGAATGCCTCTCCTATGAGGAAAGGCTGAGAGAGTTGGGGTTGTTCAGCCTGGAGAAGAGAAAGCTCCTGGGAGACCTCATTGCAGCCTTTCAGTACTTAAAGAGGGCTTATAAGAAAGATGAGGACAGACTTTTTAGTAGGGCCTGTAGCAATAGGGCATGGGGTAATGGTTTTAAACCAAAAGAGAGTAGGTTCAGACTAGATTACTAGATATAAGGAAGATTTTTTTTTTTACGATGAGGGTGGTGAAACACTGGAACAAGTTGCCCAGAGAGATTGTAGATGCCCCATCCCTGGAAACATTCAAGGTCAGGTTGGATGTGGTTCTGAGCAACCTGATCGAGTTGAAGATATCTCTGCTCATTGCAGGGGGTTAGACTACATGACCTTTAAAGGTCCCTTCCAACCCAAACCATTCTATGATTCTAATTTACAAAAGATAGAAAAGGCCACGCTTGTTTTGAGAACCAAGATCTAATTTGAAAGAAGATAATAAGGTGTGCTAATTCCCATGGGCCAACTTCTACCACAGAATATTTAATATTTTGACTTGCACTATGAGCTAAAAAGACCCTTTTCCCAGTGCATGGTTCTTCTGGGACCAGCAACATCTCACTTGTCCAAAAGGGAAGTTGGCTACACAGACTCTTGCTTACAGGGAATAAAAGCTTTATTTTAGACTGTTCCATTCTAAAGCAAACTCTTTCCAAGTTGTCTTCTTAGAAAAACCAACCATCGCATAACAGTTAAATGCTATTTACAGGTATTATTATATCAACAACAGCTTAGTCTGTTTTAATTAATATGAAATAGAATTCAACTCTCCTTCCACCCACTCTCCCCCAAAACAATATTAAATATAAACTCAATTTAACACCACTCTGCCAAAATTTAATAATTTCATTAACTGGACTACCCTACACTTTTTTTGCACAATATACTAGATGTTGTAAACATAATTTTTGTCATATGTGTATTTTAATTCAAAACCTGAGTTGGACAGTACAATGCAACATTTGGCAAATGACAATCTTATCTTGGCTTTTGCAGTCATAATGTCTAAACAAAAGTAGAGGTTTACTGGCAACAACTGGCAGAACTTACATCTTTTCTTTTTCACAATTCACAGTATCATACTGGCACTTGTTATACATTTCTAAGCACATTTTGACAGCTAAAAATGTCCCACATCATATCTCAATGGAATCAATGTTTTAAATTATATTTTTGTATCTAATCCACTTAAAAATTTATGATCCAATTATTTTTGGTACAAAAGACTTCCTTAGAAATTCTGGTAATTAAATCTAGCAACCTGGAGAATTTCTTGTGTCCTATAATATTATTTTTTTTGCTGTTATCTCATATAGGCAAATTCAAGACAGATCCTATGCAAGCAGTGTCCAAGTTGCTTCAAGCATATGAGCCATATCAAACAGATTAAAAAAATTATTGTGCTGCTGCACTGAAGAAGCAGGAATGAGGTGAGACAGAAGTGAATTGCCACTCTAAGCTCACTGGCTAACCTTCTAACCCTTCCTCAACTTATTCCTGCATACTCCAAAGCATAAAGCTGCCTTTTCTCTTCAAAAAGAGTAAAGAAAATGGCATTGGAATGTAAGAAAACATTGTAAGAAGAGATAGAGGGAAGCACGTATTTGCACATTCACTTCTCCATTTTGCATAGGAAATAAACAATTTCACTGGAGTTTGAGTGGAAATAAAAAACTCTTAAATGAGACATGACTGTCCTGAGGACTGCTTTTTGTTTGAAAACCTTATGCTTTCTGTTTTAACCTAACAACTAAAAGTATTCTATTAAAAAGAAAGTAATGATTTATCAGTATGTTTACACTGCACTCTTGACAACACTTCTGTTTCATTGGGAAAATAGTAAAACTGATTGAAGTTAGCTTCCAGGTCAATATGAAATTTTCACAAGACAACAGAGAAAAGATGTTTTATAAACTAGCAACATGTGATCACAGAACCTCAAAAGTTCTTGACAAGTACAATATATGCAGATGTTCTACCAGAATTACTTCAAGCTATTATTAAAAAAAAGAAAGATTAGGTGCTTTAAATAAAAAGAAAGCTTTTAGAAAGGTCTATCTAGGTGTTAAATTTTTTGAGAATAACTAGGAATCTTTTTCCTTGTATATATGAAAGAAATACCACACACAAGATGTGCAGCTGACCAACAAACATATTTGAATGAATAAATGACCAATCCAAAATACACAGCCATGTGTGAAGGCTTTGAAACGCTGGGCAAGCACAGCTATACAGCTATCCTCCTTTGCTAATGATAGCTTCTCCCAGATTATGTAGTGTGCTGAGAGCATCAACTGATGTGGATAGTACTGGAAACTTTCAGGCATAATTAACCTCTTGTAGCCTCTTAATGCAGTTTCACCTATAATCCACAGGCTCATATCAGAGGAAAGAGCTTTTCACATTCAGCATTTCACAGAGAAGTCACTGATTAAAGCCAGACATACAGACAGTAAAAGGAAAACAGAAAAAAAAAAATTGTCATGTGGTGACATATATCATCTGCAACAGTCCACACTTTTATGACATCTTGATACATCAGGGGAGTGCTAAGAATAGCTTTGGTTGATATATAAAATCATAGAATCATTTAGGTTGGAAAAGACCTTTGAGATCATCAAGTCCAACCGTTAACCCAGGACTGTCAAGTCCATCACTAAATCATGTCCCTAAGCACCGCATCTATGTGTATCTATCTTAGAACGGCAGGAACAAGTGAAATTATACCTAAAGGCATCAGGAAATACTATAGTGAAAAGATCTGTTACAACATGGAAAAAAAAAATTGTCAACACATTCTTTTCACCCCTCCTCAACACAGAAGCAAGAGAACGGTGTAGATTATATTAAATGCAAATACACATAAAACACTGTTTCCTAAAGTGCTTTTCTAAATACAAATGTGTGTTTAGCATAAAACAAGATACAACTTCATGAATAAGTCCTGGTTCCTCAGCTTGCACTGTATCCAGAACAAATGGCAGTTGTCTTGCTACTCCTGAAAAAATTCAGGAGAAGCAATGCTTTGCTTGGGGAGGAGAAAACAAGCATATTTCCTAACATTTACCCTAACCCCATTGATAATACTGGGGAATGAAGCCAAGGAAGTAAATGTAGAGTGCTGCCTTTTCCTTTCTACATGTGAGATAGAAAGACAAAGATGCACGGGCAGGTTTCTGATGGAAAGCAACAGTTCTGTGTGCAGTGTTAAGCCATTATGGGTACGCCCCCTAATTCTCTGGTATTTCTAATTCAGTAATTCAGTAACTCTTAGGGACTGAAGCTACCTAATGACTGGCTGGAACTGTCTATTCCTTCAGTCGTACAGACAACAGTGCCTTGAGCCTCAAGTATTAACAGACAATTTACAGATGGTCAAACTGCTTGTCTGGACCAAGGACTTGGACACAGGCTTGTGCAAAACAAAATATAGTCATTCTCTGTGTTTAGCATCATGTTAGTGAAGAGCCTGATTATTTTGGCAAAGAATACTATAACTCTCTTCTGAGCATTTATTTGCTCACTCACCAATTCCTTTCTGACTTTGAAATTAGTAAACTATATAGAGAACTTTTAAGACCAAACATTATTTCATTTGAAAATATCATTCAATTTTATTTTCCTATAGAAGTAATGAGTTTCAACCAAATATTGAATTTAATTTTCTAAAAATTATAATAAAATTTATTTTTATACTTACTTTTTAAAAAGAAAAATAGAAACATCTTGTTAAGATTAATATAGTAAAGAAATATTTCAATTTTGACATTTTTCATTATATATTTCTAATTCCCACAAAATGCCCTGCTTACTCTAAAGTGACATTATTTTGGACTTTGATTTTGTAGGAAAGTCTGTTTCAGTATTTCATGTTGACTCTGAAAAATGCTTTGACATTTCAACATTTTTCAGAAAGTGGGAAAAATTAGTTCCTTCCCAAAAACACCCATAAACCAATACTCTTCTTTTAAATTTAAAGAGAAGTTTCATATGGAAATCAATGAAAGTAAAACATTATGTGATAAATTGTTTCAATTCACCTTTGTCTACATCAGCTATATACTGACCATCACTCTTAACAGAGTACTTCAAACTTTCCAACACTCTGCCCTGTCAAACACACTGTAAACCAGGGCCATTTCTATAGTCCACATTTCTTTTACTTACTGGGCAGAGGGTAGCCTTTGACAAGGGGCACATGTAAGGTTTGTTTGGAGGATTTGTTAGTTTTGGCAGTCTTAGAATTCTTCTTTTTAGGCCTGGGACATGGTGTGTAATTCTGGTTTAATACCAGGCACCTAGAAGCAGTTCTAGAAGGGCAGGAGAATGAAAGTGTTATCTTACAAGAAAAGAGCATGTCTACACAGAACCAACAAGAAAACCCACAAAAAAATACTTCAAGTTAAACTGTCCCCCAAAAGATATTAAATTTGGGTTTGGAAAGCAAGACAGCTATGTTTCCAGGGAGTCACATAGGAATTAATATGCTCCACAAAGATGCATAGCTTATTAGCCTATGTGGATGTAGCTACATTGCTTTGTGTCCAGAACCAGCAGGAAGATGGTGGGCTACATTTCCCCACTGTTCTCTGTTTAGCAATGAACTTGGCATATTAGGTTTAGCAGAAGAAAAAAAAAGGAAGATAATATAACTGTTCCCCACATGTACATTGTGGTAGTGAACTCTAAAGAAGAAAAGCTGCGGGGCAGTGAAGGACACTACTGGCAAAAGAGTGGGAAGAGTAGTGCTGACTATGAATGCATTTTGACTGAAAATAAGAATTACTTGTATCCCTTAGAGGAGTGAGATTGTGGAACAGCCTTCACCTAAGTAGTATGGTGAGCAGAACCTACCTGGTTTTAATTGAACTTGATAAACTTCTGAACAAATTTGTATGATGAGCACTGGTGATAACAGGGGCTATATTAGGATTCCCACAAGGTTTTCTTCGGTCCTGTTTTCCTGTGCCTTAACAGATTTTTAATTAATGGACACACACCAACCAAGTGTCAAGTGTAACAAATGGCCATGGTGAGGCTGTGCATGCAGCAGAGCTCCTCAGTCATAAGCCACACAGCAATACTGGCTGCTTCCTGATCCTGGGATGCATGGCCTGCTTGACCGCTTTGAAGTGATACACCAAAAGTTGATAAAAGAAGCAGCCAGAGAAAGATGAGTAGGGACTTATTTTTTTTGTACCGTAAGTTCACTGGTTACATGTGACATAGCTTTGTAGGACTTCCCTGTTCTAGGCCAAGAGCTACAAACCACGCCTACCTACAGCTCTCAAACTGCCACAGACTGGATGTCTGTAGGTGAGAGAGGCCCTCTGAAAGTGCCCATCTTGTGGAAGAGGGAGCATTCTGGAAATGTAGTAAAGATGCCACTGATAGACTGCTGTTCCACAGAAACTGTCTGCTGAAACTATCCAGTAGGAACAGTTCCAATACTAGTGTTTTAGCTCTGAAATTTATGCAGATAAAAGGAGTTTATAAGGTAGTTGCAGGGCACATAAAATGAGGAGCTTATATGAATTCAGAGTGCTCCTGCCTCCCCATTGCAGCTAGCAGTACAAAGAATTCTTTTTAAATTTTCTTTTCCTCTTTATCCCACAACTGACTTTTTCCTTTGGCTATTTCAGTCTTCTGTAAAACTGACATCTGCAACTTTTTCCAGGATTGGCACAATCCATAAAATCAACTGGTATTTTCTCCTGGACTAGGTTCTATGGTAGTATTACTTTTATAAGGTGCTGAAATGATATTCTTGATAGAAATTAAAATGATAGTGTGAATAAATTGGCTACTTTACATTGTCAATTTGAGAGAAATACAAGGAATACATAACCGAGATCCTGGACTGCTGCACTTAGGTTTTGGGGTCAAAATTCCATCCTCTGTTCAAAGTCTGAATTATTTTAGTATTTTGTATCAAATAACACTCCTTTTAACACTTCCTTTAATTCTTTTTCCTTCTAAAACATCCTAGATCTGTTATGAAGCACGTCTAAAGGGAAAAAAAACCCAATAATCTATACCAGCCAGTCTTTACATGATTTCATGTCCTACCTCTCTCAATGGCAGTACCAGATATTTCAAAGGACTAAAAAATTCTGCTTTAAAATTCTTCCTGAATACACTCTGATGAAGTCTGATCTCGGTGTCCCTAGAAAATTTTAGATCTCAAGTACTGAGAAATCCAGATATTCAAATGTCCCTGATTTCAGTAGGAATTAAAACATTCTTTCCTGCATTGGCAGAACAGCCTCCTGTCTCCAGCTGCTCGTCACTGCCCCCAGATGGAGCTTAGCTGCTCTTCAAACACTCCAGTGTACACTTTAGATAATATCAATAAGGATGGCTGAAATCTTGTATTTAAGCTAGTAAAGCTAATCTGGGTGATTTTGCATAGAATGTTCACATGAGCTGGTGAGATTTAGTAACCTCCAGAAGAGGTATCACTTCTTGTAGAGACATCCACAGCCTTAGATTTCTCATTGTCTTTGCAAATATCTACTCAAATCCCTGAATCCCTGATTGCAATAGTCTCTTCATTTTTTCCAATGTAAGACCTGTTTCTCCTGCCTTTCTGTAGGGATTTTGATTTTGTTCCTGAGTGAATACCTTTTCTTCAGTTAAAACTCTCCTAAACACTAATTCATCCATAAAAGCTGAACAATGTAAGAAGGAAGCAATTAAAATTATGAATTTAGAATCCATATGCAAAATCTGCTGGCTTTCAGACTGTGCACTCCCTAAAGGACAGGCTTTCTCCAGCTGGTATCAGTGGTGAATATATTAACAGTACTTAAAACATTTATCTTTCATGATAAAAAAAAACTGTTCCCAAACACTTCCAAAGGATAGCTTATGGGTTACCAGCAGCTCCTAGCTTTGCTCATTAAGAACAATTAATTTTCAGTGTTAATTTTCTTGACTCCACTGGCTGAAGGGTGTCTTACCAAGAGGAGCCACATTCCAATACCTCTGTATTTAGACAGAATTGCATATTGTCTATTTTCAATCACATCTGTAAACTTTTCTTCTATTTTCTGTATCTTTAACTAGCATTAAAGTAATCATTTAATCTATCATACATATACATCTATGTTGGAGACATACTCTGCTATACAAAATAAACAGAATTATGCTTTACCCTTCAATATGCATTTCTACTACGAACATGAATGTCATCCTTTGTGTTGCGAACACAAAATAAGGAACAGAGTAGAATCAGCAATCCAGGGATTCATGGTGGAATAAGCTTAAATAAAGATAAAATCCAGGTCCTTAAACTCTCTGCCTCAGTCCCTGTCTTTGAAAAAGGGGAAAATAACCTAGCCATATTTTAAAGTTTGGGCTAATGTCTGTAGAGATGAAAAAGCCTAACACTGGACAGCAAACCTAAGATCTGTAGCATGGTATTTCTAGATTTTCTTTAACAAGTGAGAATTTTGACTGCTTGTTACTTTCATTTTTGCTGCAACTCAAACTTTCTGCCACTACTTATCAAAAGTAAACATGGAGTTACTGCTCCACGTATAGATGTATCACTACAGTAAAACAGTCTGTTGGCCTAACACAGGAATCTCTAATATTGTCTTTTTATAAAGAGCTCTTATTTAGTTGAAAAGTTCACCTTACCATATTGGTTATTTTTTAGAAGTATTTTAAATTTTTGTTCCTAATGAAAGCCAGTTAGAAAAATGAGGGCAAGAGTTTAGACATACATCTGGTCTCCCTATTTAACATTATCTTTTGCATGTTGCTGATGAGAATTTAGAAGGGGGCCACAAAGGAAAAGAAAAATTTCCCTGCCCTAACACTTTTTTCTGTTATGAAAATGGCAGCCTCCGTTTCTCATTTGACATATGAAATAGCTCTGTCATTAAAACCTGTATTTTTCAGCTTTGTGTTTAATTGTTGGAGCCAAGAAAAGGAGATGAAGAAATGAGACAGATCTTCCTTGAGCTTGACACTGTTTAAAAAGTAGGCTATGGCAGGCATGGCTGTCATTATATTTAAGTGAATTAGTCTGTTTCCTTTAAAAAAGGAGGGGGGGGGGGGGGAAGAGAAGAGATTAACAAGCCACCAAGGGCCTGCTGTAAGATTTTGACCCTTTTAGTGGCTTGTGACATATGACTTAGGAATATCAACCTTCCTTCAAAATCATAATACAAATCTACCATTTGGATAAGGAATTAAAAAAAAAAAAAACAACCAACAAACCACCAACAAAAAACTCTGCTACAAGGTCATCTTAACTAAAATTCATTAGCAAGGTATTATTGGAACAGGAGAACAAGAGAAATTCTTTAACTGACTAAACTCTAAGATTATTATTAGATATCTAGAAGTCTCTAACATTTGTCAACCTTTTGCTGGGTAAAGCATATGCTATGGTCCTCCTGAAGGCATTAATCTAATGTGTCCAAACACCATAATAATGATACAGATTTCTACTTATTCTCAAGATGTTTCACATTGTGAGAGGTTTTACATCATACATTTGATAGAGAGAGCTCTCAGAGGTGCTCACAGCAATAGCTACACAAGGATTACACCTGAAAATCTAAGTGTGCTCTTCAGTTTTTAGGGCCCTTACAGATTCTTTGGAAACTTCATCTTATGTGGTACATTAGTTGTGTCATCATGCAATCTACTCTTGCATTATCAGTATGTCTGCAAGTGTGTAACAGGAGTTTTGCACTTAGAACTTCCATAGCTTGGCACATAAAACAAATCTATAAATCAAAAGGTTATATATATTTATGACTGAGTACCGTGAAAAGCAGAAATCATGATCTGGCTGGTGGTCTTCCAATGAAATATTTCTGAAAATTATTAGATCTCATGCACTGAGAAAAAGAAAGATTCTGAAACTACCATTACAAAATATTTAGTTGAAAATCCAACAATACAAATATTAGAAAATGCCAGACTGCAGTTTACTCAAACACCAAAAAAATGTTCCCATCCCCATTAAGTGTCTGGTAAGCTCAGCTATAACTTCTTGTATTAAGGAAAAGGTAACAGAAAGTAGTTAGATGCTTTTACGTACTGGTTTTCCTGTTCATCATTACAGATATTTCCTGAGTCTGCATTGGTGTGTGAAGACAGATATTTGTACCCTTCACATCTGTGGCTCCCTTTTTAAGGATTTTAAACTGTGATTAAGGTTTGGAGGTCCCTGGATAAGAGCGCTGACTAACACTTCCTCCATCTGCACAGCAGCAATTTTTTTTGTAGCATTATTGAATTTAATATTTCAGACAACACTAAAGATCTTCCTGAATATAAGCACTGGGGTTTTCTTATTTATTACATTTTGGACACAGGAGTTACTATAATTCAGTCTGTACTGAAAAGCTAGATCAGACTTTGCTATTCCCCAAGTACAGTTGAAAAAAAAAAAAAAAGGTTACATCTTGCTGACCTTTATGGTTTACTGTGTACATTTACAAAATCAGCAAAACCAAAAAGGGAAGAGTTCCACAAAAAAATTATTATAGATACTTTACAATAGTGTTTGTCTCCAAATCCTCATCTTTGCAAAATATTTCCTGTTTCATAAGCAGAATCAGCTGCAAGCAGAGACCACAAATGCATGTGTGGCAGAACTGAAGGAATGAACCAAGCATGGTGAATTTTGAGCAAATCTGGATAATGCTTTGAGGAATTATTTGATGTGTGGTCTGAGGCAAGAAGCCAGAGAGGCAGAAGTTAATCTTATGTACTTACCAGCTGCAGATATGTTTTTTTGAAAGCAGACTGCAGCAGGAGACACAGAAATGACCAAAAGACCAGATTAATACCACAAGCCAAGTGTCAGCCTAATTATATGTGTACACACTGAAGCTGAAGACTTTAACTTGGATGGCTGTCATTTAAAAGAGTATTTGTGACATGTAAAAGTAACTGTAATTAAACTGGAAGAATAATGTCTGTGACACTAAAGGGAAATTTGTATCCAAAAAAGTGTGGCCAGCAGGACAAGGGAAGTGATCACCCCCCTGTACTGGGCACTGGTGAGGCCACACCTTGAATACTGTGTTCAGTTTTGGGCCCCTCACTGCAAGAAAGACATTGAGGTGCTGGAGCATGTCCAGAGAAGGGCAACAAAGCTGGCGAAGGGTCTGGAGCACAAGTCTTATGAGGAGCAGTTGAGGAAACAGAGGTTGTTTAGCCTGGAGAAAAGGAGACTCAGAGGGGACCTTATTGCTCTCTACAACTACCTGAAAGGAGGTTGTAGGCAGGTGGGGGTAGGTCTTTTCTCCCAAGTAGCAAGCAACAGGACAAGAGGAAACAGCCTCAAGTTGTGCCAGAGGAGGTTTAGATTGGATATTAGGAAAAATTTCTTCACTGAAAGGGTGGTGAAGCATTGGAACAGGCTGCCCATGGAGGTGGTAGAATCACCATCCCTGGAGGTATTTAAAAAGCACATAGATGCGGTGCTTAGGGACATGGTTTAGTGGTGGACTTGGCAGTCCTGGATTAATGGTTGGACTTGACGACCTCAAAATTCTTTTCCAACCTAAATGATTCTATGAAGTATCAGTAATAATAATAATAATAAAAAAAGATAGGAAAAGAAATAAAAACCAAACAAATAATTCCAGTAGCTTAACTTCAACACAGATAGCATTTCAGGGAAATATACAGAAATGTATAATAGGTCCAAATACTATAAATATTAGGCAGGGATCATACTCAAGTTTCTTTGACTGATAGGCCTGACAGAGAGTGAAATTGCAATTATATTTTAACTGTTTAATCATGGAAATGCTATAGATCATTGAGCTAAAACATCCTAATGTGCAGACCTTTAAAGCAAAGTCAATTTTGACATCTCTCAACTATGGTGGCCAAGCAGCAAAACCAGATCGAGAGCTCAGCTTGCCAGAATGACAGATCCAATTTGTGTCTACACCAATGCTGTTTAGTTAGGAGCTATTTTTCCATTAACTTTTGTACTATGCTATGCAACAAATTTGTTGACTAATCTTGACAGAGTTCTTGCAAGAGAAGCTATAGAATGCTTTTTTTTTTTTTTTTGGGGGGGGGGGGAGGGAATCTTCAGGTGTTTGTCCTTTGACTAGAAAAAACTAACTCTGCTAGAGTTAAGAAGTAGCTTACTCTTTCCGTTTCTATAAAGAAGACAAAACTACCCTTGCTATTCCTTATAACCAAACCTTTATGTAAAAAGAGAATTATTACTCTCCTGGTGGGCTTTTTTTCTGGCATTCATCACAGTGTTACTGATGCGTTTCATAAACAATTTGTTGTCATAACACCCGTGCTCATGTAGGAAGTATTACTATCCTCATTTTATAAGCAGCAAGGAGTCAGAGAGATTAGAGCCAAATACATTTATAAATTTGGGGGGTACAACAGATATCAAACATATATAGTCCTAATATTTCATAATACTTAAAACTTTATGGCACTTCCTATACTCAAAGTTTAGTTCCCACAGACTACCCTTGTGCATAATTGTTCAGACTTCTTCCCTTTCCCTTTAAGTAGATTCCTCCTCTGTGTTGCTTAACCATCAGCCAGAGGAGCATGGAGAACTCGGAAGAGTCCCCCAGCTCCCTTTATGCTCATGATATCTTCACAGTCCATGGTGAAGGACATGAGCCTTTAGTTTCCCCACAGTCTCAGGTCATTATTCCAGCCCTTATGCATTTCAGTCTTGTTTTGATAAGAAAAAAAAAAATCATCCATCATGGTCATTAAGAACCTTTCTAAAGTTCAAAAAATCCCCAAACTCTTCTACAAAGAATGCTGGTGTTGGACCTTTTCTTTCCCAAGCAATTTAGTTGCAGCCTCGAAGGAGTAGCTGTTCTGTAAGGTATATCCTCCAGCTGAAATGCATTTCCTCATTCAAAGCCCTAAAGCAGGGGTCCTCAAACTTTTTAAACAGGGGGCCAGCGTGGATGAAGTGGCAGGCAGTCATCTGCGGCTGCTTGGTTTCCCCCCCCAACCCCCGGCAGGGGGGGGGGCGGGGTGCGTTCTCTAAATACCGGGGACCGGATTGAGGACCCTGGGGGGCCGTATCTGGCCCACAGGCTGTAGTTTGAGGACCCCTGCCCTAAAGCAAGGTATTTTACACACTGCATTTACTAACAGTAATCTTTGTGTGTCTTGCATACAGCAACCTTAAAATGTTTTTAGCAATGTCAGTGGGTTCAGTCTTGTAGCTCCTTAATACACAATTATCATCAGCTTTCAAGCAATCATCACTCACTGTTCTTGACTGGTTTATGCCATATGAGAAAAGGAAGTACCAAAGAATAACTAATATATAGCTGTTACATAGTCTAAATGCCATGGGATGTACTGATTGGGTTCCAATTACCACTCCTCAGGTTATCTGGGCATGTGAAGCTAAGAAAAAATGGTTCATTTCTCTACATAGTACTTGGAGCAGAGATTTTTGTTAGTATTGTCCCCCTTCCCCTGTCCTGCAGCATCTCCCACAGTATGTTGGCAATAGGAAACATCATCATTGTTGATGGATAGAATTCCCAGTCTGCAAGATCTCAGCATCTCCCTCCACCCTTCTTGGCCTAGGACTAGGCCTGCCCACAAAACAAAACCCAAGGGAAGTGGCAAAACCACTTGAATCCACTTCTAGGGCTCAGAAAGGGCATCATTTGCACCTCCCACTGCTAACTTCAGTAAATTTTGTTTTGGCTGCTCAAGTGGTTTAAACTATGCATTGCCCTAAGAAGTAACTCATTGCTTGTGTGGACTCACCAGTCTGGAAGCAGAGCTGATGCTGGTCTGTGAATAAAAGCTAACAGACATGACAGTAAATGTTACTGTTTGTAATAATCAGCATACTTGCACACGTGCCTTCACCCACTATCTCCACCTGCAAGTAAAAAAGCTGAAACAATCACAATTTCTTTCCATTTTTTACATGCTATTCACTTTCCAAGCTATTTCTGTCAGAACCAGGTAAACTGATAATTTAAAGAGCTTGCAGTGGTTTGGATGTCTGGTTGTACCATCTGGTGAAACTCAGCTCATACTTTCGGCTCCAGTTTATACATGGTGGTGCCTTAAGCACAGCCCTTTGGCCAAATTATCTACTGCTGACCCAGATACCTGGTAAGGGTAGCACCAAAACCACACATGTATCTCTTACAGGAGGAGGTTATCTTTTCAGCATCTAGAGAGCTAGCTGAGCAACCAGGACTAGACCTTAAAGCAGACCAGCAAAAAGCAGCCACAGCTCAGCTCACGTGGTTAGCTCTAGACTCTCTGCTACTTCTTTTCATGTTACTATTTAATTTTGCAGCTACAAATCCTCAGTGAGCATGCAATTTCTGTACTTCAGTTATGAGCACTAGCATTTTGACAAAGGAAATGTGTCCTGTCATCAGAACATGGGCCATGTGTACCACTGCTTCCCCTGAGGCAGGGGAGGAAGACACTGAAGTCAGCTAAGATGACAGTTCAGGGTAAGGTTTTTGTTACCTTCCTTTGCCTGTAAGGAACAGATGCCACAGGTACTAAGAATACTACATGTGGATGGGAAAGGTACTTTCAGATCAATATAGTTTACGCTTTTAATGTTTACCCCCAGGAAAACCATACGGAAAAAAAAAAGTATCTGGGAAACACACAGAGAACAAACTTTGTTCCGTTGAAGTAAAAAGATTGTTTCAGTGAACACCAGGAGCTTTAGCATCTCCTAAAATGTCATAAAAATGTATGAAAAGGCTGCACTAAACCCGCAGTCTTATAAAATCCACTTCATATTAAATAATCACTTTGTCTAGAGTGTATATTCCCTTGCTCACTGTAGTAACAGTTACTGAATACATGAGCTTGTAACTATGTAACTACCTCAAAACTTAAAGACAAGCTTAAAAAATTACATACTTGATAACACTAAACATATCAATCATAAAAATACCCTATTCCATACCCAAAAGATTAAAACCCTTATAAGTTCAGGATATCTTGATGTCCTTCAGGTATATGTTTCTCATAACAGATATAGTAGACAGTACCAGTGTAATGAAAAATTGAAGAAGACCCAAACAAACAACCCCCCCTGTGGATAACTGGCTAGCTGAAAAAGGTCTCATAGACATAGTCCAGCTGGCTGGACAAAAATGCACATCACTCTCAGCTTATCTGAAGTAAAGCAAAATACACCGTCTTTGGCTGTTTTTGTTACACAATAACAGGAAGATTTCGGTGGGAAAAGAATGTTGCAGGTGGGAACAGAAAACTACAGAAGAGAAACTAGGGGCGGGCTTGGTATTTAGGCAACTAACCAATAATGAGCTTAACTTTTGTAATATGTATGAGCTAATTATAAGAAGGCATAAAAGGTGACTGTAAGGGACAATAAACGAAGTCTGCTGATCACTCATATTGAGTGACTGTGTCTTCCCTCCGTCGCGACACCCCCCCAACTTTTTTCTTCTTAAAGCAATGTCCTGGTTTCAGCTGGAATAGAGTTAATTTCCTTCTTAGTAGCTGGTGCAGTGATGTGTTTTGGCTTTGGTGTGAGAATAATGTTGAATAGCACACATATTTTTAGTTTTTGCTAGGTAATGTTTATACTAAATCAAGGACTTTTCAGTTTCTCAGGCCTTGCCTTCCAGCAAGAAGGCTGGAGGGGCACAAAAAATTGGGAGGGGACACAGCCAGGACAGCTGACCCAAACTAGTCAAAGAGGTATTCCATACCATGTGACATCACGCTGAGTATATAAACTGGGGGAAGAAGAAGGAAGGGGGGGATATCTGGCACTATGGCATTTGTCTTCCCAAGTAACCGTTATGTATGATGGAGCCCGGCTTTCCTGGGGATGGCTGAACACCTGCCTGCTGATGGGAAGTAGTGAATGAATTCCTTGTTTTGCTTTCCTTGCATGCACAGGTTTTGCTTTACCAATTAAATTGTTCTTATCTCAACCCTTGAGTTTTACATTCCTTTCTGATTCTCCTCCTCATCTCTCTGGGTGAGTGAGCATAGTGCTTGGTTGCTGGCTGGGGTTAAACCATGACAAGCAACTATAAGCAAATGTGTTAAAATAGTTTATTACTTCCAATGGCAAGTTTGCCCACCTTTCTGCTTGCAAGTAGTCTGTACTGACTTTGACATTAGGAATAAAGCCGGTTATTAATCCTCTTGAAGAGGATAATCTGAAGAAGAGAATCCCAGAGTACTTACCAAATAGTATCTCTAGAATAGGGTCAGAGAAGATACAACGAAGTTGGGAGTGGGAAGAGTTTATATCCCAACACCAATTACATACTTTTAGACAAATTTAACAGTCACCTTAATGGCTTCATTAGTTCAGGCTGTGAGCAAACTGATGATGCAGTGAGATGAGACAGGACAATTCAGTCACCAACAGTTCATTGCTGCCAAAACGAGTAGGCCACACTCTCCCCCTCTCCCCACTTCTCTCCCACTCATAACACATGCTGCCCCTATTTTTTTCTTATCATCCTTTCTAGTGTTGCTCTGGCACTAGTCACACTTCCCCTTCCTCTCATGCAGGCACAATATCATTGATTTATACCCAGCCTCCACTTAGCACAATGCCTTAATTACAATTAAACAACATCCTGAATGCTTCAGCATTCCCTCCCCAACTCACACACACACTGACTACAACTGCACAGATGTGCATCAGGAACCTGAAAGAAAACTTATATTTCCTTTATTTCTAGGCAATGTTTTGAACCTCTAATATCAGTGGCAGAAGGAGGAAGAGCAACTAGACTCCTCAGGCCCCCCATTTTCACCTCTGCTCCCTATGTAGGATGAAGAATTGGGAACTGCAAAAAACAAGTTTATTGTCCTTCACATATGTTTTCCACCATGAAAAGGAGTAGGCAGCATACTGCTTTACTAAATCAAGGTTTATGAAAGATCCGATTTTTGCTTTTATATAAAATTCATAAGCATTCATGTTTCTAGAATCTGTAGCCTTTTCCTCTCTTGCACAACATTAGATATTGTGAAAAGAGAAGGAAGAAAAGGAATGAAACTTTTTGGTGTAGTTTTAATTATTTTCTTTTTTTAAATAAACTTTGATGTGTGTGAAAATTCCTCTTTAACTGTAGAAGATATACACTACTGAGATTATTTAGAGGTAAATGTGAAAGGGACAGGCTAATAATTTTTCAGGCTAACTATAAAACAGGGGAATGCTTTACTGCTGACACTATGAGTATATCAACCCAGTAATTGGATGCACATGTTAGTATCAGTGAAAAGCACTGTCCAGTTGTCCACTTTACATGGGAACCTACTTTGAATGTATTCTTTGATTTACTGTTGCAATTAGAACTGAATGTTCAAAGAAAGAACACAAGGGACCTAATTTAAAAGCAAAGAGTGTCTTTAAAGCCATTATTTAGCACATGACCTGGCTCACTTGTAACCATTTTTCTCTTGCAACTTCCATTTGTTGCACTGTACTCATGAAATAGCATAATCAGTTTTATTAATCCACTTGCCTAATAAATTCAATTTTAATATCATTTCAATGATTAAAGTGTAAGCCACTTCCTCCTCACTCCTCCCCTTGAATATTTTAGTTTTCTTCATAAACACAGAGAGCTTTCCCAGGCTGACTTTTCAAAATTTCATGTAACAGCATTTTCTGTCTCCTTTTTACTATGTTGTAACTAAAAGAGACAAATTGACACTAGCAACAAAAGCAGTTAATGCTGCTAGAAAAAGATCTTTCCAGTTAACAGAGCTAATGGTTGCAAGTACCATTGACTACTTTGCGTTCAAAGTATCTGAACAATGAAAGGCTGCAAGATATTAAAATAACGCATCAAAATAAGTTGTTGAAGCCAAAGGAGGAAAATTTGATAAGTACATACAGTTAGACTAGAGGTACTAGTATACCCACTGACCAAGAAACATAAATGTGCTCACATTGACTAAATGCATCCTCCATTTCTGACAATTTGGTTATAGCCCAAAGCAAGCAAAGCTTACTTCTTCATGCAGTCTCATCAAGCTGACGTTGGTTGATAATGCTGATAAACATTCAAACTATTTGTGCTGTTCAAAGTGTCAAAGAGGTCATTAGATGACAAACCCCAGAATACTACAATAAGGTACTTCAGCATCTTACGGTGACTGCAAGCAATGGTAGCAAGTGTTCAAAATATGTTAACTGAAATTTAATCTCAGTGCTATTTTGGGGAAGAAGGGACTAAAAACCTGATTCAGAAAGCTCTTCAGAAAACTGAGAAAACAAATAAAAACAGGCCATGAAGGGAGCATTATAACAAATCCCAAGCTGACCAAATCATTTCTTTGCTTTGCTGATGCTATCATCATAAATATTAAGCTTAAGAATAACAATACAATATTGCTTACAAAAATGGGGGGTTTTTTTCCCCTATTTAGAACCCTCCTGCTGTGTTTCTATTATTCAGAGGAAAAGTCAGGAATCCTCCATGAGAGGAGATGTCCTATGTTCATACAAGTATCTGCTATTTTTAACTTAAGACACACAGGTTAATAAGACTTGCTTATAGAAGGGGTTTTCCTTTTCCAAAATGAAAGGCTCTGTGGAAGAAAAGTCCCCTATTACAGGACCTGATCTGACTCTCATTTGAAGTAAAAAGACATCTATTCACACACACAGTTCAAAAATATCTGAAAGTCATCTTAAAATGCCTTATTTCAAAACAGAGGATCTTATCCTACAACTAAACGCATACAAGCTGTTTCAAAAGTGTAAGCACATTCTATAGTGCTCACTCAGCTAATGCCATCTTCAAGGGAAGCTTTGACCAAGCCACTACCTGAGAACCCTCCCACTAAAACAGCAGCATGGCATTTATAAGTCTGTATGCCTCTTGGTCTCATTCTTCTGTGGTTTTAAGAACAAACTTCCAATTGCCCCAACTCTTTTTTGCAAGTGGCTATAAGTTAGATTTATGAAGACAAAAAGACTTCTTGTAACTGTATGTTGAACAGATTTATGATAGGGCTACAGTACCAGCATGGAGGGTCCACAAGGCAGGAATTGCAGTAAGGGTAACAGGACAGTATCACATATATTGTGAAACAGACATGGGTTGTCCAAAAAGAAAAAGGGGGATATGTAGAGGGATTTTTAAAGGACCGAGGACATATGTTACCATTGTCTGGGTTGGACAACCCAGACCTGTTAGTTGAAGCTGCAGAGCAGCTTTAAATTGTCCTGGGAACAAGCAGTGGGAGAAGGAAAACAAGCTATGCACAAACAAGAAGCCAGGTGCAGAGCAAGTCCTGGGAACCGCAAAATCAACACACTCTCATTGGCACACTCTGATCAGGTGCCTGCAGCATGCTCACCGATCTCGCCTGCCCGTGTGAACAGAAACTTTTATCTAATCACCTGTGTGTAAAGTCGTGTGAGCGGTTTAAGTTATAAATATGACCTGTTTGTTTAATAAAGTGAGCACGGCATGTAGCCATATTGGTGTGATTGTCGTGACTTGGCCGACTCTCCACGGGGGACCCTCTTCACACGTAGACATTAAATAGTACAATTCTTTCCACATTCATAAATCCTAAATGCCTAAGGTTGTATACTGCTGGTTATAAAGTAACTGAGTTCTACAGGGTAGAGGGAAAAAAAAAAAAGACTTAAAGTGAGAAATCATCTCCATAAAAACATATGCATTTAATATTAAAGAACCTAAGATTCAAATTACTTCACTAAGTCAGTATTATTTCCTATTTTAAGTCTTTTTAATCAGTAAAAAAATAAACTAGATCTCTATGGAGAGTAAACCAACAAAACACATATGCTCACTAATCTGTTTTTAGAAAAATAGAGAAAAGTTCTCACATTAATTTACAAACACCAGCTTGTAAAGAGTCAATTAACCACAAAAAGCTAACTTAAAAAAAAAAAAACAAACCAAAAAACCAGTAGCAAAAGAACATATCTTACCAAGTATTCTAACCTGGTTTGAGCTGCACATCCAAGGTTAATGTACCTATCAAGCTTTATGATTTTATTACACCTGAGGTATAATCAAAAACTGAGTATCAAACCAAGTACATATAATCAAAACACTTTTAATGCTATTTTTATGCATATAACCCAATACACAGTATAAATCTATATTTATGTCACATATATATGCACACACTTAAATCCCTCAGTAGTAACGTTCAGCATTTCTAGCAGAGTGGTTGTTTACAATCTTCTGGGCTACAAAATAAGGCTCTTGCTACACAACCACTGTGGTGTTAATCTGATACCACACTAACTAAAGCAAAACCAAAGACTATCAGGGACTTCAGCAGGTCCTAAAGATATGTATAAAAGATAATCACATACTCAGGGGAAAAGCCTGGAATAGCTTAATTTGTGAGTAGCAGCTAATTATTTCATGCTAGCTCCCCCAGTAAACACACATTCTGCAATTGCAGTGCCTTTGCACTGTTTGGATTAATCCACTGTGGATGCTCAGAAGGCAAATTAATAGGGTCTCAGCTGGTGTAAGGCCTTTTAGCTTTGCTTAAACTACATTAGCTCATACAGCTGAGGTTCCAGCCCCTTCTTGTTCACCTACTTCGAGCAGAGGTGACACCAGACAGTAGCTGTGCCGCCATCTACCGTAGGTTATGTATAGCACTGCTTGGTCCAAAGCCCACAGGAATCGCTCCAGCAATTCTTCTTACTAATATCCAGGCTCAATGACACAGACTCCACTCCCTAAACACGTACTTAAATAATGTCTTGATCCTGCAATCCTCACTCAGGCAGAACTCCCCCTACAGACTGCAGGTTAGCTGCTGCTAATTAAGCATTGCATATTGCATTACTGTTCTTCAGCTACTAATACTGAGTAGTTGCATTTTGAGGACAAACTCCAAATGTAAGGAACAATTAAAAAAAACCCCAAAACCAAAAAGTGTTCTACTTCTACCTAGTGACAGACACCCTCCATCTATGCCAAATGCTGCAAGCTCCCCCAGCCTCCTGACAGAGCAGTCAGAAGCCACCTCTATTTCCATTACCCTATAGGTAGAGAAAGGTTGATGGAATAGTTCCAAGCAATCAGGTTGGAAAACATCGGCCAAAGTAAACTTATTCAGTGCACTCAAGACAATATTTTTAGAGCAAATCTATGAATGCTACTTGAGCCATTTTAAGGGCCAGGGACAAAATTATGTTTTCTGAATGTTTATTCTTTCTCCAACTGTTTTTCTTACTTGACAGTGCTTAATTGGCAGCCAGCCATGAAAGCTATTGTCTAAATACACAACATATCATGATCTTACAGCCCTACAGATAAGGCTTTACTGCAGCATAAATGAATTTTAAGCATTAGAATATGAGAAAAAAGAAAATTAGCCCCCAAATTAGAATATTTCAAACAAAGTCTTATGTGTCAATAATCACTATTATTTGTTTAGGAAAGCATGGTTTTGAAAAAGGAATTTTATTAGAGATTAAATAGCCTCTAATGTTAAACAGGCTACAATTTAGTGGGCTGACTGAATAACCCTTTATGCATGGCAGAAATTTGTTTGCATGTAATTACTTTTTTTTTTTTTTACTACCTTAATGATACCACATATTTGTATGGAATCAGTCCAGCTAGGGATTACAGCAGCATTCTGATTGCACAGCTACATGTGAGGTTATGAAAAGCATAGATTTTGTGAATCACTTGCAACATTTTGCTACACAGACACCCTTGAAATTAAGGCACAGTAAATATTTACTTAAATGGTCTCAGCTTATGTGCTTTTACAGAAAACAATTCCTCACTGCAAATTATAATGACTGATAAAGAACATACAACTGTTGGACCTAACTTTTGCTAGGAAGATCTAATTGGTTTGTATTTAAAGATTTGTACAGTATGTCTGACCTCGTGATATAAGCGTGGTTAGCAAATTGCAAGTTTTAAGACAATGGGAGTCTTCTTCACTGGACATAAACCTGAGGGACAGAATACAAGTATGCATATTAATGGCACTGGTTTGCATTTATATGAAAAAAAATTACATTCTTCTCTCTTTCAGTAGATACTCTGAAGATGTGAAAATAACCGTGACATCACCAAGAATGCCAACTCTCTTTCTGATGTACTGCTTGGAAAACTAGGGGGGAGGGAATATATATCACACCCTATAGTTACAGGTTGTTCTTGCACTTAGGCTGAGAGAGTAGAAAGATTTATATGTGCATTTCAGTGTATTCTACCTCTTAGCAAAATCTCACAGAAGCTCATGCACACGTGCAACTTTAGTCACTGAGCAGTTCTGCTGGCTAAGTGAGACTGCTTAGATGAGTAGTTATTGCTCTGAATACACTGTTGTCAGATTGGGCCCTTTATAGCCTTTTTGGCAGTGATATTCTACATAGAATGGCTTGGTGTTCTCAGAGATGCACCCAAAGCTTTCAGAATCCCATTTTAGGGGAATGACACTGTCCTCCACAAATTAATTTAAGAAATACAGTTCTAGGACAGAGTTCCACACAAATTCATCAAAGAGAAGCTCTGTTTTTCAAGAATTTGGCTTTCTATGAAATATAGAAAGGGAGGTGTTAAGATTCAGCTGCTTTGACATCTAAAGCTTTTACAAATTTTAAGTGCATAATAAAGTATGAAGTTGCAAGGTGGAGCAAATAAAGTAGTGACAATATGATACAGCAGCCCTCTCCTCCCTGTTTACAAGCCTATATTATGGGTATTTAATAAAAATACAGTGGAATTAACAACGTCTATCATACAGCATGGCAACCAGCTGAAGTACTTTATACATTAGCTAACAAGGGATGTACTTAAGTTACTTTGTTTTAATTTAATAGAAGATTTAAATCCGGATAAACCTGGGAATATGTAAGACAGTCCAAGAACCAAAACAGTTCTCCACCAGTGAAGCAAGTTAGAGTTTCCTCCAACACTTCCATAACAAAGTTTACTTTTACAGCATACTCTCATAGTGGGATGCAGTCACTTAAATTACAATGCACAATATATTGTGATTTACTACAGTTACTCCATTTTGAGATTGCACAGGCAGGAAAATAAATAAATAATAAAAGGTACATTTCTAGCACTAACAGCCAAAAATACATTACCAGAAGCATGCTATTACTAAAAGCCTAATTAGTACTACAGAAAAGTTTGAAACTAAAGCCATAGAAACTGCCATACTAAAGCCATAGAAACTGCCATACGACTTTTAATTTGAAATAATATCTTAAAAAAAAAGACAACGAAATGCGAGAGTTCTGTGAGAATCCAGTCCCATATGTTTACAATGGGGTGAGTAGTAGCTAGTATAGCGGCGCCGCAACCCAGGAGCGGCGCGCACACCAGGGACGCGGCAGGCACGAGCCTCACCGTGGGCGGCTGCGCACCGGATTCCAGCGCCCGCTGGGCGCTCCCACGGCGAAGAGTAAATCCAGGCAAAATCCCAGCCCGAAGGAAAATCCCCTTTTTTCCAGGCTCGGGGAGGAGGGAGCGCGGAGCAGATAACTCTTGTGCAGCTCGGGGAGAAATCGATGTATTGTTTCAATACAGTGTTCTCGTCAAGGCATTTTAATTACAGGGGATAATAAATTTCAGATTCGGGAGACAATTCCCACCCCCCGCCACATCCTTACGAATCTTTCCAATTTGCTCTTCTGCCAGGCAAAGAAATAAACTGTGCTGGGCTAAGCCACTTGCAAAACAAATGTAAATGGAGACATTTGCAGATATAGGTTGGCAAGAAGCGACATCCCGGAGAAGCCGAGCTCACCACATCTCGCTTCTGCCCCGCGACCCCTCCCCAACGAGAGGTCTCAGACGCTCTGGACCCGGGGCTGCTGCGCTCGGGGTGGGGGGGAGGCAGCAGCCGCCGCCCGGCAGCACGGCAGCAAAACCGTACTTACTGAAGGGGCAGTTCTCCTTAGTGCCGCTGACCTTGCCGTTCTTCTCGATCTTGAGAAAGTACTTGTTGTAAGAGTAGAGCTTCCTCTTGCGCACGTCTCCTTGGAGGTGACTATAGCTCCACGAGTGTCTCCCCACACTGGAGGGAGAGGAGGATGATGATGAAGAATTGGTGGCCTCCGGGGACAGCATGTCCTGACCCTGGTCATGGCAGGTGACAGGCATAGAAGACACCAAGAAGAGCAGCAGCAAGCAGCAACAAGGCAGGTGGGAAAAGGCTAAGGCACCATTTGTCAGTATCCATTTGCCAGTATCCATTTGCACATTGTACTGAAACTCTGGGTGCTGGAAAATGTCTTAGCAAATGAAACATACTGGAAGGGTAAAACCTGGTAAAAGGCAAGTGGAGAGCCAGCGGTTGCTGTTTCTGGTTAGATTCCTCTGAGCTCTGATCTGGCATGAAGTAAGCGCACCAACATCCATAACTCAGGGGACAAATTGCCTCAGAAGTTACTGCCTTTGAGTCCTCCCTCAAGAAAAAAAACAACCACCAAACCTGTTGTTTTGAAGGGTTTTTTTGGAGGGGTTGTTGTGGTTAATTCTCTTTCCTCCCCCCCTCCATACACACATACACTCCCCAACTTGGTCTGAGACTTCCCAGTAGTTATTTTGTTCTCTTCCTCACTCCTTTCTTCGCCATCTTAGATGCAAAAAGGTCTGAAAAAACAGATGACAGCAAAGTCAACAACAACAAAAATAAATAATAACCAGCAGAACACTGTGTTGGAAGGGATTTTTCACACACCCCCATCCTTTACCCCCACACACACACGTTGTGGCTTTACACCTGCTGATCCCCACTTCCTTGCCTTTTTGCAAATCCCAAACCAGTTGCACAACTCATCCTTTCTCACTGACAACCCTAGAGGAGACAGCTTCTTTGTTTTGCTTTGAATTCTTCAGAATGGTATTAAAAAAAAGAAAAAAAAAAAAGAAGAGAGAGAAATAGAAACCCCAACTTATCTTTCCCCCTTTAGTTGTAAATAGGTTGGAATCTGTAGCCTAAATGTCAGCAATTACAATTCGGAGGTGAGATATGGCTCTATTAGTTAACCCTCATTTGCAGTGGGGTCAAGCAGGGGTGGGACATCTGAAATCCTTTTGTAGTCGGAGTGAGTGGTGCCTGTTGCTGAGAGAGCTTTAGGAGTTGCTCATGCTCTCTCCTCCTCAGCCGCAGATAAGCCAAAGGCAGTGGCTGTGTTGCTAATTGCTCCTAACGCATTCTTCTCTGAGCACCAGCCACCAGCATGGCTTAGAGACTTTTGCGTTACTAATTTCCCTTCTCCCTCCCCAAGAAACTTGTTTTCTAGCGGAGGATTTGATTTTATTGGCAGTGAAGTGCTTGAGAAAGTCACCTGGAGCTTGTTGCCTACTAGATCTCCCCCCCTCTCCCACCCCCACCCCGCTGGAGGAGGAGTTGAGTGGAGAGGTTGGAAAGATGTATATGCTACAGGCAGACCCTGGAAAAGCAGATTATATGCTAGTCATAGAGAGTAAAAAGAGATGTAATTAGCTCTTATTCCTTCTTTGCTAGCTTCCATGGAGGTCTTTCTTCCTCTTTTAATGAATCGCTGATTTCTCACTTCTGTTGCTGAAATAAAAAGTTAGTGCTTTAGCCTGCTCTTCCTTTTAAGCCTCTAAAGATTTATTGTGTCTTTCCCCACCCTCACCATTCTTGTCTCAAAAGAAATCAGGGCCCTAAATGACCATTTTCTAATTGATAACATGAGTAATTTACTGAATCAGGTCTGACTTCAAAGCAAAAGGGGCTTTGCATTGCAAAGGTTTCCCCATAAAATCTGGAGGTTTTTTTTAAACTAATACAGTTTCCTTTGCCAGAAAAAAAACTTTTTTTCCCCATTTTTAAGGCTATTTTAAAGCAATTTTTCAAGCTGTTATTTTCCTAGAGGGGCATATGTCGTTTTTTTCCTTTTATTCCATCTTTCCTAATGGATTTCTCATTTCACATACTGAATGTTATGACAGATTCATATTTCTGGCCCATCAATGAACTGTCAACTTTCCCAGTAATTAACAGGCATCTTCCATATGATATATTAACTTTTAACACCAAGGTAAGGGATCAGGGACTGACAGGATATGGGCAGCATGCAAGATATTAAATTTTGGTTCAGTATTTAGTATTGTAAAATAACTGATTTGGAATGCAAGTAGGTAGAATGTTTGCTAAGAGGATGGAGTAGCAGAGAAGTGGTACAGAAACACAGTAAGTTACTCAATATGTAAAACCAGAACTTTTTTGAAGTAGAGGCAATTTAATAACACAGATCAGTGGAATGCAATGGAAAACTGCCTATGCAATTACATTTGGCATTTGGAGTCAATCTTAAACAACAGAAAATGCAGCAAAGAATGAAGTTCTAAAATTAGACTGATTCATTAGATTAGGGTGTTAAATATATTGTTAACAACAGAAATTAGAAATTATTTTCTCCAGTTATGGTGTTTATTCTGGAGAGAGACAGCTCCTAAATTTATGTGTTCAGCTTCTGAAGGGTGACATTTAAACAGCCTTAAATATGAAACCATTTAATGTTAGAATCAATGTTTTATGATGTTTATGGTACTTCAGAGTATTTATTCTGCATGTATTTGCACTGAGTACAAAGCATTTCAGAAAATTTTTGGTAAATCTGATTTAGGCTTTCCTTTTGTGGCAACTAATAAAATAAGAAATAAAACCAAAATGAAAAGCAAAAGCCTACTCTTCAATGAATGCCTGACAGCTTACATGTACGTCTGCAAAGCTGATGCCAGTGTTTGCTTGCTGTCTAGGTCAGGAAAGGCACAACATGTTATTTCTAAAATTGAAGTTGTTTTGATTCCAACAGTTTAAATCATAAATAATTACCATGTCTTAAAACTATACACTGAATAAACTTTTCATTTTTTCTCTTTTTCCTGTCAAATGCTGGAAAATACAATTAATTGGCATTTTAGGATCTCTGGTGGCAGGAGAAAATAGCAGTGTGGGGGTCAAACAGATACGTTTAACCCCTAATCCTTTAAAAAATAGGTAGTCTTGAATTTATGGTTCTCAAGAAGAGTTCTGCTTAGACCTATTTCTAGCTTGTGATTGGCTGTATGTTGGTTGTAAGATCTTGTGGTTAAGAACAAAACCCACATATCCAGAATTTTGTATTAAATCTGCTTCTGGCAGGTGGAACATTCAGTGCAGTACTTAAAACTACTACAACATAGGGTCCTTTTCAATCCTGTGTGATGACAGGGAGGACATTTACAAAACAGAGTCCAAATGAAAAGCTGACATAGCTTTTTAGATTATATCTCATTCTTTTTTCTACTTTCTGTATAGCCTTTCTTTTATAGCATAGTTGAATACCTAAATACCCCACTATTTTGTATTGTCGGGTAACCTAAGAAAAGTTCCGGAGGAAAGATGCACTATTTAACAGAATTCAATCTGTCCCAATAGATTTGAACCACTAACATAAATGTATGAATGTAGATTATATCTCTATAACGAGGCCTGAATCATTCTCAGTTACTTCAAAGGACTGAAATTCAACCTTCCTTTTTAAGAGCAACAATCAGACCGTAATGGGTTCCTTTATTAATTGTTCCATTGCGAAGGTTTGACCTTCACTACAGGTCCTAGATTAGAAATGGTACCTGCTGCTTCTAAAACAGTGTTTCTGTTTTGCCTCTTATTGCTTTAAGATTTTGTGAAAAGCTTCCTGCACTACAGTTTTCTAAATGCTGAATTATATTGACTTGTCCAGAATAAAATAATGAAAGCCCTTTCTAAAAACTGTACAAAAAATAGAAAATATATTTTAAGGATTTCCTTTTTGGGCTCTTTTCTTTCCAAAGAGTGTTCAGGGAAATAAATCACACAGGAGGATTTTAATGAAAAATAGTCTGAACAAAATAATTTTTATACTTTTAGTGATTGCTTACATCATGTTTTTGTCTTTTGATCAGCAAGGAGGGATGTTTTTGAGTTGCTTTTGGTTTTTTTTCCCCCTCGTGGTTAGTAGATGACTAGAATCAGAGAAGGAATATTTTAAGGTAGTTAGAATAAATTTTGCCTTGTATGATTTCCCTTAGGCAAGTCATTATCTTTTCTGGTGTTGTAAATACGTTCTGTCTATGCCTTTGATTGTTAACGTAATCAACTCGCTCTCAGATGTCACCAGCCCCTGTTTGGATTGCTAGATAGGAATCATGACTATTTGCTGCTTATGGTATGATGAGAGATGCACATGCATCTTCTGGTCACGGGACCAAATTCTGTTTTTATTCAAGGTTTTGGGAAATTTGCCAGTGATTTCATTGAGAGAGATTTGGGCCAGGAATGTCACTGCCAGAGAGGCAGCTCTGCCAGAAACGAGTCAAGGAATGCCAAATGCCAGTGATGACTTATATGTCTCCATCTATATGTCAGCTCACAACTGCAGAACTTGCCAGTGTTATAAAACACTAATCTCACTTATAAAGAAAAAGCAGTAGTACATAATGTCCACAATCACCAATGAGACAAGATGTTTGATTCAAGATGCAGTGCTGCTTGCTGAAATCTTTACTTGTGGAGTTCATGCCCACCAACAACAGGGACTGAAGGCCATTGCATTTTATCTGAATTAAGTGCATCTTAAAGCTTGGGGAAAAAAATATCATAATTACAGTTGATTTCTTCTGAGAAATCTGCGAAATTACCATTGTATTTGTCTTTATTTTTCACCTTTTCATGTACTTCCATGTAATTTAAAAAGTGTCCAAATATTAATATTATTCTAATTTTATGTATAGAATGAGGTATAAAGTAAGCCCTTAAGTTGTCAAAGATCAAGACTGAAGGATGTATAACTCATCCATGTGCAATATGTAGCTGGAATAAGACATATAAAGCCAGAATACTATTTTAGCTGCCTGTAGTAGGATTTGGTAGCGTGGAGCACGTTCCTTTCCAACTAAGCATCCAAAACTGGAAAAGAACTTGAGCAGTTTAGCAGAGGTTAATAAAATGCGTGTTTCAGCATTTCTTTTTTATTTCAAAACCACTTGCATTTCTAGGTCAGATATAACAAGAGACATGTGCAAAATGAGCCTGAGATAACCAAAATTTAGTTCAGCCAGACTTGGTAGAGCTGACTGCTAGGAACATCAGCCCAACAGCTGAACACGCTTGCCTTACCACAGGCAACCAGGGTAGCCAGCTAGGCTCCCTCTGAGCTAGTTAATAGCTCACACATTGCCTCTTCTTTGTCAGTTAATTTGTAGCAGTCATTGGAATTACTTCTGTGAGTAAGCACCTCAGTGTGAGGAAGAGTGATGGAAGTGAGCCCTTTGCTAGCTGAGAAGTGTGGGACAGGGCTGGGAAGTAGAGGCAGCTCCCCATGCCTTCTGCTGAGCGGGCAGTGCTGGAGCTGCTGCAAGCTAGGCTGGGTACCTGCCAGCCTTCCTATATATGGCATAATTTGGGAGATGTGTAGCACAGTATCTCTTATAGGGTATATTCCATCTGTGTTTCCACAGAAGTGCTGTGCAGGGTTGGATACCATCTTTCCTAATACTTTAACCATATCTTTTTGCATATATGTGACAAATGTGTCTCATTGAAGATACCATGAAGACAAAAAATAAATGTGAACGGAGTCAGCTGAAATACGCAGGATTTTTTCCTAAGCATTTCATAGCTTAGCTAGACTCTATCAAAGAAAAAGTCCCTCAAAATCAGCTTATTGCTGAGTTGTGATCTTTTTAAAGATTATTTTCTTCTGTTAGAAGGTAACTCTCCAGCTGCTGATTACGGTTTTGGAAATGCAGCTCAATTAGTTCTATATTTATTAGCAGATTGTTTAGCTTTTTGTTAAGATCAAAAGACAGACAAAGGATAACAATATGGTCTCTTTCTAGCATTATTTAAAATGTTTACAGCATGTTAAAAATGTAAGCAGCTCTCTGAAGAACAGTTATCCATTCTGCTAGGTTTAAAGAGATTATTTTTCTTTACAGCATGTGGGTAAGAACTGGCTACACAGATCCAAATTATTGCAGATTTTAACCATGTTGCCAGTTACTGATGAAAACTCCTAAATGCCAGGTTCCCTGAACCTGATATTGTTTCATGTACCCTACATGCAGTTAAAAGCAATGAACTTTGAAAATTACATACTTTTTTTTTTTTTTGCATGCCAATAATTGGTAAAATACCTTCCTTGGATATTTCTAAATATTAAAAAAACCTGCTGCAGTTTTTTTCAGTGCAGCTCAGGAACATTTAGTCCTTAAACCGGTCTGGAATCTGCCAAACCAAGATATGTTACTGATCATAACAAGCAGTAGAAGCTTGTATATATGATATAAACTCCTGAGCAGTTTTCAAAAGCATGCAAGTGTCTTGTACCCAAAGAACGGGGAGAGGAAGCAAAGAAAGGAGAGGCATATCTCTTAATTACCAAACCATCTTTTTGGTCCTGGCTCCCTATGGACAAACATTCAAATTTCTAACAAAACACATAATCTGATAAGCCACTGAAGTCAGCTCTCTTTCTCTCACTGCTGAGCTTTTTTTTTTTCCTCTACAGTTGGCAGTAAAAGTTGCTCCTCCAGAAAGCTAAAACTAGGAGCTTATACACAGCTCCATTGGACAAGTTGCTCCCTGGTGGCTTTCATAAGAAGCATCCTTCTATTCTCTTGCAATTGCTTAGTATCCTCAAATGTGAGCTAGGAAAAAGCCATACCTTCTCCAAAATGGAAACTTGTTCTTGAAGGTCTGTTCAGAAAACATACAGTTCTGTGGACCCTGAAAACAGCCTATCCTATTCTTGATGTGGTACATCTGCAGATAAGTGATGGCTGAGACATCCTCTCCCCTCAAGTTTTTTGATTGATGGCTGACATGTGTAGATCTCCTTTCTGAACACTGAACAGATTTGGGTGTCACAGCACAAACTAGTAGGCTACAACAAGACTTTTACCATCAGTCAGATTACACTATCTGGGCTGTTTCTTCTTCCTCCAGAGGCAATGCCAGACCACAGTGCTTGCTTGCTTGCTTGCTCGCTTTCTAATTTCTAATCCTTGATTTTTTTAGCTATGCTGTGCATTCATATAGAGGCTTTGCTCTCTGTTAAAAAAAAAAAAAAGGAAAAATAAAAGAATGCTAACTCCATTAAATTCTGGGATACAAATTTCCCCTAGATTAAAAAAGAAATTTGCTTTAAGTACTGGATGTTGGTTTTTTTCACAATAATTACTGGGTGATTTTGATTTTGATTTAGAAAGACAAGTGAACAACATTTAAAGTCTTCAAGACTCACTATTGCATGACTGTTATATATGAACAACTTTGCTTGTTAAGTGAACATTTGTAATCAATTAGTCTGAAGAATGCATCTTTGCAGCTGAGAAAAAAAGGACCTCTTCAGCTACCCTTATTTTGGTGTTTTGGACATTGGTTTGCTATGGTAGCAGTAAGTAGGAGATATGTGTGCATGTGCTTGGCTCAAAAAGTATTTAGCTGGGGACGGTGGTAACAGAATAGGTAGACTAATCTCCTCTTACTCCTCTGGTGCTGAGTTAAAGGAAAGGATATTTTGCTGGTGATATCATGACTCTTTATAGAAAAGGGGAGGGGGAGGTCAGGAGAGGCTGTGTGACTCAAAAGGGCTTCTTCTGTCGTGAGGCTGTTTATTTGTCGCTCAAGGCTAAGTTAAAAATTCATGTCCTCTAAATGGACCTAGACTGATTCTGCAGCCTGTTTACTTGCAGAGCTCCTGCTGGCTTTAAATTGTGTCAAAAAGTTAAATACTCCATCAGTTTTAAGTAGTCTTGTCTTTCTCTTTTACTGAGCCAGATTTTGTGGTATTTTCTGTACAGATAAAACATGTGAAACCCAGGGAACTCTACCAAGAATCATATCCTCAGTTAGTTGGCATTCAAATAAATAATTAAATAATAAAAACTCTGGAAGTTTTAATTTATACTGCCAGAAATCCTGAGTGAATCAACCTCTTCAGAAATGTATGTTCATACACCTCCCATACCCCCCAATCCCCCCTCCCCCCCCCCCCTTTCACTGATGGCTTTTTGCAACTTTCTTGAAATTACCTGTAATAAATATGTCAGCAGGTTAAGGTACTAAGGACATGAAATAGACATGGACAGTGTTTTATTCATGTCAGAATAGTTACTGGTTATGTTTTTATGTGACTGTCAGAATGTTATTTCTTACTGGTAAGTGCAAGATGTCTAAAATATTCTTCCTACATATTTTTTCTGAGAAAATGTATGCAATACAAAGTTGGAATCAGAACTGAATCACTGTCAGAACTGCCAGAAATTGCTGTGTCTGGAGACATCATCATGTCTACAAATGAGCTCCTGTTTCTGTGCAATATAACTGCCATGAGAATCTGTTCATAAAAAAAGGATTTTGGCACTGTGATGTTCATCATCATGGTCCCTAAGTATCAGATGTTTGGTTCCTCTAGAAGAAGCTACAGCCTGTTGCATCTAGATTGTTGTCTGTATATCTAAGAGAAAACATTCTGACCTTATTATCACTCTGTTGGAAACCTAAATGCTGTTTCCCTACTAGAGGAAGATGCCTTCTTCTCCTCCTTTGAATTTATAGACACTGAAGGTAAATCTTTGTTTAAACGAAGTAAGAATCAGTACTGTGAAACAGGTGAAAGCACAAGTGGAGATTGCCTTTCATCCACAGGTTCTTGCTAATGTAATAGGACTTTTTGGTTCAAATCCCTCTGCCTGAAGAGGATTTAGGTCCACATCTCCAGTCCAACAAAGTGCTTGAGCCATGTTAGGTGAAATAAGCTCTTTTTCTTCTTACTCAATCCTAATGTTGCTTTTCCACTTTGCATGGACTAGTGTCCAGAAAAACATCAACTGTAACACAGTACCTTAGGATTAAAGCATTTCTCTTTATAAAGACGTGGGTTTCAGTCAGTGTTCCATGGTCTGTTTATGTATTTTATGACTGACTAATGCAAAATAAATAAGCAGCAGTTCTAACAGGCACTGAAATTCAATTGTCTCTTCTCACAGGTATGATTGTTAACACTCACTGGGGATTGAATCCCTCATGAAAATAAGCAGATTTGGTTTCAGGATTCCAGCAGGATATATGCTCACACTATGATATATGGAATCACTGGTGTGCTGACTTGCTTAGTCCTGTCCAGTTTTAGGTGCTTAGGTGCTTTTGTACACACTAGAAGTTGCCAATGCACCTTTGTTGAAGCCTGAGGCTCCTATGAACTTTAAACAATCTCTGAACAAATGTTTTCCAAAGCTCAGTTGATTAGATGCCTGTCTGCATTAAATCCCATTTTGGATACTGCAAATAACCCTTTGTTAATATTATTTGCCCAAGGGTAGTGCTGTGGCATAAATTATATCTGTGCTGGTTTTGGCTGAGGTAGAATTAATTTTCTTCATAATAGTTACTATGGGCTATGTTTTGGATTTGTGCTGGAAACTGTGTTGATAATACAGGGATGTTTTCGTTATTGCTGAGCAGTGCTTACACAGAGTCAAAGCCTTTTCTGCTTCTCACCCCACCCCACCGGTGAGTAGGCTGGGGGTGCGGCACAAGAGCTTGGGAGGGGACGCAGCCAGGACAGGGGACCCAAGCTAGCCAAAGAGGTATTCCATACCATATGATGTCATGCTGAGTATATAAACTGGGGGAAGAAGAAGAAAGGGGGATACATTTGTCATTATGGTGTTTGTTTTCCCAAGTAACCATTACACATGATGGAGCCCTGCTTTCCTGGGGATGGCTGAACACCTGCCTGCCCATGGGAAGTGGTGAATGAATTCCTTGTTTTTCTTTGCTTGCGTACATGGCTTTTGCTTTACCTATTAAACTGTCTTTATCTCAACCCAAGAGTTTTCTCACTTTTACTCTTCTGATCTTCTCATGCAGTTTTGGGTGTCTCAATATAAGGACATCAAACTATTAGAGTGTGTCCAAAGGAGGGCCAGTGGAGAAGGAGGTGCTGATCTCTCTCTGGTGACCAGTGATAGGACATGAGGAAATGGAATTAAGCTGCATCAGGGGAAGATCAGATTGGATGTTAGGAAAAGGTTCTTCACTGAGAGTGGTCAGTCACTGGAACAGTCTCCCCAGGGAGCCTGGCACCAAGCCTGTCAGAGTTCAAGGAATGTCTAGACAATGCTCTTAGTCATATGGTTGGTTTAGTTTTAGGTAGTCCTGCGAGGAACAGGGAGTTGGACTCAATGATCCTTATGGGTCCCTTCCAACTTGAGATATTCTATGATTCTAAAATATGAAAATAATACAATTTAACTATGAGAGTATTACCAAGAGATCTTAGAATGCTTTACAGAGGAAATCCACATTACATACTAGGACATAGAGGTACAAGCTGTGGAAGTGGCTTGCTGAAGGCAATCAAGAAGGCCAGTAGAAGAGGTAAGAGCCAAATCTCCAGAATCCTAGTCTGCTACTCCATCTATGCAGCAGACTTTCTTCCCATGCAGTGTCCACTTACCTTGGATCGTAAAATAGGTGACAAAATAAGATTTTGCTCATCTGCTTATTTGTTCATTCACTATTTTGATCATCTGATGTAGTTTAAAATTTGAAGAAATAAATTATTTAATTTGCTTCTCTATTTCTCAGTTACATCTTGCCTTTCTTTTTAAATTGTTACCAGATTTGTAGCTCTGCAGCTTTGTACATGATAGGCTTTCTTTAAAATATGGAATAAAATTTACATTTGTTATTGTTAAAGTTTCTTTTCACAAACATTAGAGCCAGGAATAACTATTATGGCTATCAAATCCAACTTGCTTTCTAATATATGCTACAGAAGGCTCCTCTTTCTCATATCTATCTTCCACACAATTCCTGCAGCTAGTACAATAACTTGTGGTTAAAAGTAACTTTCCAGAAGCCTCCAACAGTGGATGCTAGTCAGCAGTGTGAGGAGGAACAAGTCCCAAGTATGACATCCATTGGCTTAGGGACTAGTAATGAATCTATACAATAGCCTTACCTCCCCAAAATCAAAATTGAAACAATGAAAAGATGTTCCAGTCATATAAAAGTAAAGCAAATAGCGTTTAAGTTCAGGAAACTTATTTTTTTATGAAATATTGAAGAAACGACTATATTTTATTTTCTGCTCTTACTATATTTTTGAGATTTAAAGCTTTTACATCAGTTAAAAAACCCCAAAAACTCAGCTTAATTTGTGCTCATAACCAACAGATGCATTTAGAATTCCTGAGCCAAAGGTCTGTGACATCAGCTGGAAAAAGGTCTCCGTTAATATCAGTCTTTTCTGGATCAGGCTAACAATGTGTTAATTTGAGGTTGCATACAAGTCTTTGCAAGAGTAGAGACCAGATCGCAGTATCCCAGTCTGTTGTTAGTCATTGCAGTAATATAACTCTGTTGGCAAGTTTTAACATCTTTCTGTACCAATCTCAAGATTTCACAGTTTCTACTGTATGGCTGGCCTGCCATCCTGTTGACCAAGGTCCTCTGTAGCTGCAAAAACGGTAGCCACAGAAAAGGCATTGACAGAGAATCTGAAAGATTTGGAAAGGAATTTGTTGTGAAGAATGGCTATTTTTACCCTCCTTCTCTCTTGTGGGTAGTTGATGACAGATCAACTAACCAAGCAGTTTAGTAGAGGGGAAGAATCTCTTGCTTGAAGATTGTCCAAGACCTTACAATATGCTAAAAGTTGAATATCCATATAATAAATTATAGGTCTTGTCCCACAGAGGGACCTACATTTCCTGGGTGGATGACACAAGCAATCATTCTTTAAATACTATCTTCCACCTTTATTAAAAAAACCCACAACTGACTTAAATTGTTAGTCAGATTTATCCTTGAACCAATATCATGGGCAAAGGGGTCTACTGTGTACACCTTCTATGGTTTAGGACTGTTTTAAACAAACCTGAGACCACGCTAACAAGCAGCACTGTTAGGACAGCACCTATAAATCTTTGGAGAGATTCAAGATACCAGAAGTTGGGAACACCAAAGCATATTCTATTTCTCTCACTACTGGTTCTGTGCTGACAGCATGAGAAATATTTTTTTTATTGCTTGTTTGAAATATTGCCCAACTTTATTTGCCATGCTGGCACAGTTTGGGTCAGAAGAGCCATGCAAGCTTGACTCCTTCATTCTAGGAAAGATGCAGGGGTAATTGTGCAACTTTGACTGTGACATTGGTGTCACTATTGGCCATAAAAGTCCCTCAAGGCACCTGTTGTAATTGATGGCTTATATGTTTTCTTTTATACTTCTCTTTAGATAGCAAGCAGAATTGTTCTAGCCTCTGAAGTCTGTTACTAGTTTTAAATATACTAAATCAACCTCTTTGCTAAGTTTGTTTATAACAATATACCTTAAGTCACAAAGTATTTGATAAAAGTGGATTCATCTAGAAAGGATTGGCTGTATCAGTTTTAAGAATATACCTTTAACTGAATGGCTGCTGCTTGCTGTACAGGCACTGATTTATTTTCTAGTTTCTTTTCCTTTAAAATCCAACTTTAACACGAAGGGACAATTTGCTTTGTTGTAGCAGACTAACCCAAGTGAGATTACCTACTTAAAGAGATTGTTTATTCTTTCCAAACAACAAAAAAAAAGCAGATAGTACCAACACAAAAGCCAGTTGAAAAGCATCACAGACATAGAGCTTACTGAATGACTATAAGTCTTTTTTGATCTTTCAGCATGGACCTCTTAGCACAAAAAAATAAACAACCCAGATTATGTTCTAATTGCTCCTCATGAGCAGAGCTGCAACACCTAGGTGTGTGGTTTCCCTTTGTAAATTAAAAGGTTGAAATGACTCCTTTTCCTTTAGGAAAATATCCTGCGTCTATGTTCTTAGCAGCCTTAGACAGCTAGTCAATTTTATGCCTGTGGGTTAGTTGTGAGAGTGTGGGGTGTCTGGTTTGAATGTATTTTCCCCCTACTTTTTAGTTGGGCATTTTAGTCTCCGCTGCTGCTCTCCTTTGGAAACATTCTTACTCTTTAAGCATTAAAAGGTTCATGCTTAACAAATGAGAGCACTATCATATCAAGCCCTGAACTTCGGCAGGGATATAAGTCTTTTGAATAAACTGATGTGGTCTGCATAAATAGCTATACTAGTGTGCATAAGGTACCTTGCCTCCCTAGATCTGTAAGCAGAGACTTATGTAGTAGGGATGAATTCCCAATCACACCAGCCTTCCATAACAGAAGAAAAATAAGGGAAAATACAAGTTTCTTAATTGGAACACAGCAAAAAGGTAAGATATAAACTTGCATTTAAACAGAAAGTTGAAAAGGAAATATTTTCTCTCTGGGCTACCACCTGTTAGTGTTTCCATTCTAGTGCACTGGAAATAAGCAACTGAAGGCAGAAAGGAGCTCGGTAAAACATGTCATATCTCCATTCCAATGACTCTCATTCCTTTGGACTCTCTTTCAAAGTGCATGTTGTTTCTTTCTGTTGGTAGGCTTAAAGTTAGCGTGACTACTGGAAAACATGGCAAGCTGCCACCATTTGTGTATATATTTTTATTTTTTTTTTAACAAGGGTGAAAACATTTTATCAGACTAAAGCATTGACACTTTGCTTTTCTAGTTCTCTAGGTAAAACCTGCTGGTCTCTTTGAAAGTACTGCAAATCTGTTATATTTTTAAAATAACTATTCTTACAGGGAAGTAGCATTTTGCACTACGGGAAAAAAGTATTTTGGAGAAATACATAATTAGTGTTGCCAACACACAGGTCAAGTCCTGACATAGAAAATGAGAATATCATGGATATGTATTTAGTGTTTGTATCTAATTCTGCTGAATGCTGTGCTGTAGCTGAAACTCACAAAATGTTACATAATACCAGTTGTTATAAGTAGATAATAGTAAAGTGGGACTTTTGATTGGTAGAAGTCACTTGTTCTCTGAAAGAGAATCACCTAAATAAATATCTAGCTTTAGTAATTTTCTACTGAGGCTGCTAACAGAACAATAATTTTGAGATAGTTTCAGGTGACTTTACAGTGGCTGCCAAACAGTTATATTGACATAGGTTATTATTTTTTTTTTCCATGTAAGCCAGATGCAGAATGTTATATTAAACTGTCTCTTGATTGGTTTTTGTGCATGTTTCTGTGGAAACAAACTTTACTAGTGATGTGTCACAGACTGGTCACATTGGTTATCTGAACTGGGTGACTGGGCGCCTAGACTCAGTGGGGTTAATTTTGCTCCAGGGGTATTTGTTTAAATCTTTGCATGTTATTTTTATTTCTATCCCAATAAAATTTTCTTGGGGGCAGGGGGTGAATAAATATACCTTTTGGGGTATAATTTACCTTCAGGTAAAATATACCCTTAAGGTATGGAATAATCTGGAATATTGCAAGCTGTATCTTAAATATACAGTTCTAATCGGTGAAAATTTTCTCAGGGAATATCCACACAAAAATGCACAGGAACAGGGGAAAACAGTGGAAGATGATATCTGTTTGAAAGTCACCAAGGTGTTCATAATTTTTCACAATGTAACGGTTCTTTGGGGGCTTTCAACCGAAATATTTGTAATCTAATTTCCATACCTATAATTAATTTATTTGTTTTATGCAATATAGAAATGATTCTTAGCTATGGGGCAAAGGTATGTGCCTATATCTAGATCTCTACACTGTTGTGCCAAGGGGCTGCTATGGCTGAGCTTGTAATAACTCCCCTCGCTTCTCTTTCTCTGCAGCTCCTTATGCTACAGTGTCTTTTCATCCTTGTTTGCCCTTAAGTTCTTCCTAAAGGCTTGTTCCTAACAGTGATGATAATTGACTGTTTCAAGGCTTCCCAGTACATCCTGTCATTTCAGAGCCTGTCTTCTCTACTGTAGGCACTGAGAGGCAGTATTCATGTTGTCTTATGCAATGCCAAGCAATTCATTCTGTTCAAAGAATGATAAAAACGGGTGAATTTTTGCTCACTGTTATACTTTTGCAAATCTTAAGCCTTTTAAATGCATATAGAGAGGAGCAAATAAATATATTTCATATGCATTATTACATGTCAATATATACCTGTGCAAAGCAGAAGTCTATTTAGACTTCAGAATGGGGAATTTAAGCCATGCAAAGCAGATGTTTCTCTTTATTGCCATAAGAAAATATTTTCTTTAGTCATCTAAAGCATTCTACGTATTCTATATTGCTTAAGAAAGAAAACCTCTTGCTGTTCCTTCTTCCCATCTTTATCACAGCTTTATGCTATCCATGTATTATAACCCAACATTGCATGAGTAAATGCAGCCCTCTCTTTCCCAGTCTCAGTTCAGCTTTTTCAAAGGCTAGAGTTTTGTCCTACACTTTTATTGTCCACATGATTTGTGATGTGTACAGATGTTATATTTAGTAATACACTGATTATCAAAACATGTCCTGCTGCTCACTTGAGGGTTACGACTTGATGCATAGATCTATTATGAACATTGATAGTCATAATAAATGCTAGCCTACCAATCCTGTAAATGCACAGAATTTTTTTTTAAAGATGCTAGGTGGCACTGCTAGTCCAGGAGTTATTTTGAACAGTTGGGTTTCATAAAGGTAATTCCGCAAGTTACAAAAAGGGCATGTAAGGTATTACTTAAACTTGACAGCTGCACTTAAAATTGTACAAATATCATTGTGTTTGCATTTTGTCCTCTGTATTTCTTCTTCACATGCCACCTTATTTCATAGTTGTTGAATTATGATAGCATGGAACTTGTTACATATTTTAATTTTTTATTCAAAATGTTGGCTGTGGTATTCCAAGTTCTTTTTTAAATTTAAGAATGAGAGATCCAACAATGGAAGAAGTATACATTATTTTATTGGAATCTTTTATTTCATAAACATTATGCCACCCATGTTGAAAGTCATAAAATAATTATTTTGCAGTTCTGCAGGATATTTAAGTATCTCTGTAATTGTAGTGCTCAGTTTCCTTCATTTACTTTAATGTCTATTTAATCTATGGTTTATCTTTCTTTCATAGAAGCTAGGGATTTGATGCCATTATCTGCCAACAGATGAGGGTTTAATTTTAGAAAAATATATTCTACACCTAAAAAATATGAGTGGAGGGAACAAAAGAAGCAATCTTTGCAGTAAAAGACTCCAGTAACATGCAAAGTTTTCCTGTTGCATAAAGATTTGTGACTTGAAAAAGCTTATACAATGTTATTGACTATTCATTCTCTGTTTAGTATCAAATGCCCTTCTTTTGTTTGTTGTGCAGTAAGCTTACAAAGAAACTGCAAATTCTCATCCTTTTGGGCAGACAATTGTATACTGTATCTAAGTGTTCTGAGCCGTTCTGACCACTGGCTGGGGCATAAAAACTCACTTGAGTAACTTGAGAAATCCCTTCAGTCTCCCCTTTTGATTTGCCTTTCACAGGCCAATACTTTTTATTTCTTCTCATTTGTCTGCTATCATGTTAACAAGCAAAGGAGAATCTTGGCAATTCATTAACAGCATAATAAAATCGGATTTAGATTTCAGTATTTGAAGAATGGCTTGCTTTTAGGGTTTTAAGCTTTTGTCTCATATTTGTATTGCCTCGGTGATCAAAAAAGCCCCAAACCCCACAATGCATGTAGTTGGACCTATGCCAGTTATGGTGAACAATTCATAACATAGTGTTACATATCTGTAATACTATAATATTAAACGATTAATATTCTGTGGGGCTTTTCTCAGTAATTACTTCCATTTAAATAAAGCTGACTATGCAAAGTCTAGTTCAACACAGTTGAATAGAGAATAGCAAAAATTAATTATATACATTAATTAAGTGAACTGATGAGGTGAATTTGGTCTTGTGTATCTGCATAGAAAAAATCATACTTCCTCTTGGAAACCAAATGAAAATGTAACCTGAGATTATTGCTTTGAAAATCTGTGCTAGGTAATGCTCTTGGGTGAATATTGTGCTAAATACTTCATGATTGTTGAAAAATGTTGCTTGACAATGTTGAGTTTAGTTCCTAGATGAAAATAAACACAGGAGTGAGCATTGGTAGAAGATTATTTATTGTTGATGGAACAACTGTAGTGTAATACAGTGTTGAAACATCTACAAAATAATATACTCTACTGCAAAACTTTTTATTTTTATAAGGCTGACTAAAAGCACTAAACTTTATTATTGCTTTCAAATGATGCTTCTGTATATATTTAAGTTAATTCTAATACGTTTTATCTGAGCAAAAGAGTAATAAGAATAGTATTGATCTGAATGCCAAACATTGTGGCATCTATGGAAAAAAGTCTCCACCTATATAGGTTTTACCCAAAACTGAAGTTCACCAAGTATGCTGGGAACAAATACAGTGATATCTACTAGGATAAGCATTTATGTATATTGATTTGTCAGTTGTTCCTAATTCTGCATAATTTAGATGCTGTGAACTGGAGAGGAGTGCATTATTTATCAATAATGTATGTGTGGATTGGTTTCATGTGAAAGTTGAGTAAATAAAACCACTCTAATGTGCTCTATTTATTATTGGTTGGTGCAGCAGAATACCTCTTCATATATCTGTGTGCAACAGAAATCAGTAACAATTTTAAAGACTTCTGACCTATTCTGCACTAAGTTTTTGAGATCCTTGTTTAAATAGTTATGATGCTATGTCTAAAGATACTCTAGTGTAGGGTTTGATGTGATTTTTTTAAAATGGAACTATTTATTCACTTTGCCTATTCTAATTGTAATCCATATCAGCAAGGGAGAATTTCAAATTGGGGCCTCTGTTTTCCAGAACTTCCCATAATATATTAAGGCACTTGCTGAGAATTTAATTGGCTTCCTATATAGACATAGGGTCTAGCCAGGAGGCTTTCAGTGGAAGGTCAGGACTGAAATTGGCAGAGGCTGAGCACATCTGAAGGAAGTCGCATTCTTCTTATCAAACTGGTGCCTGGAAAATAAACCAGAATTAATATTAATTCCATGTAGAGAAAACCTCAACATGGAATCCAAACCAGCTGATTAGAGTCACCCAAGATAGTCTGGGTGAAATGCAGTAAACAAACGTGGGGTTTGTTCTGCTCTTGGATGCTTTATATATTTTATTCAGGATTTGAGAGAGGGATCTCAGTTTGGAAACCTCGTGTGGTGCCAAGCGGGTGGGACATTCAAGCATGGCTATTTCATGAGAGGTGGGAATGTGGGCTTGTGCTGAGAGGTAGGTTTTCTCAGAAAAGGAAGGATGCATTCGCTTGCTTCTGGAGTCTGTTCCAGGAAACTGGGTTTTTGCACACTTGGCTACAAAAAAACTTGTCCCTTCTTGCTGTCTTCTTCACATCGATAAATGTTGATTTTTTTTTTAAATTTTGTTTATTGGATCAGCTTCATCACAGGGGTCTGAAAACATCTGTTCCTTACCTGACATAGACTAGACAATACCTGGAGGGCTTAGGCACACCTGGGGATGTGAACTCAAATGTCCTTGGGTAGAAATGATTCTTTTGTAATCTGCATGTCTGCTCTGATCTCCTGGTATAATAGGGAAGACGGTTCTTCCAGGCATCTTCTAAATAAAAGGAATTGCTACTGCGTTTTATGCAGATCCTGTTTCAGCTGATGTTCAGTAGATGTGATCAGAGAATGAGTGCTTGATAAGAGAAATAGGAAGAGCGACTCCAAATGCAGAGCTCTTCTTACCAAACTCTATCAATGTCTGAGGTACTTGTCCTGTTGATGATGAAATGAATGGAATCTATGCCATAGTTTTGAGCAAATCTTGGGAGAAGGTGAGTTGTGCCCCAAACTCCATTAACTACAATGGCTCAGTCTTTCTTGACCATAGAAAGATTCTTGCTGGCTATCAGAATGGGGCACCTACATTGTAGCCTCCTGCAGTTTGGTGGAAGGGTCTTGGTCCTAGAGCTTTGGGTCTATGTCTGGCCATGGGTAAGTGGTAAGTTTAGTAGGGAACACTATGACACTTAAGAAAGAAGCTGTTTAGTCTGTGGTGAACTGGAAATGGGTATTTATGATAATAGAGGCACCTGCAAAGTTTAAGAAGCTTTTGAAGAAGAATTTTCAGGGCTATTATTTTGGAATTAAGTGCCTAAATTGCTCTTAAACTAGCATCAGGCACCTAAAGCTTTTTTTTTGTTTGTTTTGTTTTTTGTTTTTAAACCTGAGCCACTATATAGCTCTGAAACTGAGATGTCCTAGAAGTGGGATTTTGACGTTCAAGATCCATAGAGTATATTGAATTTGTTTGACCTAAAAAATAAGTACATAAAAGGCTATCCTATTTATTTCAAGATTTAAGTCTGTTACAGACCTGATCTGCCTTCACTGGAGTTGAACTTCTGCCATTACCTTCAAGAGAAGCAAAATTTGCTTTCATTTGTGTGCACACATAGTAAATCTGAGGTATGAACAAGCCCTTCCTGACACTACATTATTTTTTACAAAACTGTTTCATTTTTAACCAAGTTAGTTTCCAAGTGAGTAGGATGCTTTTATACCCTCTTAATATTCTCTTTGCAGAGTGTTTGTTGCCTGGGGTTGAAGTGGTTTTGACTAACTATATGTGATAATGAAAGCCATGAGAATGACCTTATGCAGAAATTATCTCTGATGTTACATATAAAACGGTGGAAGCCTTTATAATATTTAACACACAGCTTTTTCTCTCCTTCTGCTCCTTCCCCAACCCCCTCCAAGTCAGAGCTCAAGCTAATTATGGAAGTGTTAGAAATGGTTGTATACCAAGACTTCAGTGTTTTGTAAGGTGTGCCCAAGTGAGAATTTGACTATCTACCAGGATGAAGAGACAGCACAGTCTGATAAGGACACAAAGCAACTACAGTGAGGGCTGCTTTGGTTAATGTGATGAGTGTGATTGAGCATGACACTCTACTGAGCATATGTATGCTTAGGGCTTGTTAATGAAACAAGCAAGATGCCCTGCTCCAATTGCACATTTCTTATTTTTTCAGCTAAATGCTGTTGGACCTTTCCTACATACTGAATCCTATGAAATGGATTATAACTAACCTGTTGGGACTGAATAAGATAGTTAAAATGCTAAGGGTTGAGAAAACAGTATTGACTGTACTCTGGATTCTGTGTTATGGGGCTAAATTTTTGCATTAAGTCTCATTGCAAAAATTCTTTTAGATGATATGGATTTATTCTCATGTAAAAACATGCATAGCAGGGTGTAGTCCCTGGTAAAGATCTGAAAGGATCTGATTCTTCTCCCAGTGAAATGGGCATGAGTTCTGCAATTTCATTTAATTAGGGGAAGACTTAAATCCTCGAAAGAAGGAAACAACCTTAATAGGCAGGCATATTTCACTGTTTCACATGGATTAAAATTTGTATTAAATAGGTGAATTACAGTGGAATTCAAATTTACCTTTACAAATATTTTAAGGCTATTAAGTTTGTATCAAACTAAAAATCTCAGCCTCTTTCTGCGTGTCACTAGTAGGAGGAACTCTAGACTTGGGGTTGATGGCAATCTCTCTGCTCTGTAATGAGTTCTGAGCTTTTGACAGATATTATTCCAGCTTACTTTGGATGGGGAACAAATGTGATGACCAAAGTGTCCTTACAATAACACAGAAAGGCTTAGAGAATTAGATGTCTAAAAATAATTGTGACTCAGATGTTAAAATATATTATGTAGAGTATTAAGCTTGCTGGATATTGTTATATATTGTGTCAAGAGGGTATGACACAGTGTGGTTTTGTACCCATGGGAATTTTACTGCAAACTATCATTGAAGAAGAAACTGGAATTCTTATATTAATATCTGGTATATACTACAGAAAAAATTTGGGCATATGTTGTATTTCTTTGTCATTTAATTTTTTCAGAAGCAGAGCTATGTCCAGAATGGAAAAGAGGAATCAAGTATAATAGAAATTTCATTGATTCTGTTATATGCTAGTAAAAAGACCTCCAAACGGAAGCCAGTTGAGATCAAAACAAACCCTGTTGTAGATAGTAGATTTGAGCATTGCAAACTAAACCTGTATGTACTCTGGGCATAAAATGTTCTGAAGTGAAAATAATTCTACAGCAATTGAAACTGGTGTGTATAATCATGGCAGAGCCATGCTATTAGGGCTTTATAAAATGTTGCTGTATCAGGCTAAGAACTCTTAAAAAGCCACACCCTGTCTCATTAAAATCCTTCCTCTGAAACCACTAAGTTATCTGTTCTTTTACAAATGCTGTAATACAAAGGTGTTAAATTGCAGGGATCAAATTAACTCTCCATACATTCAGATTAGTGTTTCTCTGAAGTAAACACTGCTTTAAATGTTCAAAGTAAGAACAGTGGCTTTAAAAAGGTGCTTGGGATAACTGTAATATTTAGTTTTTACCACAGCAGTATCCAGATGGCAGACACACATCACAGCATATCACCTTTCGGCAGATAGCTGCTGGGCTGTAGTTTGCATCTCTACTGGCTCTGCTTGGGATTCCAGAGTGTAAATCTGGATAGAATTTGTCTGGTTGTATCCAAAGAACATTTCTGTGAAATGGGAAATTCAGCAATAATTTTTACCATTGGGAGGAAAAGTAGGAGATCATGCCAAATCTGACTCAAAGCCAATTCTCAATTCCCATTTAAATATTAGTAGCCTAATACAACTTAAAATCTTTTATTGCTTTAGAAGTAACACTTTGTCAAATGTGAGAAGTATGAGTCAACTTTCTATTGGCTAATTGTAAATGGTGCAAGCAAATACTTTAAGAACATTTGAGACTGATTTAATGTTACTTATTTATTTAGATGACCTTTAAATACAAGCCCAAATTATTTTATAAATATTTAGCTTTCCATAAAACTATATCCTGATATCCTTTTGATAGGAACCATTTGCAACATTTGAACTTTCTCCATGTTAAAATCTTTATTTATTCCTTTGCTTTCATTCTGAAAGCAGTGCTTCTTTTATCAATGTTAAGGATGCAGCACCTAAATGAGATCCCAACTTAATGGCATGATACAGGCACACAACAAATGTTAATGGATCACTGCTCAGGTGATTAAAGTTAAGGCCAAATGTGAATAACAACTTTGAATTTGTGCATGATCTACAAGGACTTTTACAGTTGTCATTTGGAAATGCAGGTATTGTAGAAGGGAGACAATCACACAGACAATATACTGATTTAGATTACGATAATTATTCCTTCTGAACTTGTTATATACAGTGAAATTGGTGTATTGAATGAGTTATTTTGAAACCAGATAATCACGTTTATAAGGATAGTAAAACAACCTGTGACTAGAAAGGTGCTAGTGATAATAGTTTTGCATCTATCAATAACAAAAGAAACATTTTGCTGGAAGTTACTGATCTAAAGCAGTAAAAATATATCTTTCAGTCACTATGTTCATTTTACCTTTTGATCCTTCTGTTGATATTCCCTTTAACTATAGCAGAGTCATCTGAATTTAAAAGATAAATTATTAACAACTACTTCAATCTGACGTGCGGAATTAGACTCTATAACTCGAAAGTTATAAAGTAGGTATGTTTATTGCGCGAAGATGCACGGGGGATCGCTCCTCCACAAGCGTGCATACCCGAAGTGACGAACCATCTCACATTTATACAATGAAACAAATGAATATTCAATTAACGCCTATACATATTCGTTATCTAAACCCCGCTTCGTATGTTAATTAGCTTATCAGTCCTTTGCCTGGAATGTGGTGGTCTTGCAGGTTTGTAGGTGATTCATGTCCTTGTGCCCATCTGATCTTCTCCAGCAAGGAGACTTAGCACTCCCTCCCTCTAGATAACATTGGAATATCTCTCATCCTTTTCTCATTCTTTTTTAAAATAGCCCCTTTGTTAGAGGAAGAAGGGCAGGCGTCTCCCAGTCTCCCCTTTGTTAGAGGAAGAAGGGCAGGCGTCTCCTCAAAACTGTAGTTGTCTCCTCAGAGCTGTGTGCCTATGTGACCAGACACCGCACCCATGACCAGTCACCATACCCACATTCCTTGAGCAGACATATACAATCACAATCGATGTCCATTGTCCCCATTTCACACTATTTCTCCATATCATTACTGTTTCATCTGTTCAAGTTAGACTTAACCAAAATATTCCATTATGTGAGATGAAAGCTATATATTTCTTGACAGTAAGAAATACAGTTCAGAAGGGCCTCTGTGTTTTTCTCAAGTGTGCTCACTGTTAAACTTCAGGATAAACATCTGTTTGTGTGAATTTTCCTTGAAGGTTTTATGTCAGGTGCACAGATTTATGACTTAATCTTGCTAACTTCTGCTCAAATGAACACCACCAGTGATCAGTGGCTATGCACAAGCCACAATCTTCAGAATTGGGCCCTTTCTGTTTTCTGAATAGAGAATGTAAATTGTTTAGTCTGAATAGCTTGTGGCTAGTTGTTTCATATGTAACTCATATGTAAATGATACCTGACAGTAAGCAAACTTGCCCTCACTGTAACTAGAAATAGAAGAAGTTTTTGAAAAAACAAAGCAAGCTAGAGGCACATTCCAAACACCACCACCACCCCACCCCCGATATTTTGTTATATTTTTCAGCTGTGATAATGTAGAGGAATTCTAGAGGAATGAAGGCAGGTTAATTAACATTGATAATATACAGCTGTGGGCTGGCTTCAGGGGCAGTGGGTTGGCTGATGTGGATAAGATGCAGCTGTGGCTGGTTCCTGCTAAGTAGTTAAATAGCTCTAAGGGGTATGGGAGAGGAGTACTGGATGAAGAGAGACCTGGAAAAAGCAGAGGGAGAGTCGTGTGTCCTGGATGTAGGAGCAACAAGGAGAGGTCCTGGGAGAAGAAGGGGGCCTGTATGAGGAGAGGCTGGCTGCAAGAAGAGCCTGGGAAAGGAAGACTTTGGACACAGCAGAGGCAAGAAGCTAGGTGGACTGGCCTGAAGAGGATGAAGAAACAGCACTGACAGTAGATGAACTTTTAAAACCCTGTGGGGGGTTGGTGGCTGTGCTGGGACAAGGTGTGGGAGCTACCTATTGAAGTTAACCTGGTATGGGATGGTAAAAGCCTTGTTGCAGCTGGCTGTTTTTGATAGTTATGATAACTTCCTGAATTGGTTGGTGAGTAAGCCAACTAGGGAAGGCACCCCGCTGGACCTGTTCTTAGTGAACAGAGAAGGACTTGGGGGTGATGTGATGATTGGAGGTAATCTTAGGCACAGTGATCATGAAATGATAGAGTTTTTGATTCTTGGATAAAAAAGGAGGGTTAGCAGAACCTTAGACTTCTGGAGGGCAGACTTTGGCCTATTCCAGGGGCCTGGTTGTCAGACTCCCTTGGGAGGCAGTCCTGAAGGTCAAAGGAGTCCAGGAAGGTTGGGCATTCTTCAAGAAGGTAGTCAAAAGCACAGGAACAGGCTGTCCCTATGTCCCAAAGGTTGAGCTGGTGGGGAAGACAACTGGTCTGGCTGAACAGAGCTTTGGCTGGAGCTTGTGCATGTGTTAACCTTTGGAAGAACATACAGGAAACTCGGGAGGACTACAAAGATGTCATGAAGTTATGCAAGGAGGAAATTAGAAGGGCCAAAGCCCAATTGGAACTTAATCTGGCTACTGTATTAAAAAACAATAAAAATGTTTCTATAAATACATTAACAGTAAAAGGAGGGCTAAGGAGAATCTCCATCCTTTATTGGGTGGTGGTGGTGAGAAATGTGGTGATAAAGGATGAGGAAAAGGCTGAGATAATGCTTTCTTTGTCTCAGTCTTTAATAGTAAACCCAGTTATTCTTGGGGATACCCAGCCTCCTGAGCTGGAAGACAGGGAGCAGAATTAAGCCCCTATAATCCAAGGGGAAATAGTTAGTGATGTGCTACACCGCTTAGACATGTACAAGTCTGTGGGGCCAGATGGGATCCACCCAAGGGTACTGATGGAGCTGGAGGAAGTGCTCACCAAGCCACTCTAAATCATTTATCAGAAGCACTGGCTAACTGGGGAGGTCCCAGTTGACTGGAGGTTGGTAAATGTGACCCATCTACAAGGACAGAAGGAGGACACGGGGAACTACAGGCATGTCATTCTGACCTTGGTGCTGGGGAAGGTTATGGAGCAGATCATCTTGAATGCAGTCACATGGCATATACAGGACAACTGGGGGATCAGACCCAGTCAACATGGGTTTATGAAAGGCAGGTCCTGCTTGACTAATGTGATCTCCTTCTATGACAAGGTGACCCACTTAGTGGATGAGAGAGAGGCTGTGGATGTTGTCTACCTGGACCTTTAGTAAAGCCTTTGACACAATTTCCCACAGCATTTTCCTGGAGAAAGTGGCTGCTCAAGGCTTGGACAGGTATACTGTCCTGGATAAACAACTGGCTGGATGTCTGGGCCCAGAGAGTTGTGGTGAATGGTGTTACATCCAGTTGGTGTCTGGTCACAAGTGGTGTTCTGTGGCGAATGAAGAGATGGGACATAGCTTGATGCAAGCAAGATGTCGATTTATTAGCGATTCTTTTACGTTAATATACATTTCTACCTTCTACATGTTAGACGCTGATTGATTAAACCTTAAGCGTGAGCTACACAGATAGTCATTTAAACAATAAGTACTGATTAGTCTGTTTTATCTTGGCATCAATCTTTATTCTAAGATTAGGGGTTTTTTTCCTACTTGACTTTCATGAATAACAAAGTTCCTTATCAGCACTATCCATTCCCTTATCTTGCTGTATGTCCCCCTCTGTCCGTCTGGTTGTCAGTGCTGTTAACTTATTCCTTCCTTTGTTCCGAGGGCTTATGCCCTACAAGTCCTAAGTCTCCATTCATCAGGCTAACAGTGCTTGGACTCTTGTCCTTGAGGCCTTGCCCTACAGTGTTCCCCAGGGATTAATATTGGTTCTAGTTTTGTTTAATATCTTTATTGATGATCTGGATGAGGGGATAGAGTGCACCCTCAGTAAGTTTGCAGATGACACCAAGTTGGGGCAGGAGTGTTGATCTGCTTGAGGGTAGAAAGGCTCTACAGAGGGATCTGGACAGATGGGCTGAAGCTAACTGTATGTAAGTCAACAGGGCTAAGGACTAGGTCCTGCACTTGAGTGACATCAACAACCCCACCTAATGCTAAAGGCTTGGGGAAGAGTGGCTGGAAAGCTGCCTGGAGGAAAAGGACTTGGGGTGCTGGTTGACAGCCAGCTGAACATAAGCCAGCAGTGTGCCAAGGTGGCCAATATCATCCTGACTTGTATTAGAAATAATGTGGCCAGCAGGACTAGGGAACTGATTTTTCCCTTTGTATTCTGGTACTGATGAGGCTGCAGCTCAAATACGGTGTTTGCTTTTGGGCCCCTTGCTACAAGAAAAACATCGAGGTGACAGAGCATGTCTGAAGAGGAGCAATGTAATGCAAAAGCCTGTTCAAGAGTTCAGTGCTGGTTTTTGTGGGATGTAATATTTTGGTACAGATTTTTTGAGACAAAAATTCTATTAAAATTTCAAATAGAGTTTAGAAGTCTTAAGTGAAGTTCTGATTCGTTATCCCTCAAATCAACCCCAGATACTTCAGTACTTTAGTTTTACTTAGCTAATTTATGATGATGTTGATGTTTAAGTGTTCTTGGACTGTTATGGATCATGAAATTGGAATTCTTTTAGTTACTAAGGAAAAATTTTCTCCTGGAACTGAAAGCTGCTTTCCTAGAGGGCCTTACTGGAATTGGAAGTCAGTTTACTACAGTTTTCCAGACATCCCAGCTGTAAGGTAAAAAGCTGTCAAGTATGTTTTTAAAAGAACTATGTTGCACGCCTTTTAATTTTAAAAGTCTAATTCTTGGCTCATAGAAAAATATTTCCTGTTTTCCATTATGTTCTTTGTATCTATTTCCTGGAACTTGTTGGAGTGGAAAAGGCAAGAAAATTTATATCTACCAGCTATCAGAAAATAAATCTTAAATGTTTATTCAACAGCAGTTTAACAGTTCTTGTGAAGAATCTAATTCTGATGTCATTGCAACCAGATGAAGTAAGTTTATGTAGGTGTAACAATATTATATGCTGTTGGTTGAGTAAATTCCTTGGAAGATGTCTAAATGAATTGAGATCATGATATGGAGAAATAGTGTGAAATGGGGACAATGGACATCGATCGTGATTGTATATGTCTGCTCAAGGAATGTGGGTATGGTGACTGGTCATGGGTGCGGTGTCTGGTCACATAGGCACACAGTTTTGAGGAGACACCTGCCCTTCTTCCTCTAACAAAGGGGCTATTAAAAAAAGAATGAGAAAAGGATGAGAGATATTCCAATGTTATCTAGAGGGAGGGAGTGCTAAGTTTCCTTGCTGGAGAAGATCAGATGGTCACAAGAACATGAATCACCTACAAACCTGCAAGACCACCACATTCCAGGAAACGGACTGATAAGCTAATTAACATACGAAGCGGGGTTTAGGTAGTGAATATGTATAGGCATTAATTAAATATTCATTTGTTTTATTGTATAAATGTGAGATGATTCCTCACTTTGGGCATGCACACTTGTGGAGGAGCAATCCCCTGTGCATCTGCGTGCAATAAACATACCTACTTTATAACTTTCGAGTTATAGAGTCTAAATCCGTATGTCAATCAGAACCTTTTTCTTCTAGAATATCTTGAGAATATTGAATGGCATGTATTTCTAATTAAAATTTAAAATCCCAATTCAGAAGCCTGTATAGCAGTAAGTCAAGATGGTCAAACTGGGTTAATGAAGTTAGGCTTCTAATTTCATTTTTTTGCCTTTGAGAAAGTTCCTGATAAAGCCTCAGCTTCCATTTATGTTTTTCATAATTGCTTCTTAATAGTCTAGCTAGATCACCAAAGAGCTGCTTCTGTTCACATTGGTACCATCTGCTTTGGGTTTGCTTTGTAGATTTGGCCTGCATGTTGAGGTAGTGTGGGATTCATACAGCTGCAAAACAAACACTGCTGTAATATCTCATTTTGACAGATCAGACAACTCTGGAAGGAAGAATTAAACTGGTGATTAAAAACTGCTAAGAGTAGAGAAGCTTGAAGAACAGATTATCACATTTTTGATGTGAGAAGAGAACAAGTACTACTACAGGTTATTTCTTCAGCTGTTCTGTGGCCCTGGGGTGTTATTGATATGGAGAAATAGTGTGAAATGGGGACTCTTGACACCGACTGTGATTGTATATGTCTACTCAGGAATGTGGGTATGGTGTCTAGTCATGGGTGCGGTGTCTGGTCACATAGGCACACAGCTCTGAGGAGACAACTACAGTTTTGAGGAGATGCCTGCCCCTCTTCCTCTAACAAAGGGGAGACGGGGAGACGCCTGCCCTTCTTTCTCTAACAAAAGGGGCTATTTAAAAGAGAGTGAGAAAAGATGGGAGACATTCAAATGCTATCTAGAGGGAGGGAGTGCTAAGTCTCCTTGCTGGAGAAGATCGGATGGTCACAAGAACATGAATCACCTACAAACCTGCAAGACCACCACATTCCAGGCAAAGGACTGATAAGCTAATTAACATACGAAGCGGGGTTTAGGTAATGAATATGTATAGGTGTTAATTGAATATTCATTTGTTTTATTGTATAAATGTGAGATGGTTCGTCACTTCGGGCATGCACGCTTGTGGAGGAGCGATCCCCCGTGCATCTTCGCGCAATAAACATACCTACTTTATAACTTTTGAGTTATAGAGTCTAATTCCGCACGTCATTTTGGCGAGCCAGCCAGGAGGATTTCTGCTCGGCCGAGGGACCAGCTGCGGAGCGGAGATTTCCTCGGAGGAGCCTCCTCTTCTCAGCTGTTCACCCGGGAGCAGAAGAGAAACCCCTGGATCCACGGATAAAACGGTATGTTTAGAAACGGGGCGGCTGGTGAGACGCACGGAGACGTCCGGCGCGCAGCGTAGTCCCCAGGAGGAAAGGTACCTTGGGAGGGGGTTTGCTGACCAAGGGGTGGCCGCTAGCGATCTTGAGGGCAGATCGAGCAAACCCGAGGTTACTGCCATTCCTAAAAGCCCGGAGGCCTCGTGACGGAAAGCGGGGGGCGGGACGGAATAAGGCGGAATCTCACAGGAACAAGAGGGACCTCACAGCAAAAGTCAAAGGGAAACTTTTGCATAGGGGGAAAAAAAAAAAAGGAGGAAGCTAAAAACTTCCTTTAGGTTGTGTTAACAATTGGGGAATTCCTAGAATGTAACAACTGAAATAGCGCTCTGTGTCTTGTTTGTTCTGTGTGTTGTCTTGTTACATGTTCAAAACTTGGAGTTATGAAATGGATGTTGAAAAATAATAATATTCTGGTAATTCGTGGCAAATAGCAGAAAACTTAACACTCTGCTTAAGACCAGGAAAAAATTGGGGTTTTGTTTGTTGTTTGTTTTTTGGCAATTGTTCATTGAAATGCATACTTTGTGAACTGTCAGTGTTCCTAAAAGTTGTACATAAGTGCACGGTACCGTATAACATACTGCTTGTGTGACTGAGGGCTGCCCGGAGAGTGTGAATGGTGTGATTGAGATGCGCATTTTGATTTTCCGCGTATAGCTTAATTATTTTGACTGAGTGCGAGTGCAAGAGTGCTTGAGACATGCGTTTGAGTGCAATACGAGTAAGGAGCTCTATCTGCGTTTCCGACCTTGGGTGGCTAAGGCGGCCGGAGAAAAACAAAGTAATTAAAATTGCAAAATGGGAAATGGAAGAAGTATGCCCTGTGAAAAATCGCCCTTGGGTTGTATATTAAAACATTGGAGGGATATCGTAGGACAGGGTGGCACCGAAAATAGAAAGAAATTGATTAAATATTGTAATCAGTGGTGGCCTTTGTATAAATTGGAGTGATGCGAAATGGCCTCAGGAGGGAGGAATGTTAGATTATAACACTCTCCTGCAATTAATGTTCTTTCTGAGAAGAGAATGAAAATGGGATGAAGTATCGTATGCAGACATGTTCTTCGTCCTCCAGGACAAACCCGAGTGGCAAAAGGACTGCGGCTTAGTACCCCCTCGGGATCCTATGGTACTAGCACTAGAAAGAGTGCGGGATTAACATCACCTGATCTTTGATTGTGGCTCTAGAAAAGGACGGGAAAAAAACTGAGACCTAAACTAGAAAGATGTTCTTGTTGAAATTTTTGTGTTAAAAAGCTCAGGTTGTGGTTCCTTCTGTGGAGCAACCAGAATGAGACACGTTGTAAGATATAAAAACTTGTACTAATAACACAGACTTAAAGCAACAAGGAGCAGATTTGCATTCAGGGTAAGAAAGAGTTAAAACAGAAGTGCTGCTGCAGAGGCAGGCTTGCGTAACCTGCAGAGCAGGTTAGAGCATCTCCTGGCCCGAACCCTTCTGCTGGTAAGGAGGAGGGGATTTCTATTGCTGACAATTGAGCAGAGGGACCTGACAATGTCACCCCAATTGCTGCAGCATTTACAGTACAACAGGACCGGTAACGGCCCCTTTAGGGCAGGGAATGGGTATGAGGAGAATAAAGGTGAATCTTTGATGGGAATTTTAGAGGTTTGAAAGTTGGTTATGAAAGATTTGTCAGGATGATCTAATAGGACTAGATAAAGGTTCGAGTTATTTAGTAAGCGTGATATAGAAAAGTTGATAGAAGGAACAGGGAACGTGTACAAGAAGTTAAGAGTAGAAGAGCTGGGTCGTGCTAAACTGGCAGAGACAGGATGAATGTCAGGCAGAAGTGAAAGAGTGAATCCCGCTCCTATGGGATTGGATCACTGTGCAAATTGTAGGGAAAGTGGACACTGGAAGCGAGATCGCTCTAAGCTAAAGAACCTGTAAGGGGTTCTGGTAAACTAGGGACTAGGAAAAATGGGGTGGAATTTTAGTGAATACAAAACCAACTTATTTGTTAAACTTCAGTTAAAAAAAAAAATTGTTACAGCTGTGGGAGCTGCTGGCCACCAGGAAAACATCCTGAAACTTTTAAAGTACAAACTAAAAAAACAAATAAGAATGCCAAATTCACCAAAATCTTTTTTGGGATGAGATGTATTAGAACATCTAGAAGTTTAAAGAAGGGGAAATGAAATTAAAAGTTAAAAATAAATGATCAAGTAATTGAAATATTGAGCTTATCTTTAATTCAACAGAAAAGAGGACCTCTCTGAAGTAAAAGAAATCTTTAACCAGGTGTATCTGAAAATAAATTCCAGGAAAGGTGAAAAATGCTTTACCTGTTACAGTAAAAATGATAAGGGGGAGGCTTGCCCAGTTCAGATAAAAACAATATCCCTTGGTCAGAAGGCTGTGGGGATATTGGCAGAAAAAGTAAAATAAAATACACTCTGTAGTAGATCTACTAATGTAAATCTGTGTGTTTTGCCATGACAGTGACTTATTATGGGACGTGCAGATGAAACTGCATTGACAACGAAGTACAAGGAATAAGGTTGGTCAGGTGCCTCCTACCATAGTCAAGGGCAAGACTGGGTTGGCCTCTGTGTTTGCCACCAAGAAGAATCTTGAGCTCCGCTGTTGGCTGCAACCCAGTAGGTGTTGAGCAGTGGGAACATATGCCATGCCAGATCTTGATGTGAGGAATGGCCCACTCTGAGGCACTGATTTGGAAATTGGAAACCACCTGGCTGACCATGAGGCCAGACAAGTAACAGGAGGTAGGAAATGAGGGATTACCCTTAATACCAGGCGATGAAATCCAAACTGTAAGTACAGATCAAGAGCCAAACTATTCTAAAGAAAACTTAAAGGTAATTCAGGACATGAATGATAAAATAAAATTAAGTAAGTGGACTTATTTAAGGGATGGTCATATAGTGGTACCATCCAATTTAATATGGACCACAGCCCTATTATTAATAAGATGCATTGGGGAGCTGATACTTTATATAAAAGTCTAAATCAGAAATTGATAGGGTAAAACTTTTATACTGTAATAAAACAGGTGACTCAGCAATGTGAAATGTGTTTACGCAATAATCCCAATAAAGCAAATAAAATAAAACTAGGGAACATTAGTAGAGGAAATGTTCCAGGGCAACATTGGCAGATCGATTTCTCGGAACTTCCTAGAAAAGGGGGATATTGATATTTATTGGTACTAACAGATACCTTTTCAGGTTGTCCAGAAGCCTTCCCGTGCAGAACTGCTAAAGCCCGGGAAGTGTCCAAAATACTGCTGCAAGAGATAATACCTAGGTTTGGAGTCCCAGCGGTAATGTCCTCGAATAGAGGACCACATTTTGTGTCCAGAATAGTGCAACAGATCAGCCACCATCTAGGAGTAGATTGGCAATTTCATACCCCATACCAACCACAATCGAGTGGCCAGGTAGAAAAGATGAATCAATTCTTAACACTATGGTACACCCCATTGTGATCTTACTGATCAGTTTAGGAATTTCCTTAATACTAGCCATTATGTTAGATTTGTGGGTTTGGAGAATGTTTAAAAGGGTAACACTTCTGTATGATGCTTTATATAATTTGGGAAGACTGCTTAAGTAAAAGAATAAAGTTTGATAGAAAAGGGGGGATTGATATGGAGAAATAGTGTGAAATGGGGACGCTTGACACAGACTGTGATTGTATATGTCTACTCATGAATGTGGGTATGGTGACTAGTCATGGGTGCGGTGTCTGGTCACATAGGCACACAGCTCTGAGGAGACAACTACAGTTTTTGAGGAGATGCCTTCCTCTAACAAAGGGGAGACGGGGAGACGCCTGCCCTTCTTTCTCTAACAAAGGGGCTATTTAAAAGAGAGTGAGAAAAGATGAGAGACATTCAAATGCTATCTAGAGGGAGGGAGTGCTAAGTCTCCTTGCTGGAGAAGATTGGTTGGTCACAAGGACATGAATCACCTTTCCTTGCTGAAGAAGGTCAGATGGTCACAAGGACATGAATCACCTACAAACCTGCAAGACCACCACATTCCAGGCAAAGGACTGATAAGCTAATTAACATACGAAGCGGGGTTTAGGTAACGAATATGTGTAGGCGTTAATTGAATATTCATTTGTTTCATTGTATAAATGTGGGATGGTTCGTCACTTCGGGCATGCACGCTTGTGGAGGAGCGATCCCCCATGCATCTTCGCGCAATAAACATACCTACTTTATAACTTTCGAGTTATAGAGTCTAATTCCGCACGTCAGTGTTAACTAAAGTTGTTGCCACTGGCTTGAAGGGGAGCTTAAAGGCTTGGATTTATATCCTGAATGAGGTCCCTGGAGGCACAGGGTGAATATAGTTCTCAAGGAAGCTAATAAAATTTTCTTATGCTTAGTAATTCTGGAAGTGAAAGTCTAAATATGAATGGCTAACAAGTACATGTCTTAAAAATACTGTTCCCATTTATCACTGTCTCCTATAAATTTACCTTCAAAAATACCCTTGACATCTTTGAAGATAAAACATTATACAGGCCAAATGTTAATAGTTTTACTAATAAATACTAAGCTTGTAGTTCTATCAGTGTAAAAACAAAATTATGGAGTTGCCTTTTGGTAGGCCCTGGGGAGGAACAATACGCATCCACTGAGACTTCAATATAATTGAAATTGCTGCTCTTGTTCTTGAAACAATAAAGTGAATGATGAAAATGAGGAAATGAGTGCTGGCAGGAGGTTAGCACTGTACAGCCATGTCTATGCAGCTATCTTGCTTTACCTCCTTTGCTCGTGACCTGCAACACCCTGAACAGTCTAGTCCTGAATCTTTGTAGAAAAGCAGTAACAATCTGTGTCAAATTGTGTGATGTTTTTTGTGCTCTAGTTATGTCTTCCACTGGCTAGGATGAAACAACTGCTTTCATTTGCACTTGAGTGAAAACTACATATTTAAGTCATTTGGCATCATGTTCAGAAAATATATAAGGTCCAATTCAGCTCTAGTGTTGCAACTCAAATGATTTCAATGGCATTTTGCCCAGCTACAACAGAGCTGTATTTGGCCCATCATCTGGATCTGCTTAGTGAATACTGTGCTAAATGTTCAGTGTCTTGCACAGGGTTTTAGTTATGTGCTTACCGTTGAATTAAATGGGAATTATATTCTTAGGATCTTATTCAAACTATGAAACCATAGGATTGTGAAGGGAACTGTATTTTTGTTGAAGTTTGTGCAGCACCAAGCACAATATAACTTACATTGGCATTGTGGTGCTGGGTACATCCATAATACAGCTATTAAACATGATAAAATACCTTGTTAATGCCTCATTGAAGAGAGCATAACAATAGCAAATAGAGAAGAGATTAACATTTCTGATATACAGAAACAGAGACAAAGTAATCCCATAAGTGATGAATTCATAAATTAAACAGAGTGATTGTATAGTTTTCTTAAGTGTGATTCTACTACCTACTTTGGAGAATATTTGAGGTTTTTCCTCTTGCAGGGCAATGCCCAGAAAAAGTCTTGATTTCTTCGTGCTTAGGAATTCAGTATTGTTCTGTTTATATTTATCCATCTTAAATACATTTCTTTTAAAAAATATTAAAAAACTTTGCTTAGATTTATTAGTTAATGGATATCTGCAAAGTTTTGATGATCAAGGGAGCAACACAGTAAGTCAGAAGCCTTCAGAAATAATTTACTACATGTTGCTATGTGTCCAGCCAGAAGTGATCAGGTGGGTTTGGTCATATTTATTTTTCAAAGAAAACTAAGTTTTCAAATACAGGATGTTTTTTGCAAAAGCATTTCATTTTCTAGGAAAAAATCTTTACTTCCTGTAAATCTGTTAGGACTTTGAAAATGCTTTAGTTTCTGATGGTTAAAATGTCTTCCTTTGACAGAGAACACTCTCACTGGCTCTAGCTTACCTAAACCATGTGCTTGACACATACACCTCCAAGATCTTTCTGAAAACAGTACCCTGATGAAGCCTTGGAACAAGATTTTTCCTTCTGTTTCTAAGAATCAGATTCCTCTGAGCTTTCTAGAAGAAAAAATAGCAAAAAAATATTTAATTTTAAGAAAGGAATCTAAATTTCTTCTTGTCTTTCCACTCTTGGCTGCTGCTGTTTCAGATTTGATTAAACCAAATAAAAGTGATGATGTGAAATTACCTAGTTAAGGCACTTAATTTTAGATTTATCTAGTGGTTGCTTTCATGTAGTTGCAATTTATCTGACTTGTCTAGTTCTAAATTAAACAATGGTGTCCATAAATCTTATCATTTGGGATATTGCTCCATCATGTTGTAGCCTTTTTGAAGCTCTAATTATACATGAAATACTTGTGTTCAGTGTTGAGTCTGTTGTCCCCTGGCTGGCAGCTCAGTAGCTTAAAGGGGTGTGAGGAGTAAAAAACCCTCAAGGCAGTGGGGAAGGATATGGTGATCATGTCAGGGTGAATTTTGCAACAATTACACATAGAGAATACTGCTTAATCATGGCAAAATGATTGATCCTTTAAGGTCAGTGGGACAAAATATGAAAAAGGCTAACTCAACATGAGAAGGTTTCTCAAACCAAAGTAAATAAAGTAGAAATGCAAGTACATAAAACTAGCATTGGATTGTGATAGTGAGTTTGCTGGCATTTGAAATTAATATCTTTTCTATGTAGAGGAGAGCTGTACTCCCAAGTGACATATGGTTAAGAATACTGAGGCTGACCAAGAATCAGTCAGAAACCAGGCCAGGTTCACTGCAGTTTATGCTGCAATGTTAACTGCAGAGAACAAGAGCTGTGAAGGAACCATGAGTCAGAGATTTAGAGGATGCCTTGGAGGAGAGGAGCCAAATAAGAAAGAAGCAGCAATTTTAACTACAGTTCTCAACATAATCTAATTAATTTTCCAAAATAACAGGAAACTTGGGAGATTTGATCTGGTGCGTTACTAGGAAAAGCTTAAACCAGACTGTGTTATTGACAGAAAGTTACCATGTAGAATTTTTATGGTGTATCACCTAAAGATAAAAGAAACCAAATGAGTTGATTAGACATCCTTTATGGTAATAATTTTAAAAGCATGACAAACTGGAGGATGTGTTGACCCTGATCCCTAATGCACAGGTAGTTCAAGATAACTTTCTCCTGTAGCAGACAATGTAAAACATTGGGAGCAAAATATGTAATATATTTTGTTTCTGGCTATAATTGAAGTGAGGAAAAACTCACTGTGGAATGCTTTTTGGATTCACTGGTGAGCAGTAAGTGATCTAACCCAAGTTTTTGGGAATGGAAGATGTTCTCAAGTACTTGAACTACTTTAATTGTTTATATGGAATAGAGGAGAGCTATTTGATAGGAACTGGAAGGATCCTAAACCTATCCAAATGGATGTTCTGAATTTAGCGTTCACACCTTAACACACAAGAATGGAATGCAAGTTTAATGTCATGTGTATCCATGCTCCTGCAGCTCCAGTTACAGAACTGACCATTAGAAAAGTGTTGTGGTTTAACCCCAGCTGGAAACTAATTACAATGCAGCAGCTTGCTTGCTCCACCCCACCACCCCCGTGGGATGGGGAGGAGAATAAGAAAAAGGTAAACTCATGGGTTGAGATAAATTGGGAGGGGACAGCTGACCCAAACTAGCCAAAGAGGTATTCCATACCATATGACATCATGCTGAGTATATAAACTGGGGGACATTTGGCATTATGGCGTTTGTCTTCCCAAGTAACCATTACTTGTGATGGAGCCCTGCTTTCCTGGGGATGGCCAAACACCTGCCTGCCCATGGGAAGTAGCGCATGAATTCCTTGCTTTACTTGCATGTGTGGTTTTTGCTTTGCTTATTGAACTGTTCTTATCTCAACCCTTGAGTTTTATATTCCTTTCTGATTCTCCTCCTTATCCCTCTGAGTGATGGGGGAGTGAGCAAGCAGCTGCATAGTGCTTGGTTGCTGGCTGGGGTTAAACCACAACAAGCAGCAATGCTCTCTGGCAGAATTTCAGTAACAAATTAAAGCAAAACTTAGTTGGGAGACATGCTATTTGAATTTCAAGAGTTTGAACAAAAATACAACTACTTTAGATAATTTTCATTAAATGGAAGGGAAGGGTGGTAGAAAATGGGTTGTAATTGGAAGTCCAGGTATCAAAATCTAGCAGTCTTTACACTGCTATATTTCACAGTAAGTCTTTTTTTCTGCTCAAATTGGGTAGGAGGAGATTAAAATCTTCTTGTGCTAGTGGGATGCTTACTTGTAATGTCCTAATAATTTAATTTCAATAAGCAAGCACTATAGTATGGGGCTGTAATAGTAGAGCAGTTAGAGGCTTCAGGCTTGATTATCTAGATGTATTGATTATCAGTACTCATAAAGGTACTAAGATAACTTCTGAGGTTTTATATATATATATATACACTGCTAGAGCAGTCCAATGCTCTAGCTCTGTCATAGCTAAATTGCACTCTACAGCTGTTTAAATTTAACACCAATACTGTTTTGAGCACTGGGTTAAGAGGCCTATGTATGCATTTTTCAGATGTTATTCATCTACAAAGCATGAATGCCTGTTTCATATTGCTCCCCAAAAACTGCCTTTAAGAAGGATCCAAAGCACAATGAATAATGCCAGTGATAACAATTGAAAGGGAGTATAACTCCACAGGAACAGGATTGTAGATTCATACGTATTCAAGCCCATAGAATTGCATTTTCAGAAATCACTTTGAAATTCTGGGCACAATTTCTTACTGAATTTTTGAGATTCTTAATTTGCTATACAAGTACCTGCACTGACATAGCCTGTAATGACAAACTTTGAATAAAAAGTTATTTGCAAATTTTGTGGGAATAAGATTACAGGTTTTCTAGGGTTCTTACCTTTCAGCAGTTTACCCACTTGACCAGCACACTATAGGACTGTTTTATGACTTGCTTTGAACAAATAACATTTTACGTATATCCCCAAACTGACTTTTTTGCCTTCAATTTTTTCTTTTACCAGATGGCTTTTTAAAAATCTGGTTGTTTCTGTTTTATGTGGGTTGTGTGTGTGAACTGGAAGCCTAAAGTCTCCCTCTCTTTTCTCACCACTTTTCTCCTTCAAACCTCTAAAGCCAGGATCCCTCGATCACAAAGGTCCTGCCTTCTCGTTGTGCATTCCCATTCACACCCTAGGTGCCTTGCCAAGGCTACCATACCCTTAAGCCTATGTAGAGCATCTCAACTTCCTCCCTCAAGCAAGCTGCCTTGTCTTGACCCTGCTTCTGTGTGCTGAGCCCGAAGCACAGAGAGATGTGTTTTTTCACATAGGTGTTCCTTCTTATTCTTTCTATTTTTCTGCTTAGGTGATCATGGAGGCTTCTTTGTGCACCTGAAGCTTCATCCAAAGAGAACAGGACAGGCCATTTTTTTTGTCAGCATCCTGGACTAGACTAAGGGATAATACAGTCCCATATCTCCTCTGTCTTGCAATAGGTGCTCTTGTTAAAGAGAGGCTTTCAAGTGTTGAATGTGCTGCAGGGGGTGGTCAGAGACCTGCAGCCAAGGGGCAGTGCTATAAGGGTGGCCTTGACCCTTCTACTGACCCTTCAAAATCTGTAGGACCGAGGGACCCTGATATCTGTTCATGAGGGTAACCATTTGTCACCGTCACACACACCCACCCAGTACCCTAGTGCTTCTCCCTGAAGGTCAAGTTATATTAGTGAATATAACACGAAGAGAGGACAGCAGGTTATTTTGATAGCTCTTTTTCTAGTCTTTATTACTCTATAAAGCAATTCCAATATTCTGTTTTGGAGGCATTTTATATTTTTGGTATTTATTGGCAGTTGTATATTTAATATGATAAATTTTAATAAGGACTTAATTTTGAATAATACCTTTGACTATTTGGTAAAGGATAAAGAGGATAATTTCTTTTAAATGATCTTGCTAGACTCAGAGTTTATACTATTTTTTAGTTTTAGAAATGGTTCTTGTGGTACTAGTTGGAAAAGCCATAGAGTTATAGGATTTATTTAAAATTGTGTGGTTTTATCTGATGTTATAGAGGAAGAGAAGACTTGCAAAATGATATGGTTTGAAAAAAACGTCCACAAGCTGCTATTAGAATTCTGTATTATATGAAACCTTATTAAAGTTATGGGAATGGAACATAACATATCCTTAATTACTAAATGTATTTTTTTGAATTTCATAGTTTAAGAGAAAAGTGAGGGTTCACATCTGAATCTTACAATGGCTTCTTCTCCAATGGGCCACACTAGCCATGGGTGAAGACCTCAAATTAAGTGAAATTTAGACACAATTAAACACACTGGAGGCCTGATCCTCTCCTGGGTGTAACAGTACATGTAAGCCAGTGATAAGTTGTATCTTTCAGCCTTAACACTGCATGTAGTAGAGTGTAGAGCTGCAGAAAACCAGAAGGATTTTATGACAATGTTGTGCCTTTGGGACTGGTCTTTGCACAAACTTCTCTGCTTTGGAGGTGCTGTATCTCCTAAGACTCTAGGATGAAGCTACCTTAGTTTCCTAATCCTACACTTCTGCTTGGGATGACTGATAGTTCTTTCTATTCAATTTTCACCATTCTTGGCCCCTGCTACTGCAAATCAGTCAGCATAAGGAGGCAGGTTCAGATGTGATTCTAAATAATTGCTGTTGGAAGGATAGCTTGTCTGTCCTAAGAAGAAAGAGCATGGAATATGCAGATAGGAAATGTTTCTTTTCTCTGTAAGCTCTGCCTAAACAAAATTCTCTCTTGATTTACTGACTCCTGTGGGGCTACTCATTTGAGTTAGGAAAGTAGTTTTGCCCATATAAAATTTGAGTCTTAGTGATCTCCTTCTGATTAAAATTTATTACAGTCCATCTGAGTGTATTTACAGTTCTAACTAATCCTTTGCAGGTTCTTTAAACTACATTATGTAATGTGTGTTTACTTTTATTGTTCTTCCTGAAACAATAATGTTCCTGTTCATGCTGTTCTGAAAATAAAACATCTATGTAACAAGATTATAATTTTTTACATTTTTTTGTGATAGGTTCAAATGTAAAAAGCATGTCAAGGTGAATTGCATCATGGAATTCGTCATTGTCCTTATGGGGAAATAATAATCACGATACCTAATCCAAAGCCAACTGAAGTGACCTTGCAAAGGGGAGGGGAAGCCTTTCCACTGGCTACAGATCCATTGTGTTCTATGCCTGAACAATTTGAAAGCTGATTGTTCTCATAGGCATCACTTTGCATTTCTTGTTGAAATCCTGGCATCCTCCATGTTATAAATTCATGTGTAGGGATATAAAGTTTCTTTTGGTATGCCACTGAAGTAATTTCTGAGAAAACAAATACTGGTTTTGGGACACTGTGCCCTGGAGAAAGAGATTTGGAATCCTTGGAGATGCTTAGAGGGTTGATTGAGTGAATTTGAGCTAGGACCCCAGGAAACGCATGTAGCCAAACTCCACATAACCTTATGTAAAATTCAGTTGGTTCCTGATCTGCCAAAATGAATCAGGGCAATGTCCATCTAGTCTACTATATTTGTCTTTGTTATTGGCCATTTTTTTCATGGAAAAGAAAAAAAAAAAAAAAAAAAAGAGATTTTTGTGCCTGTTTTTTTTAAGGGTCAGCGCTGAGGGATACCAAGGAAAAAGAAAATGAAAAGGAACAGAATAAGCCAACAACAGCTTGCAGGTATACACACAAGCTTCTCCATGCTCAGGAGGATTTATGATTTCCTAGTTATTTTGGCCACTGCAGGAAGATAGAGCATGCTTTGATATTTGAAGAAATACATAGCTTCTATTAAAACCACTGCAATCATTAGAGAACATTAAAATGTCCAAGATCGTCTTTTTTTGTTGACAAAACAATCATTAGATCATCTTACAGATTTTCTTGAATTCCTGTTGTCAATGATAAATAAATGCTTAACAAATTTTCTTGTCCAGATAGAGCTATTTCAACTCAGACTTTATTCAAAACCTCCTGGTGAGTATCTCGTGTAGGTTTTTCCCTTTACTTATCTACAGAGGATGAGCTGTTGCAGCCCCTGACCACAAAATTTTGTCTCTCTGCATCAAACTGCTGCTGAGCCTGCTGCAGTCTGTAGTTCAGGATCTCAAAGGTCATCTTGTTTTTTTATTTTCCTTATTTTTTATTTAGAGAGTATAGCTGAACATAATAGAGTATGATTAAATAATATAATTATATGTAGAACTAAAACTATTATGTGACTGAATCTTTGCAAGTGCAAAGAAAATCTGTTTGTCACCAAAATGTGATTTCTCAGGCTTCACTGGGTTGCTTCTCACAGTGTTAATCAAATCAGAGTCCTCTGTAATCATCATACAGTGCTTCTGAGCTCAGCTTACTAGCTAGGTCCTAGTGATTATTGAAGAGATGGGTTTCTACAGTCCTGGGAAGAATATTCTCCATTCAAAGTAGAACATGCATTCTTCTCTCAAAAATCATGTCTCTGCTAGGTCTTTTCAATATCTTCTTCCACACTCTTCCCTCCTGCCCACCAATTTGGAGTGATAGGCCCAAAAGAATATCCATAGGAATCTAGATCCTAGGAATTAAATTCAGGGTCCCTTTGAATTCTATCTCATTTCCAGGCCCAGCAGAGAAACTGATTGTTCTAGTTCTCCGAAGTCTCTGTACCTGCTCACAGTTCCTCCTTTCTTTTTTTTAGGCTTTTTCTTCCTGCACGTATTGTATTCTGGTTGTGTGTGTGGATGACAAAGGGAAGGTGAGATAATAGCATACACTTGACTCTGGTTTAATTTTAATTTCAGTAATCCTAGCTGGACCCAGTGACAATGAAGCTACAGGTATGCAAAAACAGTCAAAGTATAAACCGTCAAGGGAATCTGGGTACATGCTTTGGTTAGCATATGCTAAAGTTTACTTTTTCTGCTGAGTATACATAGAAGTCATATCCCAAAGTCTATTATAATTCTTGAATTCATTTCACTTTATCAGCATGAACATTTGGAATGCCTTTTTTATTGCTTATAGCAAAAATACAAATTGATTTAAAGTCAATTGAAATGTATAGTAATATTCTACATACTGTTACATACTGTAATACCACAGTAGCCAACTCCTTTCTCCCTGCTCCAGGTAAAAGACTTAACTTTGTCTGAATGAAGGTTAAGCAAGGCTTGCTGGAAGCACTGCTAAGTAGATTATATGCAATTTTTGTGTTCTCCTCCTATAGTTTAAGTATAGCTTTCTCTTCCATGTTTTAAAAACAAAACAAAAAACCCACACACAAAAACCAAAACACTACAAAACAAAAACTAGGAAGAAGCACATAGATCTCAATCTTTATTAAAAATAAAGGACCATGATCAAATAATTTCTCAGGAACATCCCAGATTGAAAATATAAGTCAGTCTTTATATAGTGAAGGAATCACTAGAGTAACACTACAGAAGGGACTTTCTATTTATCCTCTGAATGCAGAGGTGGGTGTCTGGATACACCTGCTTGAGAAGCCTGCACAAGACCACAAACAAGTGAACAAATTTGAGAGGTCTCATGCAATACATGCTAGTGCTTTTAGTTGTAAAACTAAAAGAAATCTGAGTCATTGCAATATTAGAACGTAGTGCCAGACAAATGAGAACCAGACCACAAAAATGAAGCCAAGTGCATCATTATAGGTTGAGCAATGTGAATGATTTACATAAACCATGGCTGAAACTCAGAATTTAGCAAAAGGCCATCACCCTTAATTGCATCAAGGACTATTATTAAAAGTGCTCTACTCTGCAAGTTGTCCATCAGGAATAAGAATATCATCAACCTAAATCATAATATTTAAGGAGGGCAATTTTTTTATTTTGATTTAACTATTTTCTTTTATCTTATTTTTCCTCCTATGTTATGAATTACCTTTCGTTTATCTACTCTATTCCCCAAAATGGATAAATAATTGTATATTTGTCTTCACCTAGTCTCCATCTAGTCTCCATTTCCAGTAAGATTATTCAGCCCAGGATCTTTCATGAAATCCTCTGTCTCTCTGGAGAGCTTTTTTGTTTTACTAACACCACACTCTTATGAGCTCAGTATTAGGTTCCTCCTTTTCTGGCCCATTGGTTCCACATAAGAATAATTCAGGTGATCCTAACACTTCCTTGGAGCGAAAAAAAATACATTATTGGTAGCTCTAAGATCTACAGGATTTGTGATAAATTTATTTCTACTCCTAATTTGAAAAAGATAAAAACCACTTTTCAACCAGCTCCTGTTGATGCTAACTAAAATCACCATTAGGCATTTGCTGTCTGCAATGGATTAAGTCATTCACTAGAAAGTACCATTTATAGCATGCTGTCATAAACGAGTGGTTTAGGTTAAGTTGCTTAAAATAATCACTATCAAAGGTATGAACAAAAAAGTTTTAATAAGAATTTGTGGGAGTGTGACTTCACAAAGTTCGCTGGCAAGATTCACTATTACTTACTACATAAATAAATAACACTAAGAAGAATCAAGTTAAAATTAAGCTGGAATGATTTACACAGAGACTAAAAATGTAAGAGAGTAAGGGAGACCTATTGAGTCACAACATTCAGAATGCCCCCCCCCCCCCCTTGCTTTCTAAACTCTTCATAGAGTTTAGATGTGGCTAGATCCAATCCTAATCTCAGACTTGGTCAACAGTTTAAGTCTAAAGGATATAAGGAACGTTCACAGTTTAAGGTTGATCATAGGATTCTAGCAGCACTTAAATCATCAACTAATTGATCATTTACAAAGTGAATCAAATAGAATTTACTTATAAAAGTGGCTTAACTATGGATTCAAAATGGTAATACTTATACCATACTTATGAAGTCACTAAAACATATCACATACACTCAGACAAAAAGTAATTGAAGTATAGACATATATACGTACAAAGGTATACCTATTAAGTGTTCTCCTCAAATTCAGTGAAATACATCAAATGCCTTTGCATTTCTCAGTGGATGAAGGGTTGAGCCTCAAGAAGCAGGAAAACCAGCCCAGGTCTTGTCATCAGCGTTCAGCAGCGGTCCCACTATTATTGCAAACTTGGGAGTTCATGAGGTCTGAGAGATGTCCTACTCAAAGGGAGATGCTGTTCACAGCCTGCTATGGTCCAGGAGAGCTCAAAGGACCTCATTTAGGACCTTCATTTATAGGTTTGGAGATGATTGACTTCAGTCATTCTCATGGTTTAACCCCAGCCAGCAACCAAGCACTATGCAGCTACTTGCTCACTCCCCCTCACCCAGAGGGATGGGGAGGAGAATCAGAAAGGAATGTTAAACCCAAGGGTTGAGATAAGAACAATTTAATTGGTAAAGCAAAAGCTGTGCATGCAAGGAAAGCAAAACAAGGAATTCATTCACTACTTCCCATGGGCAGGCAGGTGTTCGGCCATCCCCAGGAAAGCAGGGCTCCATCACACGTAACGGTCACTCAGGAAAACAAATGCCATAACGCCAAATGTCCCCACCTTCCTTCTTCCCCTGGTTTATATACTCAGCATGATGTCATATATGGTATGGAATACCTCTTTGACTAGTTTGGGTCACCTGTCCTGGCTGTGTCCCCTCCCAATTTCCTGTGCTCCTCCAGCCCTCTTGCTGGCAAGGCCCAAGAATCTGAAAAGTCCTTGACTTAGTATAAACATTACCCAGCAACAACTAAAAACATCAGTGTCCTATCAACATTGTTCTCACATCATAGCCAAAACACAGCACTGTACTAGCTACTAAGAAGAAAGTTAACTCCATCCCAGCTGAAACCAGGACAGAGCCACAGTCTCTCCAGGGGTATACCTGCTGCAGCATAGACTCATCCACAGCCACAGTCACTTTGAGGTGCACCTGTTTGCACATGGCCTTGTCCCTGGACACAATCCCTCCAGGGCTCTACCTGCTCTGTCATGGGCTTATCTACGGCCACACGCTTTGAGGTGCTCCAGCATGACCTCATGGCACAGCCACTGATGCTGCAAGGGTGTATCTGCTGCAGCATGGACTTATCCACAGCCCCAGATGCTTCGAAGTGCACCTTCTTGTCCTTGGGCCACAATTCCTTCAGAGGCATAGCTGTTGCAGCACAGACATATCCACAGCCACAGATGCTCCAAGATATACCTGCTCTGGCATGGGCTTATTCACGACTACAGGGGCTTCGGTGTGTCCTCCTCCCACGTGGACTCATCCAGAGATCACAGTCCCTTTGAGTCGAGTTCACACTGGAGTTCCAGCCTGTCCAGTACAGCAGCACAGAAACAGCAGTGATGCCCTGGCCGTTATCAGAATGTTCCCAGGCACAGCACAGTAAGATAAACAGTGCAGTGGTACAGCAAGTAGTGAAAGCAAGAAATAGCCACTAATGAGTACTAGAGTCTGCTCTACAATAAGGCAAGCAAACCCCATGGTAAGCACAGAAACCTGCCCCTTAATAGCTAAACAGCAATAACAGCTATAAATTCAAACTAGCACATTCCAATCAAATCTGTTATCTCAAACCCTTTGAGCCCCATTTTGGGCACTGAAAAGGAAAAAGGCCTAAAAACCTAAAGATCCACCTGAGAAAAGTCTCAGGTAAAAGTTCTGTCCTGCCTTACAAGATTGCTCAACTTGGTTACTGAGGAACCATAGCATGTAGGGCTGAATCGCCCTGTATGGTATGGAATACCTCTTTAGCTACTTTGGGTCAGCTGTCCTGGCTGTGTCCCCTCCCCAATTCCCGTGCCCATCCAGCCCTCTGGCTGGCAAGGCCCAGGAAACCGAGAAGTCCTTGACTTAGTATAAACATTACCCAGCAACAATTAAAAACATCAGTGTCCTATCAACATTGTTCTCACATCATAGCCAAAACACATCACTGTACTAGCTACTAAGAAGAAAATTAACTCTATCCCAGCTGAAATCAGGATAGTCATCAGTAATTTTCCATCCTGGCTGCAATCCAAGTCTGTAATTAATGGAATTTTTCTCAAAATTCCGGTGATGTTGGTACCGTGCCACTCAGAGTCATAGTAGTGTTCTCAGTCATGTTACGGATTTTATGTTCCAGGTAAGGATTGCTCCAATGCTAGCAGGTGGTGGTGTTCAGATAAGGCATGTTTCTGGTACAGCCAGTGCAGTTTCCCACCTCAGCTTTGTGGGAGTTGCTAGTACAGTCAAGGGACGCTGAACTGCCCAAATCATTACACAGGCGCTAAGGCATAATGGGCATTCCTGAGATTGTAAAGTGGCCCAGGGAGGGAGTGAGATGCACCACCACAAATGCACACCCACATGATGAAATAAACCACAGATTATCAAAGGCTTTAATAGTTTTAGAAGACTGGATGAGACTGTGGAGAGAAGAGGCATTAAACTGAGAATAAAACTTAAGTCCTGCAAGACAATGTTGTAACATCTCCAGTGTGTTGTCACACAGCCACATTAAGAAATTCACTTCTCTTTAAGTTGCCTCAAAGACTACGGACTTTCTCTGGTGGCCTGAAGACACTGAAGTCCTACTGAGAACAAATGCATCAGAGAGTTCTTTAATGTGCATTTGAAGTGGTTGGCCATGTGATCTAAATCTGTGGAGGCAGACTATCTCATAAGACATTTTATGATGGAATTAAGTGTGGAAAACACTCTTGTGGGAACCAGCTTAAGGGTTATAAAGATTTTCTAGAGATAATCTTAAAAATGTGAAAAGTCTGCTGATTTATGAGCCCACGATGCTCCTAACAACAACAAATGGCAGATGATGATTTACAGGGGTGTAAGTACATTTGAAACAACTAGTGCCCAGCTAGGCAAAGAAAAGAGCGCTCAATTTTTTTTTTAAAGAAAGAGCTACGCTAAATTAAATCTGACAATTGTGTGGTGAAAACATTTCTTGGATTTCATAATCATAAGAGAACTCGTAATCAGAATTAATGTAGAAAGGAATTTGCTGCTATCATGGCCATCTTCATAATAAGCAGAACAGAACAAATAGTTTCTAATCAATAGCTAGTTCAACTTTTTACACCTCAGGTTTTCCAGTTACCATTTTAAATACCTTAAGAAGCAGCAACAAATCTAATTTCACTTCTGAAGTGTCTTCCTAACAGAGTTTCTCATGACAGGCACCACAGCATTTGAGTGGGAGACAAGAGATAGGGATTTGTTGGTATCTGCTGAAGAGGTATTTGGTGGAAGTGACATGTTTTTACAGACTCATTGCAGCAGCTATTTTTCTCTACTCTACTTGACACTTGCTTTATCATAGTCTACCTACTTGATTTCAGATGTGATAAGAGAGTTTAGAGCCCATCTTATACTTTGACATAAAGCAGAAGCTCTTACCTAGTTCAGGGAGACTGGAGTCCGACTGGAAGAAAAAGCTGAATGCTTCAAACCATTTTACTCTAATCAACAGACAGACTGATGATGAGCTTGGAAGCTAAAATGGTATATATGTGTATGATAGCCACTGAGATATTTGGGAAGCCATCTTATCCAGTGGTAGCAATGCTTCTCCACATTATATCATTGGATGCATGTTAATACTACCTTGACTGAAGAACGGCTAGAACGAACAACTTGTGCTACTCATACGTATCTCTTGCTGAAGCATGTCTTGATAAGTCCAGCCTAGATTAAATAAGATGCTGAAAGCTACTGCTGCAATGAATTTTGATGAACTAAGCATTTGGTCTGCTTCTGTAGCTGGTTCATAATAACATCTGGTACAGTACGTTCTCTCTGGGTTCCCACAGAGAGAAGATTTGATACCATTGATTCATCTCAATGGGTTTCAGACAGAACACAAACTGAAATATTAGAAAGTAGAAAACTAAACATTAATTTTTAAGTTGAGATAGTAAAGCATTTTATTTTCTACAATGGGTGTTCCTCGAACTACTTCAGGAGCTAGACATTCTTATAAATCTGACAAAAAATAAACTTTGAGTTTAAATTAAAATTCCAACAAGGATTTCATCATGTCAATTTTGTTTTCTCTCACTTTCCAAAAATTACAGACCTATAAAATTTTCTGTTTTAATTGCCAGTCCTAGGGATGGATAACTCTGAACTGCTTTTCCAATTCAACTGATGAAATGCCAGAAACTAACAGCTATGTCAACTTTGTGATCTAATGTCATTAATTTGTCTGGATATTCAATAACCTGCACTTCTGATCCTTTCAAGTGTTCCTTAGCAGCAGTGTGCTGTAAGGTGCTAATGAGAATCAAAACACCTACCAGGAGACCTCTGTATACCGAATAGACACCAAAGGTTTCTGAATTAGATAAAAAGAAAAAATGAGGCTTGGCTGTAGTCTTAGAGTTGACAATCATATGTATCAAGATTTTTGCCCACAGTTTTGTTTTGGTTTTATATTGGCTTACATCACATCTTGTTCTGGTCATTGTGTATGTGTCTTTCTGGCATCAATACTAGGTCTTTACCATCCAATTCCTAGAAACATAAATAGATTCTAGATCAGGTATGGACGCAGAATCTCGCTGTCAAATCAAGTAAAGCACAGAGCCAGAATGTATGCTGGCCTTGTGTTTTTATGCTAGCTGTAGAAACAAAAAAAAAAAAAAGAGCATTTGGCATAAAACCTATAGAAAAGAAGTTAATTAAGCAATATTTTTGGAATGCACCTAAAGTATTGGGTGATTTTATATTGCAACAACACTTTGTGACTCATGGCTGCAGGATCTTTAAGCATTCAAATTAAATTTTATTGTACCATTCAACAACAATCAAATGCCCATCGCCATGTAAATATTGTAGATTTACAAGTGAATTTTGGGAGTACAACATTGTCTACTCTAAAGGTTTCACAGCGATTTCCAACATTAATTCCAGCTTTCCAAGTATAACGTATATTAAAATATGGTCACAACTATGTAGACATTGTAAAGTGAAACCAAGATGTGGAAAGCATTCGGGACTAGTTTTTTTAACACTTACAAGTACTTATTGTTCAAAATATTTGCCATTCAATAAATTCCACTAGGTGTCCTAAAACGGGAACTAAATTCATTCCAAAGCCTCTTACTGACTGTGTTATCAATTTGTTAATAAGTCAAGATTGATTGACTTTATTTGATTGATCAATTGATTTTATAAAATCATTTTATAAAATTGAAAAATAGAAGGATAAGAAATATTTTTAATGAAACTTATAGTTGCACAGTAAAAGCTGCTATGAGATCTTCTGTACGTCTTGTACCAAGGCTAGAAGAAGGGCCTGGAACTATTGTTAAAACTTAGGTAATAACTCTAGGGTTGAAAGGTTCCTTTGTATTTAACCAGTCTTCTGTATGCAGAGGTGTATTGAAATGTCAGAATATGAGATTAATGGGAACTGGGGAGAGTCGACTGGAACAGCTTGTAGGTGCCTGCCAAGAAACCGTGAACTTTAGTAAAAGGTAATTCCGGCAGGGGGAGATCGCGACCACCGACTCATATACCACCTACCCAAATCGTACCCCAGACCCATTTCTAGACCTTTCTAAGCTCTACTGCGCAGAATCGGATATAGGAGGAGAATATGTTAATGATTTATGGGAAATATCATGGTTATGTATGAATACTTAATGAATATGTATGAATAAGTTCTATATATGGTGTCTGATTTTGAGACCTGGCGTGTGTTGATCGTGGGAGGACTCACTCACGCACCCGGCCATCAATAAAGAAGTGTCTGCTTATCTACATCACATTGGTGTCGATAAGTTCTTCATTCCGAGATTTCGGTAACAACTGTGGAGGAAGAATTGAGGAACTTGGACTATCCTTTATCACAAAGCCAAAATACCTCATAATTCAGTGATGAGGGAACACCCCTTTCTAATGAACCCATATAATCAACTTCAAATTGATAGGTCAAAGTATCCCATATTTTAGGAAGAGCTTTAATGCCTGTAGGACTGGGGATATATATCACCTCAGCAGCTTATTGAATTGAAACATTTGTTTTCTCTCTATTCTAGAATTCTGTGAGATGGATTGCTCTGTTCCCCTTAAATGAGATATTAAACTCAATTAGCTTTTTAAATCTACCTCAGGTGTGATCCTTTTCATTCTCATTCCTCCATTTTTGTTGTGCATTTTTTTTTGGTATTAGGCATCAAAACCTTTACTGGAAACTGAGGGGAAGTATCTGTTTAGTTTTGGAGCTGTTAATGTAGACTTGTATTTTCTATCTTGTGTCATAGCAGTTCTGCCCCTCTGTTTTTATTTCCTTTTCATTTATGTGGCTAGAGAAATTCCTATGATTTGTATTAATCATCTATGAAGTCGCTTATAGACTTTTTATGTTTCTTGACTTAACCCTATACTTTCTGAGTTTAGAGCTTATGTTGGCCAGTCTTTCCCCCCTACTCTTTCCCATATGCAGATATCCTTTCTCAGGTCTTTATTCACTGGATTACATCTGAACACCACTTCCCCTAAGCTTATTCTTCTAACTATTTCTGATGAAAATCATGAATGCTGCTTGGATTTTTATTTTTTAAAGATTTCAGGTCTCCAATATAGTTCCTTATCTTTTTAGTCCATTTGACCTCGTTAACTATCTCCCAGAATTTCTCAGTTCACCTATCTGAAATTGTCGTGGTATAACCCTGGCTGGCAACCAAGCACCACACAGCTGTTTGCTCACTCCCCCCACAGTGGGATGGGGGAGAGAATCAGAAGAGTAAAAGTAAGAAAACTCTTGGGCTGAGATAAAGACAGTGTAATAGGTAAAGCAAAAGCCATGCAGGCAAGCAAAGCAAAACAAGGAATTCATTCACCACTTCCCATGGGCAGGTAGGTGTTCAGCCATCCCCAGGAAAGCAGGGCTCCATCATGCATAATGGCTACTTGGGAAGACAAATGCCATAGTGCCAAATGTCCCCTCCTAACTTTTTCTTCCCCCAGCTTATATATACTCAGCATGATGTCATATAGTATGGAATATCCCTTTGGCCAGTTTGGGTCAGCTGTCCTGGCTGTGTCCCCTCCCAAGTTCTTGTGCCCCTCTAGCCTTCTGGCTGGCAGGGCCTGAGAAGCTGAAAAGTCCTTGACTTAGTATAAACATTACCCAGCAACAACTGAAAACATCAGTGCCCTATCAACATTGTTCTCACACCAAATCCAAAACACAGCACACACAGCACTGCACCAGCTACTAAGAAAAAAATTAACTCTATCTCAGCTGAAACCAGGACAATGAGAGACTGCTGTTTTGACTTGATTAGATTTTTCAAATTTATGTTAGTTCTTATACACAGTGGCTGTCCTCATTACTGTACAGTTTGGCACTGTCATGGTTTAACTCTAGCTGGTAATTAAATACTGTGCAGCCACTCGCTCACTCCCCCCCTCACCCAGAGGGACGGGGAGGAGAATTGGAAAGGAATGTAAAACTCGAGGGTTGCGATAAGAACAATTTAATAACTGAAAGAATAAAAATGAAAATACAATAATAACAATGATGACAATAACAGTTATAATGAAGGGGGGGAGGAGGAAGGGAAGAGAGAGAGAAGAGTAAAATCCAGAGGGAACGGAAGAAACAAACACGCGGTACACAGTGCAACTGCTCACCACCTGCCAACCGATGCCCAGCTAGTCATATATATACACTGACCATGAAGTCCCATGGTATGGAATACCTCTTTGGCTAGTTCGGGTAAGCTGACCTGGCTGTGTCCCTTCCTAATTTCTTGTGCCCCTCCAGCCTTTTCACTAACAAGGCCTGAAGAACTGCAAAGTCTCACATCAGAGCCAAAACACAGCACTGTACTAGATCTTAAGAAGATAATTAACTCCATCCCAGCCAAAACTAGGACAGTATCCACCCCTTATTCCATACCATTCACGTCATGCTACATTTTCCAATACATAATCACCTCTCCTGTCCTTTTAACATAAATACACAGATATCATTCCCTTAGTCTACGGACCATCCCTCTAAAGTCCATTGAGTTTTAGTCCATATCGCTGGGCTCCATCTGTTATAACAGTCTTTCTGGGCAAGGAAGATGGTGCGAGGTGTTGGATTGTCGCATGCTGAAGCCAGTTCTAATGCTATTACAACTGCACTGATCTGTTTTCACCAAAGACATTCTTTGTTGGTGTGGCAGTTAAGGAGGAGTCAGGTTCAAATCTTCAAATCTAAAATAGTAGAGATGGGTGCCACAAGATATCAAATGCTAATAGGTATCGAGTCTCTCCCGGGGCATGGTTTCCAACCCTACTGCTGACACCAGTGACAATATACAATATTATCTAATAATTAACAACACTCAGTTTATTGGCTGTTTTTTACTGGCTACATATTTGACAAAAACCATCAGCAGTTTCTGCAGCTTGTCATAGGGGAATCCATACAGCTGCCTTCCACCTCCAATACTTTCCTACAATACGGCAGCACCCATCAGTAAAAACAAGGCATATTGCTTCTCATGTTCTGGCAGTTCATTATACAAAGGGGCTTATTCAGCACGTGTCACCTCTTCTCCTGGTGACATCCCAAAATCTTTACCTTCTGGCCAGTCCATAGTCACTTCCAAGATTCCTGGATGATTGGGATTTCCTATTTGAGCTTACTGTGTGATCAGTGTGACCCACTTACTCCATGTAGCATCAGTTGCATGATGTGTAGAAGAAACCCCCCCTTTAAACATCCAGCCCAGCACTGGTATCTGGGGTACCAGGAGGAGCTGCGCTCTTCAGTACCAATCACTTCCAAAGCGGCTCAAACCCCTTCATAAGCTGCCAATATCTCTTTTCCAGTTGGAGTGTAGCAGGCCTCAGATCCTCTATATACCTGACTCCAAAAGCCCAAGGGTCGACACCCTTGAGTCTCCCCTGGTGTTTTTTTGCCAGAGGCCCCAAGTAGGGCCATTCTTCCCAGCTGCGGTGTAGAACATGTTGAATAGCAAATGCTGTACCACTTACCTAAAGGATGACGCACCTATGTTTAGTTAAAAGTCAGGAAATGTCCAAGGACCCTTACTGCCACATGACGGATGTACAGACTGCTAAGTCCTTGGGTTGGTTATCTTTAGAAGGGACATTTTGCCTTGGATTCCTGTTGTACATGCAACGTGGCAAAGATGGAGACTTTAAACATGGCCGCTAAGGAATAGAGTCTGTGCAGAGACAACTCCTCATGGACATTGCGCAGGCATGAGATATGTAAATGGATTCTCAGAATTGTAATGAATAGGTATGAGTAACCTGTATGAAGGGGGGAACTGAAAAGTCCCCTCGGTGGGCAAGACTTTGGTGGAGCGATCCACCATGCACCCAGCGCTGCCAAATAAAGATAACCTCCGCTCGCCTGCATACTGCTGACTGATTCTTCACATCTTGCCCAGTCCATACTGGCCCAAGGGCTACTGCTTGAATTATGTCCCATTGAATTTGTTCAAGGGTTTGTTGTTGCTCAGGACCCCATTTAAAATCATTACTCTTTCAGGTAACCTGATAAAGAGGGCTTACAATCATACTGTAGTTTGGAATGTGCATTCTCCAAAAGCCAACGACACCTAAGAAAGCCTGAGTTTCTTTCTTACTAGGTGGTGGAGACATAGCTGTTATTTTGTTGACCACATCCATTGGGATCTGATGACATTCATCTTGCCATTTTAATCCCACAAACTGGATGTCTTGTGCAGGTTTTTTTTGAGCTTACTTATTTATATGGCAAGACTGGCTTTCAGAAGGATTTGGGCTATTTTCTTCCCTTTCTCAAAAGCTGCTTCTCCTGTAATGCCCTATACGATGATGTCATCAATGTAGTGCAGATGTTTTGGAGCTTCACCCTTTTCCAGGGCAGCCTGGATCAGTCCATGGCAGATGGTAAGGCTGTGTTTCCACCCCAGGAGCAGTTGATTCCAGGTGTATTGGACACCCCTCCAAGTGAAGGCAAACTGTGGTCTGCACTCCACAGCCAAAGGGATCGAGAAAAACACATTTGCAATATCAATAGTGGCATACCACTTGGCTGCCTTTGATTCCAGTTCATATTGGAGTTCTAGCATGTCTGGCACAGCAGCACTCAATGGCAGCGTGACTTCATTCAGGCCATGATAGTCCACTGTTAGTCTCCATTCTCCATGACGCTTTTGCACTGGCTATATGGGACTACAAAAGGGCAAACGGGTCCTGCTGATCGCTCCTTGGCTCTCTAGTTGGTGAATCAGCTTGTAGATGGGAATCGGGGAGTCTTGGTTGTTGCAGTATTGCCACCCATACACTGTTGTGGTAGCAATTGTTGCAGCACTATCTTAACTACCTGGCTGCAACAAGGCTTTTACCACCACATACAGATTAACCTCAATAAGTAGTTCCCACACCTTGCCCCAGCATAGCCACCAATCCCCCACAAGGTTGCAAAAGCTCATCTACTGTCCACAATGCTGTTTTTTTTTTTTCTTTCCATCCTCTTCAGGCCAGTCCACCCTGCTTCTTACCTCTGCTACATCCAGAGTCTTCCTTCTCCAGACTCTTCTTCCAGCCAGCCTCACCTCATCTCATCTGGGCCCCCTGCTTCTCCCAAGGCCTCTCCTTGTTTCTCCTACATCCTGAGTGCATGTTCTCACCTCCTTCTACTTCTCCTGAATCTTTCTTCATCTAGCATTTGCTTCATGCAGTGCTCCTCTTCATATAGTCCTTAGAGCTATTTAACTACTTTAGCAGGAACCAGCCACAGCTGCACATTATCCACGTCAACCAACCCACCACCCCTGAAGCAAGCCCACAGCTGTATATTATCAATGTTAATTAACCTGCCTTCATTCTTCTACAATTCCTCTACAGCGATCAGCACCTGTTGTATTTTGACCTTCAGCAACCCCACAACAGAAGGTTCCTCCTAGGGACCGGGCACAGTAGACAGCTGCTTAGTCTACTCTGTCTCCAAGGCAGCTATACCCGAAAGCCCATCAGCACCCTTTTGGTTCCTTGAAATACCCTCTCCTGAGACAGTCTATGCCAAGGGTACACGGAGCCTCTGGGCCAGTCACAATGGGTTACCTTTGCCACTCATTCCTAGTCAGGCTTATTTCAGGCTCCAATACAGTTAGCTGTTGCGATCCCCCTGTCACTCCAGAAATACTGATGGGTTCTGCCTCTGTAAAGCTTGATGGTGTTAGGGTACACTGTGCACCAGTGTCTACTAGAGCCTTCTACTCCCATTGGTCTGACATGCCCAGACCACTGGATCCACACAGTCCAATAAACCCGGTTTGTCCTTCTCCTCTTCCTGGCTGGAAGCCCTGTTCATAGGATTCTCTACCATGGCAGCTAGCAGTGCAGACCAGCTGTTGCGTTGAGCAATCGCAGTCGTGCCCACTTATGTCTTGTAAAAATGGATTAGAACTACTTTTTGCAGGATTGAGAGTAGAATCAGATTTTCTACTCTGTCTGGGAAACTGTCCACTAGATATCGGAGCAGCAGCCTTCCTGGAAGAACCCCTCTCTATTCACAATTGGTTTTGTGCAGTCCTTGGTGCAGTATTGCCACCGGTGCACCATTGTAGTAGCAATTGGCAGCTGCTCTTCTTCAATCTTCAGCAACCACACAACAGAAGGGACCTCCAAGAGACCAGGAAAGGTAGACAGCTGCTTAATTTCCTCCATCTCCAAGGCAGCTATACAGAAAGCACAATGGTACCCTTTCAGATCCTTGAAATACCCTCTCCTGAGACAGTCTATGCCAAGGATGCATGGAACTTCTGGGCTGGTCACAATGGGGTACCTTTGCCACTTATTCCAAGTCAGGCTTATTTCAGCCTGTAGTACAGTTAGTGGTTGGGATCCCCCTGTGTTTTGGTTTCAGCTGGGATAGAGTTAGTTTTCTTCTTAGTAGCTAGTACAGTGCTGTGTTTTGGCTATGATGTGAGAACAATGTTGATAGGACGCTGATGTTTTTAGTTGTTGCTGGGTAATGTTTATACTAAGTCAAGGACTTTTCAGTTCCTTGGGCCTTGTCATCCAGAGGGCTGGGGGGGGGCACAGGAAATTGGGAGGGGACACAGCCAGGACAGGTGACCCAAGCTAACCAAAGAGGTATTCCATACCATATGACGTCATGCTGAGTATATAAACTGGGGGGAAGAAGAAGGAAGGGGGGGACATCTGGCACTATGGCATTTGTCTTCCCAAGTAACCGTTATGTATGATGGAGCCCGGCTTTCCTGGGGATGGCCGAACACCTGCCTGCCCATGGGAAGTAGTGAATGAATTCCTTGCTTTGCTTTGCTTGTGAGCGTGGCTTTTGCTTTACCAATTAAATTGTTCTTATTTCAACCCTGGAGTTTTACATTCCTTTCCGATCCTCTTTCCCATCCCTCTGGGTGGGGGGGAGTAAGCAAGCTGCTCTGTGGTGCTTGGTTGCCAGCCGGGGTTAAACCACAACACCCTGTCACTCCAGAAATACTAATTGTTTTTTCCCCTTCATAGCTTGATGCCATTAGTGTACACTGTGCACTAGTGTCTACTAGAGCCTTGTATTCCTGTGGGTCTGACATGCCAGGCCATCTGATTCACATAGTCCACTAAACCTGCTTGTCCCTCTTCTCCACCTAGCTGAAGGCAGGGGCCCCCTCTTGTCCTGGTCTAAGGACTCCGAACTAGGATGGGTAGCGGTGCAAAACATATGTAGCATGGAGTGGTTCTGCTCTACTTATGCTTTGCCAGAATGGGTTAGAATTCCTTTTCACAGGATCAAGAGTAAAGTCAGGCCTATCACTCTGTATGGGAAACTGTCCTCTGGAGAGTGGAGCAGCAACCTTCATGGAAGACTCCTTATTTGTGACTGTTTTTTCTTGTAGTTCATGCACTCGTGTCTCCAGAATTGAGGTAGGTTTTCTATCCCACCTCCTCATGTCCTCTCCGTGGTCTCACAGATAAAACCATAGAGTACCCCATTGCAGGAGCAAAATCATGGACTCAAGGACATATCAATATGATCCTAGTTGAAGCTGCTTTACTTAAGTTCTGCAAACTTATATACAATGTTCATATCCGTACACACGTTACACCTTAATTCTATCGGTTACATACACTGTTCACACGCTGCTATACAGATACTAATTGGTTAAAAGCATACAAGCAGTCAGTCCCATCTTTAAAATTGTTGACATTCCTGTGGTCATCAGCTCCCAGCAAAGCTCCTGTTTTTCTGCCTGCTTAACTGCCAAAGATCCTGTTTTCTTTGTTCTCGGTGTCTTTCTCACAACCTTGTGGCCTTGCTGAGCAGACAAAGCTTTTAATCATATAAAGCTGCTAAAGCAAGAGTGACTTTTGATAGGCCACATGTCCTTTTTCTTCCAAATACATTGCCACACCCCATGGTGTGTATTTTCTACATTCTTCCCTCCAAACAGAAGAGTGTCTATGGTTGATAGCTGAGATGCGAGTCTGTATTGATGGAGAGTAGGATATATCTTCATCAAGGTGCTGGACCAGTTTCTCTACAGCTGAGATGATGGAGGTAGAGACACTATCTTCATAGTCTTGGAGATGATGAACCACTTCATTCACTGTTGGTGGCACGTTGTCTTCCCAGCACATTATTGCTAATGAGCTGGCATATGATGATGGCACACTCTGTACCAATTTCTGCCACATGGATCATGTGCATCGGACTTCATCAGGATCCATGGGTGACTGTGGGTCGTCTTGGTCTTAATAAATCATCTATTTCACAGCTAATTCTCTCAAGTACTTAATACCCTTCTCTATTGCAGTCCACTTCCCTGGGCGACATGTAATATCCTCCTTGTAGGGATACCTTTCCCTAACGCTTGACAGAAATCACTTCCAGAGGCTGATGGCTTGTGTTCCTTTTCCAATTGCCCTGTCAATGTCCCCTTTTTAGAAATTGATCCCAACTTCTTGGCTTCCCTACCCTGCAATTCTACACTATGAGCCCCATTTATCCCAGCATTGAAGCAACCAGGTGATAATGTGTTCACCTGGTTGACAGGGCATAATCTTTCTGCATATCCCGCAGTTCATTCAGGGATAGGGATCGAGAGGTTACCTCTTGTTCGCCTTCTTCATCTTTTTCCTGTGATGGGCCTGCTCCTTCATCCTCCTTTCCCAAACGAGCTGTTTTCCGTTTCCATTTCTTCTTCTGTATAGGGGCCACTGATACTGACACCGGTTGGTCTCTGCATTACTCATTTCGGGGGCCGATGTAGCTGCGATGCCTGACACAGGGTGGCCGCGGAGGCTGGAACGGGGGCTGGGGTGGTTGCAGTTACAGCCGCAGGGGCTGAAGCGGCTACAGAAGCTGGAGCAGGAACTGGAGTGGGGACTAGAGGGGCTGTTATTTTCTGCCACAGTCTAGAGTAACAATTATAATTAGTCACTTAACATTCCACCAAGCCCAGGAGATGAAAAGCGCATTCAGTATTCCTAGCGCTAGGGTCAAGACCTGCACTATGGTGCTTCCAGGGGACCAAAGATACTCATGATCTCCTAAACCCCTAAATGTTTCGTTAATTAGCCCTGAGGGGAAGGGGGGAGGTGTGGACCTCACCCATAGGTCGACTCTCTGGGAAAACAAAGCCAAAGGTACAATTGTTGGCTTTCCCCCCAGGGGCCACCCTACGCACAGAGGCGACAATACCAAGTACACAGACCAGATTAGTTTTCATAACCAGTGAGTCCATCATATCATAGACCAGTACTATATAGTACACTATGATAACTTCAGTCCAGGTCCCAAGGGCAACAAACAGCACAACAGGGAACACATACTGCAAGTGAAGTAAAATAACGCAACCCTGGGACCATGGGCAGCAACTTCAAAGGCATAGAAATCAGCATTGTAGCCAATGATTATTAATCCAATACAATGAATACCAACAACAATTTTGTTCTAACACAGTCTGATTAGACCTGTAATTATCTCAACCCTTCGAGCCCCACATTGGGCACCAAAAAAGGACTGTCGTGTTTTAACCCCGACTGGTAATGAAGTACCACGCAGCTGCTTGCTCACTCCCTGTAAGAGACTGCGTCAGTGAGAACCACCATTGCCACAGCAGATGTTTGTCTCAACATTAATATGGCAGGAAAGTCACACCATTGCCACAGCAGAGGTTTATCTCAACATTGTTAAGGCAGGAAACCAACCGACTGACACCATGGAGCATCGGGGAGAGCTAATCCTGCAAAACTCAACCAAATCCCTGTGCATGTGCCCAGACGTGGGGCTGGGGGGATCGAGGGGCCTGGAGACCTCTGAGGACCACCTGACAGCATTGGGCACACACACCACTGCTGGGTGGAAGGTGTGATTAAGCAGAACAGCTTGTGACAACCCTGTAAAAGAATGGAACCAACTAACATTGACTGGAATGTTCCCTACCACCGGACTTGGAAATTAATTGGGACTGCTGGGACGCCGCAGCTCCAGAGCGGTAGCTATTGCCGTGAACTCTTTCATTCTTTCCTTCTTTATTTCCTTCCTTTCTCTCTTGCTCTCTCCTTTGCATTTGCAAACCTGTTGTGCAAAAATAGTTCCTTGGCTCTTGACTCCATTTTGAGTATTAATTCTTTTCCTGAGAATACAAGCAGAACCTCGCTCTGGTCTTGGACTGGCATGCGACACTGCCCCCTCACCCAGAGGGATGGGGGAGGAGAATTGGAAAGGAATGTAAAACTTGAGGGTTGAGATAAGAACAATTTAATAATTGAAACAGAATAAATATGAAAGAACAATAATAACAATGATGACAATAGCAGTTATAATGAAAAGAGAGAGGGAAAGAATAACATCCAGAGGGAAAGGAAGAAAGAAACACGTGTTGCACAGTTCAACTGCTCACCACCTGCCAAACGATGACCAGCAAGTCCCTGAGCAATGATCTGCTGGCCCCAGCCGACCCCCCAGGTATATATACCAAGCATGACGTCCTGTGCTATGGAATACCTCTTTGGCTAGTTTGGGTCAGCTGAACCTGGCTGTGTCCCCTCTCAATTTCTTGTGCTCCCTCAGCCTTTTCACTAACAAGGCCTGAGAAACTGAAAAGTCCTTGTTTTAGTATAAACATTACCCAGCAACAACTAAAACCATCAGTGTGTTATCAACATTGTTCTCACAACACAGCCAGAACACAGCACGTACTAGCTACTAAGAAGATAATTAACTCCATCCCAGCTGAAACCCGGACAATGAGAGACTGATTTTTTTTACTTTATTATTATTTTTTGTTTATATTAGTTCTTATTCACAGTGTCTGTCATTATTACTGTACAGTTTGGCACCCTCATCCTTATCTTTGCCTGTTCATCTAAATCCTATACCTATGCCTCAGTTACAGTAGCTGTTTGTTACTTCTGCCATCTCTAGCTTCATAATCGTAGACCAGAAGATCAATTAATTTTTCTCCCAGGTTCCTTGTGTTCATACAATAATGGTTTCAGGGTTTTTTTAATGGATCATGTGTAAAATTTCCTAAGAGCAAGTACTCTTTACTCAGTATCTAACTAAACTAACTCAATGTATTCCACACATTTGTTATACACAGACTTGGCTTCTAGTTTCAGTTTAACAAAAAATAGATCTTTTTCCCTTTCTTCCAAATAGCAGCAGAGCATATGCTTATATTTTTTGCTCAGCAAGCATAGCACAAAATCAAATAACATTCTAAGAGTATAGTCAGAGCTATGACTGAATGATTACAATAGGAATAAAATTCAAGTTACTCAACATTTTTATTGAAGAGAGACAGGATTACTCCTTTTAGTACTGCAGGAGCGGTCTGGAAACTAGAACCATGCGTGGCAATCAGTTAGCTGAGGGGAATGTGCTCGAGCTTGTAGGTCACGAACCCTGGGAGGACAAGGAGTGTGAATAGACACAACAATTAACATGATGAGGCATGTTTGCAGAGCACAGGGGGGGGTGGGAGACGGATGGCGCCAAGGAAAGGTAACACCTTGCTGTTAATTGATGGTAGTTAACCACCAATGAGAGATTGCCTAGTATGCAAGGCTTAGCTTCAAGAACCAATTAGTTTAAAACGCGCAGCTTCTGAAAGTGTATAAAAAACTCGTGCTTCTGTACAATAAATTGACATTTGCTTGCATCAAGCTGCGTCCCGTCTCTTCATTCGCCGCATAGTACTAATTAAAATTAAAACTGGATTGAGAAACAGACAAATAGACAAATTTTTGTCCAAAGTCACAAAAAAATCTCCAAAGTTATTATCTCTGAAACTGAAACACTTTTTTTCCCCCTCCCCAAAATTAAATATAAGTATTGGTCTGTATTTTCTGTCGTAGTTCTCTACATCAGAATCAGGAAGCCTGGAAATCTCAGCTTAGTGGCAGCAGGCAAGGCTGCTTCATGAAGCTCTGCCATAAAGGAACTGAACATACAACCTTGAGCACCTTGCTCTGAGGCTGGCAGCCTCTCACACTCTCCAGACTCACAATGCTGGAAGCCTTTGTTTCCTGGCACCTTCCACATCCTCCAAAAACAATTTGCAAAGTCAGAATCGACAGTTTTCATCTTAAGAACTGTGATTTTTGAAAATTAATATATAATTTTCTGCTAGAAAAAAAAATATACTTCTGAAAGGAAATTCCAAAGCACACCTAATAAAAATGACCTTCAGAAATGTCCCTTCTCTACTGGAATTCTTAAACCTACATTATGTTTGGAAGCAGCTCAAACCCATCACTTCAAACCACAGCTTGGGGAAAGACTTCCAAGTAGCAGCATCTGAAATAGACTTCTAAATCCATGGGAAAAGGAACAGACCCTGAATGTTCAACATGGGTCTCAGCACAGGAAAGAGTTAACTATGATTTTGTCGGTGGAATGACATATATGGAAGTCTGGCTCCAAACCATAGCAACATGCTCAAAAGCAGTAGTGCTGCCTCCTGAATCATCGTTATCCACCTATACAAGAAATTATTAGATAGTTAACAAAGTGATTTTGAAATCCTGAACACTGGATATATCTGTCTGAAAGTTTTAACAGCCACATAAATTGTTTAATAGCTAAATTTTCATAATTAAAATAATATCAGTAATTAAAATATTCATTGTAATAAATAAAATTACAATTGTTTAAAACTTTGCCATGATATTTAACCTAGATTCTAAGTTACTCTTTACTCCTCAGTTGCCAGACAATAGTGTGGTGAGAAACAATTCACAAAAAAAAATCAATATTTTCAAAAAACTTAGACAGATTTTTGGTTAGAAATGGTGGGCAAACCACTTCTGCCCTTTAATTGCCAGGAATTCTTCTCCAGGCTAAACAGGTCCAGCTCTCTCAGCCTTTCCTCATAAGGGAGATGCTCCAGTTCCCTCATCATCTTCATAGCCCTCTCTGCTGGACCCTCTCCAGGAGTTCCCTGCCTCTATTGAAATGGGGAGCCCAGAACTGGACACAGTACATCAGATGCAGCCTCACCAGGGCAGAGTAGAGGGGGAGGATAACCTCCCTCGACCTGCTGGTCACACTCTTCCTAATGCCCCCCAGGATCCCATTGGCCTTCTTGGCCACCAGGGCACGCTGCTGGCTCATGGTCAACTTGCTGTCCCACCAGAACTCCCAGGTCCTTCTCCACAGAGCTGCCTTCCAGCAGGTCAACCCCAGCCTGTACTGGTGCGTGGGGTTGTTCTGCCCTAATTGCAGGACTTTACACTTGCCTTTGTTGACCTTCATTATGTTCCTCTCTGCCCAACTCTCTAGCCCAGGGGTCCTCAAAACTACGGCCCGCAGGCCAGATACGGCCCCCCAGGGTCCTCAATCCAGTCCCCGGTATTTACAGACAGACAGACAGACAGACAGACAGACAGACACACCCACACACACACCCACACACACACACACACACCCCGCCGGGGTTTTGGGGGGAAACCAAGCAGCTGCAGATGGCTTCCTGCCACTTCATCCATGCCAGCCTCCTGTTTAAAAAGTTTGAGGGACCCCTGCTCTAGCCTGTCCAGGTCTCGCTGAATGGCAGCACAGCCTTCTGCTGTATCAGACACTCCTCACAGTTTTGTATAATCCACAAATTTGCTGAGGGCACACTCTGTCCCTTCATGCAGATCACTGATTAATAGGTTGAACAGGACTGGACCCAGTAGTGACCCCTGGGGAACACCGCTAGCTACAGGACTGCAACTAGACTCTGATCATGACTGCTGATCACAACCCTCTGAGCTCTGCCATTCAGCCACTTCTCAATCCACCTCACTGGCCACTCATCTATCCCACATTGACTGAGCTTACCTACGCGTATGTTATGGGAGACAGTGTCAAAAGCCTTCCTGAGGTCAAGGTAGACAATATCCATTGTTGTCCCTTTGTCTACCCAGCCAGTGATTCCATCATAGAATGCTATCAGATTGGTCAGGCATGATTTCCCCTTGGTGAATCCATGTTGACTACTCCCAATTACCTTCTTTTCCTCCACATGCTTAGAGATGATCACCTCCAGGATGAGCTGTTCCATCACCTTTCCAGGATGTAGGTGAGGCTGACCGGTCTGTCATTTCCTGGGTCCTCCTTCTTGCCCTTTTTGAGGGACAGGAGTGACCTTGGCTTTCCTCCAGTCCTCACGCACCTCCCCTGTCCTCCATGACATTTCAAAGATGATGGAGAGTGGCTTAGCAATAACATCTGCCAGCTCCCTCAGCACTCAGGGGGCACACCCCAACGGGGCACATGGACTTGTGGGTGTCAAGTTTGCCTAAGTGATCTCTGAGGTGATCCTCCTTGACCATGGGAAAGTCTTCCTTTTTCCAGACTTCCTCTCTTGCCTTCAGGGTCTGGGAAACCTGAGCCTTGGCAGTGAAGACTGAGGCAAAGAAGGCATTCAGTAACCCTGCTTTCTCTGTGTCCTTTATCACCAGGGCACCCACCTCAATCAGCCATTTTCCCTAGTCATCCTTTTCCTACTGATGCACTTGAAGAAGCCCTTTTTATTGTCCTTGACATCCCTCACCAGATTTCATTCCAAACAGACCTTAGCCTTCCTCATCACCTCCCTGCATGTTCTGACAACATCCCTATATTCCTCCCAAGTGGCCTCTCCCTTTTTCCACATTCCATAAACTTCCTTCTTCTGTTTGAGTTTTGCCAGAAGCTCCTTGCTCATCCAGCCATGCCTCCTGCCCCCTTTGCTTGATTTCTTACTCATAGGGATGCACCTATCTTGAGATTGGAGGAAGTGATGCTTGAATATTAGCCAGCTCTCTTGGACATCCCCCTACCTTCCAGAGCCCTAACCCATGGGATTCCTCCAAGTAGGTCCTTGGAGAGGCCAAAGTTAGCTCTCCTGAAGTCCGGGCTTGCAATCTTCCTTATTGCCCTGCTTCCTCCATGCAGGATCTTGAACTCCACCATCTCATGGTTGCTGCAGCCAAGGCTGCCCCCAACCTTCACATCACCAACCAGCCCTTCTTTGTTTGTTAGTACAAGGTCCAGCAGCACACCTCGCCTCGTGGTTCCTCCACCACCTGTGTCAAAAAGTTATCATCAGTGCTCTGCAGGAACCTCTTGGACTGCGTGAGCTTAGCTGTGTTGTCTTTCCAGCAGATATCAGGGTGGTTGAAGTCCTCCATGAGAACCAGGGCCTGTGATTGTGAGGCTACCTCCAGTTGTCTGTAGAAGGCCTCATTGACTTCCTCTTCCTGATCAGATGGCCTGTAGCGAACACCCACAACAGTGTCCCCCCATGTTGGCCTGCCCCTTAATCCTTACCCATAAGCTCTTGCGTTGTTCTGCATCCACCCCTAGGCAGAGCTTGATACATTCCAGTTGCTCCATCGCATAAAGAGTAACGCCAGCACCTCTCCTTGCTGGCCTGTCTTTCCTAAGAAGTACATTGCCATCCACGACAGCATTCCAGTCATACAAGGTATCCCACCATGTCTCTGTAATTGCAAGGAGATCACAGCCCTGCGACCACACACAGATCTCTAATTCTTCCTGTTTTTTCCCCATGCCGTGTGCATTAGTGTACAAGCAATTCAGAGAGGTAATCAAGCTTGCAGGTTTCCCAGGAGGGATGCAAGTGGATCCACCATAGCCGTACACACCCTTGAGGTGGCTGGCCTTCTGGTACTCCTCTTGGGAGGCAGCTAAGGAACATATGTCACTGCTCTGGTCGGCCTGGCTTATTCCCCAGCTGGATGCGATGGCGTGAGCATTGCCACTTTGGACCCCTCCCCCCAAGTCCTTCAGCTTAAAGCTCACCTCACCAAGCTGGCCAGCCTGCTGTCAAAGATTCCCTTGCCTCTTATATACAGGTGGATCGCATCCCTCTCTAACAGGCTATAGTCAAAGAATGTCCTGTTGTCACAGAAGCCAAAACCCTCATGACGACACCATCCATGAAGCCAAAAGTTGATGTGCATTATATGTCTCTTTCTGGCTGCACCCTTTCCTCTTATGGGTAAAATGGAAGAAAAAATAACTTGGGCACCAATATTTTGCATCCCCAGGGCTTTATAGTCTTCCTTGATTCTGCCCAGGTTCTGACTTGTGGTGTCATTTGTGTACACATGAAAGAGTACCAGGGGATAGTAGTCTGTGTTCTTGACAAGTTGTGGCACCCTCTTGGCAACATCTTCGACTTTAGCTCCCAGAGGGCAGCAGACCTCATGTGACTCCCTATCAGGCTGGCAGATGAGCACCTCAGTGCCACTTAACAGAGGATCACCCACTACAAGCACTCATCGTTTCTTTTTAAGGTATCCACTGTGTTCTGCTGGTACAGTTTCTCCTTGCAGGCCTTGTTCGTGGGTGTCTATAGCTGTTAAAACTTCATATCTGGTTTTGGTTCTGACGCAGGAGGGTGGGGACTGAAGTGGAGTCCTGCTTTTGTTGGTCACTAGGGTCCAAGGTGCCTCATTCTCTGTGGTGTCTGCTACAGGAGCATGGTTCTGAAACCACCTATCTATCTCCATCTGCTCCTCTAATACTATGCAGCCTTTTAACTGTTTCCTGCAAGTCAGCCACCTGATATAACAGATCATCAGCCTGTGCACATCTTATGCAGCTACTTACCTTTTCTCCAGGAGAAGGGTCTGGGCACTCGTTGCAGCCTACCACCTGTACTGAAGTCTCATTCCTTACCAGTTACGTCTCTGTGTGTGTGAAAATTACTTTGGGGAAACATTAGAGAAAACTGGGACCTAATAGAAGTGTAGTATTACAGAAAGCTTTTAGGGTAAAATACAGTTACAGCTTTCAGGATGGTTGGCATGCACAGAATCTACATCACCACAGTTCCCTAAGCAACACATCCTGCCAGCTCAGCACATGCTGATAGGAGCAATGGAGGATGGAGTGGAGTGGAGTGGAGACACCGTGGCCAGGCTCTGTTGTACTCCCTGCAGGAATGGGAATTTGATGATATCACACAGATGATATGCTACATCTGATAAACTGCATAGCAATTGTCAAATGAAGAATATATGAGATGTCCGCTGCTGAGTCAACAATTGTAGTGAAAATACTTTCCTCAGATGAACCTTGCTCATTATAATACCAAGCACACCTCCACCCCAAAGTTACCTGCCTCCAAGGTACGACTACACCTCACTGGGCATGAGCTCTATATTTCATTGATTATATCTTTAAGAGAAAAGTGAGAGAATTTTACACCAATCAGTAACAAAAAATATGTATGACTAGAGTCACTCAAGCTCCACCTAAATGTAGAGAAAAAGTATAAAAAGTAAACAAAGGAGAGAAGTTAGGGAAGACCCCATCGTAAGTCCTGGGATCAGTTGATGGGCTGAACCTGTCTTTTCCCCCCTAGGGATGCCTATTGGGTAAGAACTTTGTTCTATGACTAACTCATGCTAGCTGTTACTAGGTATATTGTTTTAAGCTTGTTCTGCAGTCAGTGTATTATCACCAGCAATGTTTTAACCTTATTCTGTCACAAACTTGCATTTTGTATAATAAAATTCTTCAACTGAAGTTCATTTTGTGTAAGTCTCCAGAGATTTGAGTAGTTGTTATAAGGGATTTAACTCAGTGATGCTGTCACCGGGGGTCCCTGAATAGGTTAATCGAATCACCCTCCAATACGGTGGGCTGTGAAAATGCAGGTAGCGGATAGGCTGTTTTGACACAAGGATCTTGTCTTTCTTGGGAAACTGGCAGGCTGATCAAATATAAAGGGTTTGAGGAAACACACACACACACATCCTTTTTTAAAGCATCAGACATTTCAGGAACATTTAAAAAAAACTCATTTTAACATATGTGTTTTTAGTGACGCTGAATAAAGATTGTAAGGAATAAAAAAATCCCAGTATAAACTTTTCCACAAAGATCGTATTATAAGTATGAATACCTAGTGGTGTTGGAAGGACATCCTTTAAATATCTACCTGTGAGATAGCACACATTTGTTCACCTTCTAAATAAAGAATTACTAAATGAATAATTTTATAGTATATATAATGTTCATAATGACAATTTTAACATTTATGCTATGCTGTTGTAAAATGCATATTGAATTTATATTTTATAACATGTCATTAAGATATTTATAAACAACTATTTAAAACGTATATTTTTTAAAACAATATTATGGAACAGTGACATTAAAATATACTAATTTTCCAAAATACTATTAATATGCAATTCGTTTAGACACATACAGAAAAGATACAATTAAAATATATCCAACAACAGACCAGATGCAAAAGATTTGCCTACACAATTATATATTCATTTTCTATTCCTCAAATTCCTCAAAACCTGCTCAGGGATAACCTAATATCAGTAAAGCTCGTCACTCCTAGCAGTCAGCAAATAATAGCAGCCTTCTTATGAAAGCCACCATACTGCCACTTGAATTTGGCTTTGAGACCGGACAGATGTCTTCAGCAACTGCAGTGATCACATCATGTCCTGGTTTTGACTGAGATAGTTAATTTTCTTCTCAGTAGCTGGTACAATGTAGAGTGGCTGGAAGAAAACAGGCATATTATGAGCAATCCAGACCGAATAACTTGGTTGTATTAACAGGCCACAGCTCTAACAAGCTGCAGGTTTTGTGAAGGACATATGCAAGGCCAAGGGAGACAAAGAAACTGTGTATTCACAGAGAGATAAGAGAGTTGGACAGAAAGATGAGAAAAAACAGGATGCCTGCACAAGGGGGGAGCAGCGTGTGGGCACCACACCGGGACCGGTCATAGGGGAGGTGGAAGCGTGTGAACGAGTAGTTTTAACCTAACACCTTTTACATAACAAAGTGTGCGTAGTGTGTGTATTTTTAGCTTTAGAGTATAAATTGCGATGAGTCTATTAATAAAGTGGCACTAACTTGATCACATTGGTCGTATAAGCTGTGTCCGAGCCTTCCGCGTCAACAAGTGGCACCCGAACAGGGACCCTCTCGTCCATGCTTCCAGGAGAGAAGAGGCGGCTCAGAGGGGGCGGAAGAAGCCGGCCGTAGCAGGCACTGCCCCGGTGCCTGGGAAGGCGCGCGCGCAACCTTTGGAATCTCGCCCTGATCAGGTGAGCGGTCGGGGAGGAGATGGGGTCCACGCTGAGCAAAGAGGAAGCAGCAGTGGTGAAGCCTCTCCGACATATCCTCTCTAAGAGAGGGTTATCTTATGATGAGGGAAGCCTGAAGAGGTTGCTGTCATGGGCTTGGCAGCGTGGATTAATCCCCTCAGTGAGTGCAGCCTTTGAACTAGTCACTTGGGAAAAGATTGGCACAGCACTGTGGGAGGACATTAGTTCAGGCTCTAAAGACAGTGGGAAGCTCTCCACAGTGTGGAGGCTGATCCTAGAGACTCTGAAAGAGATGAAAGCAGAATGACAAACTACCACATCTGCTTTTGCTGCCCTGTCGGCAGAAGCTGAAGGCGCTAGAGCAAAAGACTCTGCTACTGCTATGACATTCTCGGGATCCTTGTTCCCAAAAGCCAAAAGAAGGACAGAGATACGTCGCGTGTAGCAGTAGTGCGACTAAATGGCCAAGAGCCAAAGAAAATGAATCCACCACTGCTTGAATCTCCCAAGTATATTCATAATTTCAAAGTTCTCAAACACTACTGTAATCTGCCTGGTGGGGAAGGGGAAGATGTTTGAAGTTGTCTCCTCCATAGGTTGGCTCTCTGAGGAGAAAAGGTTCCCATTATATGACTCCTGAAGTACAGAGTTGATGGCAGTGCTGAGTACACATACCAGATTTGTTTATTGATCAGCAATTCTATCATATCTCAAGCCAGTATTACAGAGTACAACAAAATGATAACCTTAGCTCAGGCCCCAGAGATGATAAACAGCACAACTGAGAACACATACTGCTAGTAATGTTTCACATAATGCAGCTCTGAGAACAAGTGCAACAACATTGAGAGCAAACAAAAATTGTGACCAGCAACTATTAAACCAATACAATGAGTGCTTATAATAAATATGTTTAACATGCTCTGGTCAGATCTGTCATTATCTCAGTGCTTCATTCCCCATGTCGGGTGCCAAAAAGGACTGTCATGGTTCAACCCCAGCTGCGGTGAATGAAGAGATGGGACGCAGCTTGATGCAAGCAAGTTGTCCGTTTATTAGTGATTTTCTTACAATTATATACGTTTCTATCTTCTACATATTACACACTGATCGGTTAAATCTTAAGCATAAAAAACACTGATTGGTTGACATTTAAGGCACACCGTTAAAACAATAGGAACTGATTAGTTTACCTTGTCATAGCAACAATTCCTATTCTAAGATTAGGGGGTTTCTTCCTACGTGACTTTCTTAATTAATAAAGTTCCTTATCGGCACTATCCGTTCCCTTATCTGGCTACTTGTTCCTCTTTGTCCATCTGGTTGCCATCTCAACTGCAACGGCTCAAGAGTCTGCAGTTAGCTTGCTCCTTTGTTCCCAGGGTTTGTGCCCTACAAGTTCTAACATGTCTCTATTCATCAGGCTAACAGTACTTGGACTCTTGTCCTTGAGGCCTTGTCCTGCATCTCCCCCTTCCTGTTGCACAAAAAGAACCCTTGAAATTGAGCGAGTTGTTAATTTTCATAAGCATTGTAAAAGACAAGGTATAAGTAATAGAACAAACAAAAAAGCAACTAAAGCATATATAATCATCTTCACTAAACTTCTTAACCATCCTGAAATACCCCAACCACTAAACAGTTTATCTAACCAATCCCAAGTATCACTTTGTTGAAGATGAGAAACACCATCCTTCAATCTTTGGATGCTAGCATGAATTGATTCCGAATGATCTGAAAGGTTCATGCAACACATCCCTTCAAACTCTTCACAGCCATGACCTTGTGCCAGAAGCAAAAAATCTATTGCAGCTCTATTTTGTAATGTCGCGTGGCGAACACTATCAACATCTAATGAAAGACCAGACAGGGCACTGCTTGTGGCATTAGTTTGTTTGGCAAGCCAACAGCCAAGCTTATCTAATGTCACCAGAGCATTTCCTGCAGCAGCTCCAGGCAACAAAAGAGATGCAGTAAAGCATTGGCCAAAGGACCAAAATTGCATGTTATCATCACAATCGGGGGCAAATGCACGAGTGCCACGCTTTGTCCTTTGAGAGTAGCGATGTTGTAAAATCATAGATGTGTTAGGAGTCAGGACGGAAAGTCGCCCTAAACTACATGGACCTCCTTTTATATGAGAAGGAATGACAGGCCATGCTCGATCCCCACAAATAAAAAATACTCCAGCAGGTAGTGAGAGTGGAGCATTGCTAGATTTAGACAAGTTGTTAGCAGTGTAATTACACCAGATACTTGCATTTCTAAAAACAGGATGAGTAGGGGAAACGTCCCATGCCCTAGATTGATTCTTTCCCGTGTAGTTAAATTTTATGCAAAAATCCATTTTTACAGAACCAAGAAGTTCAATTTCCTGTGGTTCCAAAGCGGCCAGTGGGAGATGGGGTGTCCATACATCCCAATTGTCTGTCACATTTTTTGATACGTTTTTGGGTGGAAAAAGACTTTGAAGGTTTCTAGGTATAGGCCATTCATCTAATGGTAAGCCCACAAGACACGTGGAAAAAGGCTGATCCGGAGTGGCCATAAGCAAGACACAGAGTATCCTGTCCAGTCAAGTTTGCCAACGTGACCCAAACGTTTACCTTTGGTAGAAAAGGGGGATAAGAGCTACCTTCAATAGGCCAAGGTCCAGATGTGAACATCATTATCCATATTAATGACAACGCTTGTTTCTCCTTTTCTTTTTCCATCGTCGTTTTGCAACCAACCATTCTTCTGGTCGTACTGTCCACGACCGAGGCACTGCAATTGATTGTCCGCACTCTAATCCTATAATAATGTTCTTGTTAATAATATAAATTCTGCTTGCTTATATAATATATTGAAACAACAACCATGCAATAGCCCGTACTTCTAGGCTTTCAATCAATGATAAAAAATTTACAAAAACTGTTTGGCAAAATCTCAAAACCTAATCCTATAACTCCCTCTATCTCCAAAAGAGGTTTTCCCATAAAACGTTCAGCCCACTGTATCTGATTAAACCCTAACAGTTGATTGTTACACCCAGAACACATCCAATGACCCCATCTGTCCCTTAGTCTTACAACTCGCCAGCGATCCTGATCACAGAGTTCACAATGAATCTTGATCCACGGTCGACAGAATGGTCCATGTTCATAGCAACATAACTGTAGAAATCGAGACGCTGTCCAATCTGGTTCATGCCAATGTCGTTGAAAGTCGATGTAAGGGAAGATAATATCTGCTAGCGGTGCCGTCAGTGCGTTGGGGATCTGGTCTGGTCCAAACGTATTACCTTTGTTAAGTGGTATGATCCAGGGTGATAGTGTTCGTTCTAAGCGCTGTAAAAAGCGAAATCTATATTCTATGTCCTGATTTGGGGTATCTGACATTAATGCAAAACAGAGATCCTCACGCGGTTTTTATTTCATTCTGTAGGGTCAGGGTCGGTGTCGGTATCAGTTGTCTGCGGTAAAGGTTCACGGAAAGGTCTTACATTCTTCGCTGGGATCCATCTGGGTCCTTTTTCTGTGGAGACACAAGCATAACCTTTTCCCCATGTAACAAGAGGATATGGTCCCATAATTTTACCTGTTTCTGGATCTCGGACCAATACTGGGGCTTTAACCCGTGCCTCGAAGGAGGTATTTGCAGTAAAATGTCAAACTATGGGTGGGTTGTTATCTATTAAAGAACAATTTAAAAAATTAAAAACATACAATGCTTTCTGTAACCGTTCCTCCGGAATAGCCATTCCCATTCCCCCTTTTTGTTGTTGTAATAGATGTTTTAGAGACTGATGAGACCATTCAATAAGAGATTGACCAGTGGGGGAATGAGGAATGTCAGTAATATGAGTTATACCCCATAGGGCAAAAAAGGTTTTTATAGTTGTTGAAACATAAGCTGGGCCATTATCTGTCTTTATCTTTGAGGGAATACCCAAAGTAGCAAAACCACGCATTAAATGTCTACGAACATCTCGTGCCTTTTTTCCTGTGTGACAAGAGGCAAACAAGGCACCTGAAAATGTATCAATAGAAGAGTGGATATATTTAAGGTTACCAAATTCAGAATAATGTGTAACATCTGTTTGCCATAATTGTAGGCTTTGTAATCCTCTAGGGTTAACTCCTGCAGCAATTGATGGGAAAGAATGTTTTTGACAATCAGGACAGACAGCAATAATATTTGACGCTTGTTGAGAAGTAAGGTCAAACTGTCGTTTAAGAGCTCCAGCATTTTGATGGAAAAAAAAGAGTGACTTAGTTTAGCTTGTGCAATACGGTCTGGCAGTACTTGAACTGGTAACGTCAATAAATCAGCTCGTCGATTGCCTTCTGCAAGAAAACCAGGTAGTGAGGTGTGAGACCTAATATACACAACAAAATAAGGCGCAGATCGAGAGTCCAAAAGGAAAATAAGTTCCTGTAACAGGGTAAAAAGTTGTGAATGTGAAACATTCGGCAGCACAGAAGCTTCGGCTCGTGTAACAATACCTGCAACATAAGCGGAATCAGTAACAAGGTTGAGTGGTACATTCCATTTTCGGAAAACGCGAACAACTGCATTCAGTTCTATTATTTGAGGTGAACCGGAGACTGTCTCTATGTCCGAGTCCCATCGTCTCCGTTGATCATCCCACCATAGAAGAACAGATTTATGTGATTTGCCTGATCCATCTGTAAACACAGTAAGTGCCTGTAAGGGTTGTTCGCTTCTTTTGGGTTTTAACATCAGACGAAAGTCAATGTTAAACAGTTTGTGTGAAGGTGGATGGGAAGTTATTTGACCTGTACAGTCGGCAAGTGCCATAACAAAGGTGTCTGATTGCTGATAAAGCCATTGTAAGTATACTGTTGTTATTGGTAGACAAATACAGACAAAATCCTTCCCTGATAAGGTTAACAGGCGTGATCTAGCTTTAACAATCAGAGAGGCAAACATTTCATGTTGTGTCAAAATAGTTTTTGTAGACTGGTTAGGTAAAAAGATCCATTCAATAATTAACAAGGGGTCTGAGTTCTGAAGGTCCCATTGAAATATCAGGGCGTGAGGCTGTCGTGCAGGGTTTAAAATAATCAAGTAAAAAGGTAGTTCAGGGGCCCATCGGTGGGCCTGTCGAGAAGCGATAGCTGAGGCAACCTTTTGTAAAGATGTATCTGCTTCAGAGTTAAGATTACGTGGAGAACAAAGATTAGTGTCCCCTTTTAGTAGGTCAAACAGAGGACCCAAGTCTGTATTAGAAATTCCCAATAGTGGTCGAACCCAATTTATTGTTCCCAGTAATTTTTGTGCATCATGCAGGTTTCTTACATTGGTATTGATCTGCAATGATTGAGGAACAATAGTTTGTGCTCTTATTCTCCAGCCCAGATATTTCCAAGGGGGAAACTTTTGGACCTTTTCTGGTGCTATACAGAGACCTGCCGAATTCACGGCATCTGTGACAAGGGCTACAGCTTTCTCCATGACTTTGTGATGTTGTGCTGCCACTAAAAGGTCATCCATATAATGATACAATAACACAGTAGGCATAGCATTTCGGACAGGGCTGAGTATTTTTGCAACATACCATTGACACATTGTAGGACTATTTTTCGTACCTTGTGGCAGTACAACCCACTGATATCTCTGCAACGGAGCTTGCATGTTGATGCTTGGAATTGAAAAAGCAAATTTTGGGGCATCATCTGGATGCAACGGGACACTGAAAAAACAGTCTTTAAGATCTATGACAGTTAGATGCCAATGTCGAGGAATCATAGTTGGGGACGGGAGCCCGGGTTGGAGGGCTCCCATATCTTCCATAGCATCATTAATTTTTCTGAGATCATGGAGCAAGCGCCACTTGCCAGTTTGTTTTTTAATAACAAAAACTGGTGAATTCCATGGGCTAGTAGAAGGTACAATGTGTCCTTTGGACAGTTGTTCTGAGACTAAGTTTTGAAGTGCGCGAAGTTTTTCCAAAGGAAGGGGCCATTGATCCACCCAAATAGGAACATCGGTTTTCAAGGTTATTTTTAGGGTGTCGCACACTTCAATGGCCCCATCTAAAAATGTGTACGGATGGACATTCCCCATTGTGACAATACATCACGTCCCCACAAAACCATAGGGACAGGTAGCACAAAAGGTTTAACAGAAGCCACATGTCCCTCTGGTCCTTGAATTCAAATTAGTTCCAAACTCTGACGACTGTTACCGGTCCCCCCTATCCCAGCCAGGGTCTGAGAGACATTAGTCAATGGCCATTGTGGAGGCCATTTAGCTTGAGAAATTACTGTGACATCAGCTCCAGTGTCAATGATTCCATTTAGTGCTATTTGTTGGTCATTGTAAATAAGGGTACACTGATACATAGGTCGCTGTGGAGAAATGGATTGTACCCACAAAATGTGAGGTAACCCTGTAGATCCAAAACCTCCTCTCCTCTGCGGAGGGTGATCAGTGGTAAGAGAGCTTACCCTTGCCGGAATCAGAATCAATTGCGCTATTCGACTACCTTGAGGTATCGTACAAGGCGGAAATGGAGTCCATGCCATAATTTTGATTTCGTCCACACTGTCAGAGTCAATAACACCTGGTAAAACAAATAGACCAGACAACGTTGTGGAAGATCTACCAATTAATAGAGCTTGTGTATCAGGGGGTAATGGTCCTTTGACATTTGTTGATAATAAATGAACCGAGGAATCGAGCAACGTTACTGTGTGTGAGGTTGCCAGGTCCAATCCGGCGCTGCCTGAGGTTGCTGGACAGAGACTTGAGGTGTCGGTACTTCTCTCCGAGCTTGTTGAAATGTCAGCTGTGGCATTTGTGTCTGCGCGCGTCGCTGCCCCCGCGCTCCTGTATCGGTTGTCCCTGGAAGTCATACTTAGATCGACATTGATTAGCATAATGACGCCCTTTCCGACATATCGGACAAACTCCAGGACCAGGAGGTTGTTGTTTATTCCCCGCAGCCCGCGCAAGACAATTTCTCTTTAGATGACCAGGCTTACCACAACCATAGCAAGTTCCCACACCATGCATCGTTGCAAAAGCAGCAGCCATAGCTTCAAACTTGTGGTCAACCGTACCGATTCGGTTACATGCTTCCACCATTTCCACCAGAGTGGGGTTCGGGTTGGGAAGAGGCTTCAATAGCCTTTTACAATCAACATTAGCATTTTCAACAGCTAGTTTTGTTAGCAATATATCCCGAGCTTCCGCATTATCTACCTGACGTTCCAAAGCCTGTTTTAGTCTATCAATAAACTGCATATAAGGTTCTCGAGACTCCTGAGTGATGTTAGTAAAAGCTTTTTGTGGCTTTTGTACGTCAGGAACCTGGAAAAAAGCCTTTTTCGCCTCTTCTCTAATTGCCTCGAGAGCCGCACGGGGGCAGTTTTGAGCCTGTGCTACCGGATCAACATGTGCACCGGTGCCTGTAAGATGTTCTATTGTTAGTGCAGCTAATACAGGATCATTATGATTAACATACGTGAGCAGGAGTGCTTGCAGTCCTCCTCTCCAATGCGACTCCCACAACGTGTACTGAGTCGGGGTTAGTAGCAATCGTGCTAAAGATTTCAAATCATGAGGAGTCATGATATAAATATCAAACACAGAAGATAACAGACTTATAAAATAGGGAGAAGAAATACCATGTTCCGTAACTGTGTGGCGCAGTTCTTAAACAACCGAAAAAGAAAGAGCCTCCCATCGTGCTCCCCCTGCCCGACCCTGAGTATACAAGACCGGAGCAACTATAGTTTTAGCCATTTCTAAATCCCCCTCCTTTAAGGCTTGTTTCTTTATTTTTGTCCACACATCACGTAGATCAGGAGGGTATACAGGAGGGTATAAATCAGGTTCTTTTTCAGGGTCTATCGGTCCTGGGTCAAAGGGATCTTCTTCTGGCAGATACTCCACTGTATTGACACCCAGGGGTCTAGAGCACTGCGACTTAGAGGCTGATAAGGAAAGAGCTATAGGAGCTTGCGATTCCTCCTCCTCTCTTTCCTCTGGCTTTTCTTCCTGTGCTTTCATAGTCTCAAAAATAACTCTCCATGAAGAGAGCAGACGGTGGGACTCAGTATTGCCTTTTGTCGCAGAATCCCACAATTTCACCCCTGTGTCGTCCCAAAGTTCCTGCGTAAAAATTGTAGATGCAGTCACTGTGGGCATATTTACTTGCACCCATTTGAGCATTGCTTTAAGGTCTTGCCCAGAAATACTTTTCTTATGTTTATTAAGAAGACCTTTCATAAGCTCATAAACATCTCTTTCTGGGGACAAAGCCTGATTCCCCATTACTGATTTCCCACAGCTCACCTCTCAACTCCGGAGGGATTTCTGGCCGGCCGGCTCCTGCTTCCTTTCAGCAGATCATTCAAAGTTCTGTGGGATTCGCTGCAAGTCACTCAGATAGGCAATTCGAGATCCCCTCCACGTCAGATCCTTCACCGGATCACGTCGGGGTCACCAATTTGCGGCGAATGAAGAGACGGGACGCAGCTTGATGCAAGCAAGTTGTCCGTTTATTAGTGATTTTCTTACAATTATATACGTTTCTATCTTCTACATATTACACACTGATCGGTTAAATCTTAAGCATAAAAAACACTGATTGGTTGACATTTAAGGCACACCGTTAAAACAATAGGAACTGATTAGTTTACCTTGTCATAGCAACAATTCCTATTCTAAGATTAGGGGGTTTCTTCCTACGTGACTTTCTTAATTAATAAAGTTCCTTATCGGCACTATCCGTTCCCTTATCTGGCTACTTGTTCCTCTTTGTCCATCTGGTTGCCATCTCAACTGCAACGGCTCAAGAGTCTGCAGTTAGCTTGCTCCTTTGTTCCCAGGGTTTGTGCCCTACAAGTTCTAACATGTCTCTATTCATCAGGCTAACAGTACTTGGACTCTTGTCCTTGAGGCCTTGTCCTGCACCCAGCCAGCAACTAAGTACCACACAGCCGCTCACTCACTCCTCCCCCTCCCCTGGTAGGATGGGGAGGAGAAACCGGAAAAAAAAGGTAAAACCCGTGGGTTGAGATAAGAACAGTTTAATAATTAAAATAAAATATAATAGTAGTAGTAGTAGTAGTAGTAGTAGTAATAGTAATAGTGATGGAAAGGGAAATAACAAAAAGAGAAAGATAAATAAAAGTCAAGGGAAAAAAAACCCAAAACAAGTGATGCACAATACAACTGCTCACCACCCACTGACCGATGCCCAGCCAGTCCCTGAGCAGCAATCCTGCCCCTCTGGCTAACTCCCCCCTGTTTATATACTGAGCATGATGTTCTGTGGTATGGAATATCCCTTTGGCCAGTTTGGGTCAGCTGTCCTGGCCGTGTCCCCTCCCAGTTTCTTGTGCTCCTCCAGCCTTCTTGCTGGCAGAGCATGGGAAACTGAAGTCCTTGACTTAGTATAAACACTACTTAGCAACAACTAAAAACATCAGTGTGTTATCAACATTTTTCTCATCCTCAATCCAAAACACAGCATTGTACCAGCTACTGAAAAGAAAGTTAACTCTATCCCTGCCAAAACCAGGATATGCACAGCAGAGTGCTCAGCACTGATGCACTTTTGTCCAGCTGCTACGAGCAAAAATCCCTGCAAATCGGAGTCTGAGAGAGAGACAGATTACTGGAACTGCACCCTACCTTCCCTGGGACAGACCTGTCAGACAGACAGGATACATGATACGGAGGGTTCCCCATCCTCTCTTTACCCAGCAGAACACAGTGACTTAAGGGATAGGGGGAAATGGCAACAAGTTACTGCCCAGTGCAGCAAGCGTGTTTCCTCCGTGACTACCCTACCTTCTCAGCTGCACTTGCATAATAGGTATGAGGCTCTGCAAGTGGAACTGAACAATAATGAGGATGATGGTTCATCTAAGTTAGAGGTGTCGCCAAGGTTAAGTCGGCCTACACCCTGCATCAAAACCACTTCCATAAAGAAAAAAATACAGATCGTTGTCATAGGAGCTCTCTTCTGATGGGAACAGAAGGCCCAATATGCAGACTGGACCCACATCTTAGGGAAGTCTGCTGCCTCCCTGGGGCCCAAGTTAAAGATGTGACAAGAAGACTTCCTACCCTGGTATGCCCCTCAGTTTATTATCCATTATTGATTTTTCATGTAGGCAGTGATGAAGTTGCAATAAGTCCAAGGGCAGTCAAGACACTTCAGGGCCTTGGGACAACTGGTTAAGGGATCAGGAGCACAAGTAGTGTTGTCCTCTATCCTGCCAGTTGCAGGGAATGATGAGGGAAGAAACAGGAAGAACCAGCAGATAAATACCTGGCTGAGACTGGTGCCACTGGAAGAATTTGGGGGTTTTTGATCATGGATCAGTCTACACTACACCAGGCCTGCTGGTGACAGATGGGATACACCTGTCTCAAGAGGGGAAAGATCTTTGCGCAGGAGTTAGCAGGGATCATTGAGAGAGCTTTAAACTAGATTTGAAGAGGGAAAGGGATAAAACCAGGCTCGCTAGAGATAAGCCTGGGGGGTAGCATGCCAATGTTTGAGGGACAGTGGGCTAGTGAGGTCCCTCAGCCTGCTCCACGATGTGCTGAGTACACTGGAGCACATTTGAAATGTCTCTATACTAATGCACACAGCATGAGGAATAAACAAGAGGAGCTAGAAGCTTTGGCCCAGTCCCAGAGCTACGACATCATTGGCATAAGCAAAACCTGGTGGGATGAGTCCTGTGACTGGGGTGCTATGATGGATGGCTCTTTAGGAGGGATCGACAGTGCAGGCAAGGCAGGGGGGTGGTGCTGTATGTAAGGAAAGGGTTGGATTGTATGGTGCTTACAGTTGGTGACAACACAGTTGAGAGCCTCTGGGTAAGGATGAAGGGGAAAGCAAATAAAGTGGATGTTGTGGGAGTATACTATCGACCATCCAGCCAGGACGACACCACCAATGAATTATTCTACAAGGAATTAAAGGATATCTCTAGATCAGCTGCCCTTGTCCTTATGGGTGATTATAACTTCCCAGACATCAACTGGAAATATCATACAGTGGATTCAAACAGGTCCAGGAAATTTCTGAAGCATGGTGAAGATAACTTATTGATGCAGGTACTAACGGAACCGACTAAGAAAAGTGTCCTCCTAGATGTGTTGTTTGTAAACAGAGGGGCTCGTGGGCAAAGTGGTGATTGGTGGCTGTCTTGGTCACAGTGACTATGAAGTAGTCGAGTTTCAAATCATTGGTGATAGAAAAAAACCTGCCAGCAAAATTTCAACCCTGGATATGGGGAGAGCAGACTTTGGGCTGCTGAAGAAGCTAGTTAGTAAGGTCCCCTGGGAAACTGCTTTTGAAGGTATTTGGGTCCATGAATGCTGGTCAGTTTTTAAGAGCCATCTTAAAATTTGGAATTAAGCAATTCCAAAGTGTCGGAAGTCCAGCAAGCAGGGCAGAAGGCCAGCTTGGCTGAGCAGAGATCTTCTAGAACTTCAGCAAAGGAAAATGTACAGACATTGGAAGCAAGGGCAGGCAACACAGGAGGACTACAGAGATGCTGTTCACCACTGTAGGGAAAAAAAATTGTGTGACCAAAGCTTGATTTGAGCCCTCCTCTGGACACAACATAATAGTTTGATGGCCTTATATTGAGGCACTCAAAACCACACACAGTACTCGACATGGGGTCACACCAGTGCAGTGTAGAGTGGGACAATCACCTCCCTCAACTGGCTAGCTGTGCTCAATGCACCCCAGGACATGGTTAGCTCTTTTGGCTGCCAGGGCACACTTGACTCATATTTGACTTGCCATTGACCCAAACCCCCAGATATATTTCCATGGGGTTGCTCTCCAGCTTCTCATCCCCCAAGTTGTATGCATAACCAGGATTCCCCTGTCCCAGGTGGAGAATCCGGCACTTGCTCTTGTTAAATCTCATCTGGTTGGTGATTGTCCAGCTTTCTAGTCTATCCAGATCTCTCTGTAAGGCCTCTCTACCCTTGAGGGAATCCACAGCTCCTCCTAATTTAATAATATCAGCAAACTTACTTAATGTACATTTGATTCCTGCGTCCAGATCATTTATAAAAACATTAAAGAGCACTGGCCCTAAAATTGAGCCCGGGGTAACCCCACTGGTGACTGGCTGCCTCATTTACTATAACTCTTTGAGCTTGACCCATCAGCCAATTCTTCACCCAGATGAAGTGAAATTTTCCATTCCTGTAATCACCAAGGAGCTGGGATCAGATACCCAAACAGGCTTATAACCTTTAGGCATTTAGTATTTTAGTTTATCTAGCAAAGAGTTGGTAACTCCACTAAAAGTACAATTTTTTAATGGGAGGATTTGTCCCCTCCCTTTTATGTCTGAACTGAAAAGTGATAAATCTCCTTTAGATTTCCTTTGGCTAAGATGCTAACATGTGATGTTTCATCACATTTTAAGCAACGAACATGTGAAAACAAAGAATTATGGCAATTCCAAGTTTGCAACCCAAAACCCACAGCTTTTACCACTGAGCAAAATGTATAATGTAAAATAATGCAATTGGTTATCCTGGACATACTGTGAATATCCATAATATTAATTGCCTGTGCCAGAATTCTTTCTCAAATTGTTACTTTGACAAAAAAATAATGTTTTGCCTCTAAAGCTCCTCCTGTACAAAGTTCTCTTAGAGTCATATCATAACCCATTTTTACAACAGAAATCCCTAGAGAAAACAAGAGAATTGGCTCATCATAAGCAATTGTCTCAAGTATAATTATTTGAGTTATCTGAAGATCAGAAACTTAGTAAACAGGTAAAACTGATATAACAAAGCTTATATTATGGTATCTTTTTTGCAGAATTATGGCCTATTGCTAAACCTGTCATATCTTGTAACCCCTGGATGATTACCTGAAAGAACTTGGTCATTAACCTGAATTGTTCTGTGCTTGCTTTTTCATTCGTTTATGCCAAAGCCCTGGATCTGAATCTAACTAAATATGTAGGAATGTCTGTTGAGGAACAGATTAATCCTTTTTAACTCCTGCTTAATACACTTGTCTTAATGTGTTATGACTGTGAAGGCAAATAAAACTGCCCAAACCAATATCAGATTCATCACAGGGTTCATCATTCCCAGCTGGTAACCCACAGTGGCTGTCAGCAAAATAATCACTCATTTGTCTAACCCTTTAATAAAGTTGGAGTTTTCAGTCCATATTCTCACATTATGTTTGGCTTAAATGACAAAGACACATATTGCTGTGTTGGCTGGCCTTGGTAGATGAGCAATATGAAATTAGATGAGGAGCCCCTAAAGAGCAGAAGCAAGACCAACAACAAATAGGAAGGGCACAATTTAGCTTTTTCAGAGTAGATTTTAACAAATTATTTTAAAATGTGGTTGCAGGAACACACATTCATTTCAGGAAAGGGTCTTTCCTGTAATTTACAAGCTACAGCTCCTCAGGGGCTGAACCCAGCTCATGGCAGATAAGCTGTACTTGCAGCATAAGCTGTTCCTCAGAGGCGGCTTTGGTATGCCCTATCCTCCTCAGGAAGTGGGGAGAGGGACATCAGTGCCATCTCCTCAACTTTTTGAGCTACAGATCATTGCCAGTTATCAACTTCAGTGGTCATCCTGCTAAAGAGGAGCCACTCTACATATTTATTCCATGACCAAGCATCAGGTGAGCAATTGCAGCCCTTCTTTTATAATCTGTCTTGCCAAATCTGCGATCCACCCATTTTGGTGTGTCGTAGTTTAACTCCAGCCAGAAACTAAGTACCATGCAGCCGCTCCTCACTCCCCCTCCCAGTGGGATGGGGAGGAGAACTGGGAAAAAAGTAAAACTTGAGGATTGAGATAAGAACAATTTAATAATTTAAATTAAATATAATAATAATAAAAACAATTGGAAAGAAAAGGAGAGATAGGGAGAGAGGAATAAAACCCAAAATGAAAAACAACGTGATGCACAATACAACTGCTCACCACCCACTGACCAATGCCCAGCCAGTCCCCAAGCAGCAATCAGCAGGCCCCAGCCAACTCCCCCCCATTTTATATACTGAGCATGACATTCTATGGTTATGGAATATCCCTTCAGCTAGTTCGGGTCACCTGTCCTGGCTATGCTCTCTCCAGCTTCTTGTGCACCTGATCACTGGCAGAGCATGGGAAACTTGACAAAGCTGTACTTATCAACAACTAAAACCATCAGTGTGTTACCAACAGTATTCTCATACTAAATCCAAAACACAGCGTTGTACTGTTGGCGCAGAAGGCTTGGACACAGCTTATACGACCAATGTGATCAAGTTAGTATCACTTTATTAATAGACTCACACCAATTTATACTCTACAGCTAAAAATACACATGCTATGCACGCTTTGTTATGTAAAAGGTGATAGGTTAAAACTACTTGTTCACACACTTCCACCTCCCCTATGACCGGTCCCGGTGTGGTGCCCACACGCTGCTCCCCCCTTGTGCAGGCATCCTGTTTTTTCTCATCTTTCTGTCCAACTCTCTTATCTCTCTGTGAATACACAGTTTCTTTGTCTCCCTTGGCCTTGCATATGTCCTTCACAAAACCTGCAGCTTGTTAGAGCTGTGGCCTGTTATTACAACCAAGTTATTCGGTCTGGATTGCTCATAATATGCCTGTTTTCTTCCAGCCACTCCACAAATCCCCCTTTTTGTTTTTGAGCAATCCAGACCCCATTCTCGGACATCCGTTTAATTAACCCATTCATTGTGCGTTGCAAACATTGAAACAAACAAGGAAATAACAATATCAAAATCAAGAACACTATTAACACTACCAATGCTCCTTTAACTACAATCTGCAACCATCCCCTTAGCCCGAGGCTATTGAGCCAGTCAGAAAAAGGATCATGTCCTTCAGTAACATGCTTCATATTCTTGCGCAGTGTTGCTAATTGCTGAGCTATGCTTTTTGAGTGATCAGACAAATTGAAACAACACATCCCTTCAAAATCTTCACAACCATGTCCGGTCCGTGTGCTAACAATAAAAAATCTATGGCAACTTGATTCTGCAAAGTAGCATGTCTAACACCCCCTACATCAGTAAGTAGCTCACTTATCATTTGTGAAGTTAAATTAAATTGTTTCTGGCCCCAACATGCTAATCTATGTATATTTTTTGCATTCATGGCTGCCATTCCTCCTGGAAGAAAAATAGATGTGGCTATAGCAGCGGCTACCGATGGCAGCTGTACGTTGTCGTTATATGTATCATCAAAAGTTCGAATAGATCTGCGCGATCTCCCATAATCCCTACTGACATTTAATAAATCTTTCATGTGAGGAGCAAACAATGTTAACCGTCCAAGGTAACAAGGCCCACCAACAGGTCGCATGGAAATACCGGGCCATGCTCTACCTCCACAAACCAGAAACACTCCTGGCGGAAGTTTAAAACCTCCTGTGGTGCTTACATGTAACCCTCCTGTTCTCAAGTTACTCCAAAGAGAATGCCCTGTGACATTTAGATAACCTACATACCGGCCCTGTTCCCCTTGCCTTGTAAACCAACTATGCCACGGTTTATCAAACCAGATCACTCCTGTACCATTTACTGGTTGGAGCTGATGACATGCTTTTACAGCCTGGCATTGCGGTTGCAGTAACATTAACATATTCAACAGGCACAACGCTAGCCATTAAGTCTAACTCCTGTAAAAGGTAACTGATATAATTGATTTAAATTTTCAATGACCGTTTTCTGCCAAGCTGCGCCACTCATAGAGGGCCAAACATATCTGCCGTTCAGGCTTAAACAAGAACTGCTTTCTCTGTTAGCCAGGTTTACGCCCCATGGATTCCAATACCCATCAAAGTCGGTTTCATTCTCCTGCAAAGGAATACCAATCAAACAGGTTCAAAAAGGGTTCTGCTTGTTGCAAGCTCAGACAAAATCTGTTATTTGCTGTATTTGCCCATGTTACCCAAATATTCGTTCTGGGTAAAATGTCAAAAATCCCCTCACTGCCTGGTAGAAAACAAATCAGCATAACTATGCTCCACGTTTGAGGTGTTGCCATCATTTTACCTCCTTTTTCCAACTGCTCCAATGCACCTGCCAGCTTTGAGGAATGTTTATTCTAATTCTACAAATCCTGTCAACTATCTTATTATTCTGATTAATACACTGCAAAACTAAGTGCCTTAAAGGCCTGAAAATAATTTCTGCTAAAAACCCTTCACCCAAGGTCCTTAATTAAGCTTAAAACCTCAAGAAAACTACTGTTATTCTCTAAGTATTCACACCTGTCTTTCTATATTAACAGCAGATTACCAATATGCTAACACACCTACAAAGTCAGACAACCCGCTCGCTTCAGAACAAAACACAACCCGATCATTACATGAGTGAAATTTAAACACACTATCCCCATCACGTGCATGTGCGACTCTCCAAGTCTTCTTGTCACACCATGTGCAATGTATTAAAACCCAAGGTCGACAGTTCAGACCATGCTCTCTACAAGCTGTGTCGTTTTTCTTGATCTGTTCTGAGCTGAGCGGCTGCGTTCACATGGGGTCAAGACCGAGTTCAGTCGATGTTGGTGTCGTTGAAGTGCCTCAGGACGTAAGGCTACCGTCGATATTGACTCATGCCCTGTAAAACATAAGAAATTAAACCTGATCCTCTACTTCAACCTGACTCTCTACTTCATTATCCTTAAGATCTCCTTTCCAGGGCCGCACCCAGCGACTCGGAATCCATCTAACACCGGTATCTGTAACAACACAAGCATATCCTCGCCCCATCATTTTTAGTTCCGCAGGTCCCTTCCATTCTCCTGTAGCAACATCTCTGCATTGAACAAAACCACTATTTCCACACTGGTTTACCCCAGATCTCAAACCCAAACTATGTATTATTACTGGTGGTTCATTTCTATCACCTGTAAACCGTAAATAGTTCAATACATATATCGCTTTTGCAAGACGCTCTGCTGGACCCAATACCTCTCCCCCTTTTTGTTTTTGCAAAAGCGCTTTCTATGTTTGGTGCGCTTGTTCCACAATGGCCTGTCCCGTGGGGGAGTGTGGTATGCCTGTGATATGACATATACCCCAAAGTTGACAAAAATGAGTAAAGTTCCGAGAAGTGTAGGCCCGGCCATTATCAGTTTTGATTCGTGCAGGCACTCCAAGTGCTATAATGGCAGCATGCATATGTTTATTTACATGCCGTGCTGTTTCACCAGCTTGTGCCGTTGCCCAGAGTGCTAGGAAAAAAGTATCAATTGAAACATGCACATATTTAAGCCTGCCAAATTCTGTGATATGAGTTACATCCATCTGCCAAAGTTGTAGGGGTCGAAGTCCCCGAGGGTTCACCCCCAAACCAAGGCCAACTCCTGCCTTCCAACAATCAGGGCAGGACTGTACAATTTCTCTAGCATCAGCCACAGGAATGTGAAATTGCTTGGCTAACACTTTTGCTGACTGGTGAAAAAACTCATGTTATAACCTAGCTTGTTCAAAGGTTTTAACAACAGGACCTGTCCAGGCTGGAGCGACAAGCTGATCAGCCCAAGCATTACCTAACGCGAGACCTCCGCATTGCTGATGACTGCGAATATGCACAATAAAATATTCATCCCAACGCTGGTTCAAAAGCATTAACAAATGTAACAACAGAGTATACAATACAGGATTTCACACAGGTTTCACCATACTATGTTCCAAACACTGTACCGTACCCACAACATAAAATGAGTCTGAAACTACATTAACAGGTTCTTGAAACCAGTGTCGAAATGCCCAAATAACAGCTCGGAGTTCTAAAGTCTGTAAAGAGTCTCCAGTCACCCCAGGGAGTAGTTTATGTTCCCAAGTTTCTCCTACTTTCCAGGTGACTGCAGCTCTCTGAGATTTTCATCCAGCATCAGTAAAAACAGTTATCCTTTTACAGTAACCTCTGATCGCAAAGGCAAATGCTCAATGCGCTGATGAGATAACAATGGCCAAAGTTTGTCCGAAGGGTAACTGTTAGTAAGAGTTCCCAAAAAATCAGCAGCTGCTATTTGAAATTCTGTTGAAGCAGACAACAGCCAGTCCAAATACAACTGAGACACAGGTACATATATAACTGTCAGTTCGAGGCCTGAGATATCTACAATTTGCTGTCTGCCTTTGATAATAAGCTGTGAAAACAATTCAGGGCATGTAACCACTGTCTTTCTGGGCTGGAAAGGGAGAAAAACCCATTCCAAAATTTGTAAATGCAGCCTCCCTTCTCCCAGCTTGATAATAATCCCTAATGGGTGTTCTCACTCACCTCCTGAGTTATTTATCATATAAAAGAAGGAGCTTGGTCGTCTAGTCATCTGTGAGCATAAGTTGTTACTATCTTATTAGTGATCACTTGCAACACCTGTTTCTGATCCTCATTCAATTGACAGTGCTCCTGAGCCTGCGCAGATGTTCCCAGGAGCGGCATCAATGGTTTCAGATCATCGTTCGTAATTCATTTTCTGAGGTCAAATCATTCCATTTGTAATGATCCAACCCAGGTACAACCACGGCCCTTTCTTTTGAATTTTCTCTGGGGCTATCTTCAACCCCCTTTTTCCAAGACTATGTGTGAGCTGACATAAAATTGTCTCAGAATCCAGCTGTTTTCCTGCAACCAAAATATCATCCATGTAATGATATATAAGTAAATGAGGATACTGCTTACGAATAGGTTCTAAAGCCCAGGCAACAAACAATTGACACATCATAGGCGAGTTTTTCATTTCTTGCGGCAACACCACCCAGTGATATCTTTTTGCTGGCTCTGCTTTATTTATTGATGGCACTGTAAAAGCAAACCTTTCAGAGTCCTGTGGATGTAAAGGAATTGTAAAGAAACAATCTTTCAAATCGATAATCACCAAATCCCAGTCCTCTGGTAACATAACCGGAGAGGGTAGCCCGGGTTGTAAGGTGCCCATATCACACATAACAGCGCTGATTGCTCCTAAGTCATGTAACAGATGCCATTTCCCAGACTTCTTTGGGATTGTAAAAACTGGGGTGTTCCATGGACTAGTTGAAGGCACGATGTGTCAGCATCTAATTGTTTCTGCACCAAATTATTAACAATCTGTAGCCGGTCTTGCTTTAGCGGCCACTGATCAATCCAAATTGGATCATCAGTTTTCCAGCTGATTTTTAGAATCGGCTGCTCAACAGTGGCTGCTCCTAAAAAGGCAAAGTAATGAGTCGAGCTCCCACTTGACTGAACAGATCTCTTCCAATTAGTGCCACAGGCAGGTGCATTACATAGGGACGTGTAGTTACTACTCTACCATCAGAGAACATAAATGCAATTACATCTCTACTGATAAAGGTAGCTTGAGTCCCACCAACCCCTACAATGCCGGTACCTGCTGGCATTAGAGGCCACTGCCTAGGCCACTTAAAAAAAGGTACAATCGTTGCATCAGCTCCAGTATCTATAATCATCTGCAATTTGCACACTTGTCCACTAGGGTGTCTCAGTTCCATTTGTTCCTCCGGTTTTCCCTCAAAATCAGCATCAATGAGTCCTGGGACTACAAAAATACCTTTCCTAGATACTGAAGAACGTCCGATTAATAAGGCACTTAAACCATGTCCCAAAGGTCCCACAAGATTTGAATCAACCAATTGAACTGTGCTGTCGGTAAGAGTAATAGCTACTGCTGTTGCCAGGTCCACTCCAGCGCTTCCGGAGGTGGTGGCGGAGCAGCGGACCAAGCACCCTGGACTTGTGTTGTAGCGCAAGGGCGAGATGCACTCCGCGACTCGTTTCCCTTTTTCCAGTATGGGACATATTAAATCACAATGTCATGTTCACCCCCAAACCAAGGCCAACTCCTGCTTTTTCCAACAATCACTGGTGTTATGATTACCTTTCCGACACTGCACACACCATCTCTTTTGCTGTGAGCCTGGAACACTGGGAGGGGGAGTGAGGAGCGGCTGCATGGTACTTAGTTTCTGGCTGGAGTTAAACTACGACACACCAAAATGGGTGGATCGCAGATTTGGCAAGACAGATTATAAAAGAAGGGCTGCAATTGCTCACCTGATGCTTGGTCATGGAATAAATATGTAGAGTGGCTCCTCTTTAGCAGGATGACCACTGAAGTTGATAACTGGCAATGATCTGTAGCTCAAAAAGTTGAGGAGATGGCACTGATGTCCCTCTCCCCACTTCCTGAGGAGGATAGGGCATACCAAAGCCGCCTCTGAGGAACAGCTTATGCTGCAAGTACAGCTTATCTGCCATGAGCTGGGTTCAGCCCCTGAGGAGCTGTAGCTTGTAAATTACAGGAAAGACCCTTTCCTGAAATGAATGTGTGTTCCTGCAACCACATTTTAAAATAATTTGTTAAAATCTACTCTGAAAAAGCTAAATTGTGCCCTTCCTATTTGTTGTTGGTCTTGCTTCTGCTCTTTAGGGGCTCCTCATCTAATTTCATATTGCTCATCTACCAAGGCCAGCCAACACAGCAATATGTGTCTTTGTCATTTAAGCCAAACATAATGTGAGAATATGGACTGAAAACTCCAACTTTATTAAAGGGTTAGACAAATGAGTGATTATTTTGCTGACAGCCACTGTGGGTTACCAGCTGGGAATGATGAACCCTGTGATGAATCTGATATTGGTTTGGGCAGTTTTATTTGCCTTCACAGTCATAACACATTAAGACAAGTGTATTAAGCAGGAGTTAAAAAGGATTAATCTGTTCCTCAACAGACATTCCTACATATTTAGTTAGATTCAGATCCAGGGCTTTGGCATAAACGAATGAAAAAGCAAGCACAGAACAATTCAGGTTAATGACCAAGTTCTTTCAGGTAATCATCCAGGGGTTACAAGATATGACAGGTTTAGCAATAGGCCATAATTCTGCAAAAAAGATACCATAATATAAGCTTTGTTATATCAGTTTTACCTGTTTACTAAGTTTCTGATCTTCAGATAACTCAAATAATTATACTTGAGACAATTGCTTATGATGAGCCAATTCTCTTGTTTTCTCTAGGGATTTCTGTTGTAAAAATGGGTTATGATATGACTCTAAGAGAACTTTGTACAGGAGGAGCTTTAGAGGCAAAACATTATTTTTTTGTCAAAGTAACAATTTGAGAAAGAATTCTGGCACAGGCAATTAATATTATGGATATTCACAGTATGTCCAGGATAACCAATTGCATTATTTTACATTATACATTTTGCTCAGTGGTAAAAGCTGTGGGTTTTGGGTTGCAAACTTGGAATTGCCATAATTCTTTGTTTTCACATGTTCGTTGCTTAAAATGTGATGAAACATCACATGTTAGCATCTTAGCCAAAGGAAATCTAAAGGAGATTTATCACTTTTCAGTTCAGACATAAAAGGGAGGGGACAAATCCTCCCATTAAAAAATTGTACTTTTAGTGGAGTTACCAACTCTTTGCTAGATAAACTAAAATACTAAATGCCTAAAGGTTATAAGCCTGTTTGGGTATCTGATCCCAGCTCCTTGGTGATTACAGGAATGGAAAATTTCACTTCATCTGGGTGAAGAATTGGCTGATGGGTCAAGCTCAAAGAGTTATAGTAAATGAGGCAGCCAGTCACCAGTGGGGTTACCCCGGGCTCAATTTTAGGGCCAGTGCTCTTTAATGTTTTTATAAATGATCTGGACGCAGGAATCAAATGTACATTAAGTAAGTTTGCTGATATTATTAAATTAGGAGGAGCTGTGGATTCCCTCAAGGGTAGAGAGGCCTTACAGAGAGATCTGGATAGACTAGAAAGCTGGACAATCACCAACCAGATGAGATTTAACAAGAGCAAGTGCCGGATTCTCCACCTGGGACAGGGGAATCCTGGTTATGCATACAACTTGGGGGATGAGAAGCTGGAGAGCAACCCCATGGAAATATATCTGGGGGTTTGGGTCAATGGCAAGTCAAATATGAGTCAAGTGTGCCCTGGCAGCCAAAAGAGCTAACCATGTCCTGGGGTGCATTGAGCACAGCTAGCCAGTTGAGGGAGGTGATTGTCCCACTCTACACTGCACTGGTGTGACCCCATGTCGAGTACTGTGTGTGGTTTTGAGTGCCTCAATATAAGGCCATCAAACTATTATGTTGTGTCCAGAGGAGGGCTCAAATCAAGCTTTGGTCACACAATTTTTTTTCCCTACAGTGGTGAACAGCATCTCTGTAGTCCTCCTGTGTTGCCTGCCCTTGCTTCCAATGTCTGTACATTTTCCTTTGCTGAAGTTCTAGAAGATCTCTGCTCAGCCAAGCTGGCCTTCTGCCCTGCTTGCTGGACTTCCGACACTTTGGAATTGCTTAATTCCAAATTTTAAGATGGCTCTTAAAAACTGACCAGCATTCATGGACCCAAATACCTTCAAAAGCAGTTTCCCAGGGGACCTTACTAACTAGCTTCTTCAGCAGCCCAAAGTCTGCTCTCCCCATATCCAGGGTTGAAATTTTGCTGGCAGGTTTTTTTCTATCACCAATGATTTGAAACTCGACTACTTCATAGTCACTGTGACCAAGACAGCCACCAATCACCACTTTGCCCACGAGCCCCTCTGTTTACAAACAACACATCTAGGAGGACACTTTTCTTAGTCGGTTCCGTTAGTACCTGCATCAATAAGTTATCTTCACCATGCTTCAGAAATTTCCTGGACCTGTTTGAATCCACTGTATGATATTTCCAGTTGATGTCTGGGAAGTTATAATCACCCATAAGGACAAGGGCAGCTGATCTAGAGATATCCTTTAATTCCTTGTAGAATAATTCATTGGTGGTGTCGTCCTGGCTGGATGGTCGATAGTATACTCCCACAACATCCACTTTATTTGCTTTCCCCTTCATCCTTACCCAGAGGCTCTCAACTGTGTTGTCACCAACTGTAAGCACCATACAATCCAACCCTTTCCTTACATACAGCACCACCCCCCTGCCTTGCCTGCACTGTCGATCCCTCCTAAAGAGCCATCCATCATAGCACCCCAGTCACAGGACTCATCCCACCAGGTTTTGCTTATGCCAATGATGTCGTAGCTCTGGGACTGGGCCAAAGCTTCTAGCTCCTCTTGTTTATTCCTCATGCTGTGTGCATTAGTATAGAGACATTTCAAATGTGCTCCAGTGTACTCAGCACATCGTGGAGCAGGCTGAGGGACCTCACTAGCCCACTGTCCCTCAAACATTGGCATGCTACCCCCAGGCTTATCTCTAGCGAGCCTGGTTTTATCCCTTTCCCTCTTCAAATCTAGTTTAAAGCTCTCTCAATGATCCCTGCTAACTCCTGCGCAAAGATCTTTCCCCTCTTGAGACAGGTGTATCCCATCTGTCACCAGCAGGCCTGGTGTAGTGTAGACTGATCCATGATCAAAAACCCCCAAATTCTTCCAGTGGCACCAGTCTCAGCCAGGTATTTATCTGCTGGTTCTTCCTGTTTCTTCCCTCATCATTCCCTGCAACTGGCAGGATAGAGGACAACACTACTTGTGCTCCTGATCCCTTAACCAGTTGTCCCAAGGCCCTGAAGTGTCTTGACTGCCCTTGGACTTATTGCAACTTCATCACTGCCTACATGAAAAATCAATAATGGATAATAAACTGAGGGGCATACCAGGGTAGGAAGTCTTCTTGTCACATCTTTAACTTGGGCCCCAGGGAGGCAGCAGACTTCCCTAAGATGTGGGTCCAGTCTGCATATTGGGCCTTCTGTTCCCATCAGAAGAGAGCTCCTATGACAACGATCTGTATTTTTTTCTTTATGGAAGTGGTTTTGATGCAGGGTGTAGGCCGACTTAACCTTGGCGACACCTCTAACTTAGATGAACCATCATCCTCATTATTGTTCAGTTCCACTTGCAGAGCCTCATACCTATTATGCAAGTGCAGCTGAGAAGGTAGGGTAGTCACGGAGGAAACACGCTTGCTGCACTGGGCAGTAACTTGTTGCCATTTCCCCCTATCCCTTAAGTCACTGTGTTCTGCTGGGTAAAGAGAGGATGGGGAACCCTCCGTATCATGTATCCTGTCTGTCTGACAGGTCTGTCCCAGGGAAGGTAGGGTGCAGTTCCAGTAATCTGTCTCTCTCTCAGACTCCGATTTGCAGGGATTTTTGCTCGTAGCAGCTGGACAAAAGTGCATCAGTGCTGAGCACTCTGCTGTGCATATCCTGGTTTTGGCAGGGATAGAGTTAACTTTCTTTTCAGTAGCTGGTACAATGCTGTGTTTTGGATTGAGGATGAGAAAAATGTTGATAACACACTGATGTTTTTAGTTGTTGCTAAGTAGTGTTTATACTAAGTCAAGGACTTCAGTTTCCCATGCTCTGCCAGCAAGAAGGCTGGAGGAGCACAAGAAACTGGGAGGGGACACGGCCAGGACAGCTGACCCAAACTGGCCAAAGGGATATTCCATACCACAGAACATCATGCTCAGTATATAAACAGGGGGGGAGTTAGCCAGAGGGGCAGGATTGCTGCTCAGGGACTGGCTGGGCATCGGTCAGTGGGTGGTGAGCAGTTGTATTGTGCATCACTTGTTTTGGGTTTTTTTTCCCTTGACTTTTATTTATCTTTCTCTTTTTGTTATTTCCCTTTCCATCACTATTACTATTACTACTACTACTACTACTACTATTATATTTTATTTTAATTATTAAACTGTTCTTATCTCAACCCACGGGTTTTACCTTTTTTTTCCGGTTTCTCCTCCCCATCCTACCAGGGGAGGGGGAGGAGTGAGTGAGCGGCTGTGTGGTACTTAGTTGCTGGCTGGGTGCAGGACAAGGCCTCAAGGACAAGAGTCCAAGTACTGTTAGCCTGATGAATAGAGACATGTTAGAACTTGTAGGGCACAAACCCTGGGAACAAAGGAGCAAGCTAACTGCAGACTCTTGAGCCGTTGCAGTTGAGATGGCAACCAGATGGACAAAGAGGAACAAGTAGCCAGATAAGGGAACGGATAGTGCCGATAAGGAACTTTATTAATTAAGAAAGTCACGTAGGAAGAAACCCCCTAATCTTAGAATAGGAATTGTTGCTATGACAAGGTAAACTAATCAGTTCCTATTGTTTTAACGGTGTGCCTTAAATGTCAACCAATCAGTGTTTTTTATGCTTAAGATTTAACCGATCAGTGTGTAATATGTAGAAGATAGAAACGTATATAATTGTAAGAAAATCACTAATAAACGGACAACTTGCTTGCATCAAGCTGCGTCCCGTCTCTTCATTCGCCGCAAATTGGTGACCCCGACGTGATCCGGTGAAGGATCTGACGTGGAGGGGATCTCGAATTGCCTATCTGAGTGACTTGCAGCGAATCCCACAGAACTTTGAATGATCTGCTGAAAGGAAGCAGGAGCCGGCCGGCCAGAAATCCCTCCGGAGTTGAGAGGTGAGCTGTGGGAAATCAGTAATGGGGAATCAGGCTTTGTCCCCAGAAAGAGATGTTTATGAGCTTATGAAAGGTCTTCTTAATAAACATAAGAAAAGTATTTCTGGGCAAGACCTTAAAGCAATGCTCAAATGGGTGCAAGTAAATATGCCCACAGTGACTGCATCTACAATTTTTACGCAGGAACTTTGGGACGACACAGGGGTGAAATTGTGGGATTCTGCGACAAAAGGCAATACTGAGTCCCACCGTCTGCTCTCTTCATGGAGAGTTATTTTTGAGACTATGAAAGCACAGGAAGAAAAGCCAGAGGAAAGAGAGGAGGAGGAATCGCAAGCTCCTATAGCTCTTTCCTTATCAGCCTCTAAGTCGCAGTGCTCTAGACCCCTGGGTGTCAATACAGTGGAGTATCTGCCAGAAGAAGATCCCTTTGACCCAGGACCGATAGACCCTGAAAAAGAACCTGATTTATACCCTCCTGTATACCCTCCTGATCTACGTGATGTGTGGACAAAAATAAAGAAACAAGCCTTAAAGGAGGGGGATTTAGAAATGGCTAAAACTATAGTTGCTCCGGTCTTGTATACTCAGGGTCGGGCAGGGGGAGCACGATGGGAGGCTCTTTCTTTTTCGGTTGTTTAAGAACTGCGCCACACAGTTACGGAACATGGTATTTCTTCTCCCTATTTTATAAGTCTGTTATCTTCTGTGTTTGATATTTATATCATGACTCCTCATGATTTGAAATCTTTAGCACGATTGCTACTAACCCCGACTCAGTACACGTTGTGGGAGTCGCATTGGAGAGGAGGACTGCAAGCACTCCTGCTCACGTATGTTAATCATAATGATCCTGTATTAGCTGCACTAACAATAGAACATCTTACAGGCACCGGTGCACATGTTGATCCGGTAGCACAGGCTCAAAACTGCCCCCGTGCGGCTCTCGAGGCAATTAGAGAAGAGGCGAAAAAGGCTTTTTTCCAGGTTCCTGACGTACAAAAGCCACAAAAAGCTTTTACTAACATCACTCAGGAGTCTCGAGAACCTTATATGCAGTTTATTGATAGACTAAAACAGGCTTTGGAACGTCAGGTAGATAATGCGGAAGCTCGGGATATATTGCTAACAAAACTAGCTGTTGAAAATGCTAATGTTGATTGTAAAAGGCTATTGAAGCCTCTTCCCAACCCGAACCCCACTCTGGTGGAAATGGTGGAAGCATGTAACCGAATCGGTACGGTTGACCACAAGTTTGAAGCTATGGCTGCTGCTTTTGCAACGATGCATGGTGTGGGAACTTGCTATGGTTGTGGTAAGCCTGGTCATCTAAAGAGAAATTGTCTTGCGCGGGCTGCGGGGAATAAACAACAACCTCCTGGTCCTGGAGTTTGTCCGATATGTCGGAAAGGGCGTCATTATGCTAATCAATGTCGATCTAAGTATGACTTCCAGGGACAACCGATACAGGAGCGCGGGGCAGCGACGCGCGCAGACACAAATGCCACAGCTGACATTTCAACAAGCTCGGAGAGAAGTACCGACACCTCAAGTCTCTGTCCAGCAACCTCAGGCAGCGCCGGATTGGACCTGGCAACCTCACACACAGTAACGTTGCTCGATTCCTCGGTTCATTTATTATCAACAAATGTCAAAGGACCATTACCCCCTGATACACAAGCTCTATTAATTGGTAGATCTTCCACAACGTTGTCTGGTCTATTTGTTTTACCAGGTGTTATTGACTCTGACAGTGTGGACGAAATCAAAATTATGGCATGGACTCCATTTCCGCCTTGTACGATACCTCAAGGTAGTCGAATAGCGCAATTGATTCTGATTCCGGCAAGGGTAAGCTCTCTTACCACTGATCACCCTCCGCAGAGGAGAGGAGGTTTTGGATCTACAGGGTTACCTCACATTTTGTGGGTACAATCCATTTCTCCACAGCGACCTATGTATCAGTGTACCCTTATTTACAATGACCAACAAATAGCACTAAATGGAATCATTGACACTGGAGCTGATGTCACAGTAATTTCTCAAGCTAAATGGCCTCCACAATGGCCATTGACTAATGTCTCTCAGACCCTGGCTGGGATAGGGGGGACCGGTAACAGTCGTCAGAGTTTGGAACTAATTTGAATTCAAGGACCAGAGGGACATGTGGCTTCTGTTAAACCTTTTGTGCTACCTGTCCCTATGGTTTTGTGGGGACGTGATGTATTGTCACAATGGGGAATGTCCATCCGTACACATTTTTAGATGGGGCCATTGAAGTGTGCGACACCCTAAAAATAACCTTGAAAACCGATGTTCCTATTTGGGTGGATCAATGGCCCCTTCCTTTGGAAAAACTTCGCGCACTTCAAAACTTAGTCTCAGAACAACTGTCCAAAGGACACATTGTACCTTCTACTAGCCCATGGAATTCACCAGTTTTTGTTATTAAAAAACAAACTGGCAAGTGGCGCTTGCTCCATGATCTCAGAAAAATTAATGATGCTATGGAAGATATGGGAGCCCTCCAACCCGGGCTCCCGTCCCCAACTATGATTCCTCGACATTGGCATCTAACTGTCATAGATCTTAAAGACTGTTTTTTCAGTGTCCCGTTGCATCCAGATGATGCCCCAAAATTTGCTTTTTCAATTCCAAGCATCAACATGCAAGCTCCGTTGCAGAGATATCAGTGGGTTGTACTGCCACAAGGTACGAAAAATAGTCCTACAATGTGTCAATGGTATGTTGCAAAAATACTCAGCCCTGTCCGAAATGCTATGCCTACTGTGTTATTGTATCATTATATGGATGACCTTTTAGTGGCAGCACAACATCACAAAGTCATGGAGAAAGCTGTAGCCCTTGTCACAGATGCCGTGAATTCGGCAGGTCTCTGTATAGCACCAGAAAAGGTCCAAAAGTTTCCCCCTTGGAAATATCTGGGCTGGAGAATAAGAGCACAAACTATTGTTCCTCAATCATTGCAGATCAATACCAATGTAAGAAACCTGCATGATGCACAAAAATTACTGGGAACAATAAATTGGGTTCGACCACTATTGGGAATTTCTAATACAGACTTGGGTCCTCTGTTTGACCTACTAAAAGGGGACACTAATCTTTGTTCTCCACGTAATCTTAACTCTGAAGCAGATACATCTTTACAAAAGGTTGCCTCAGCTATCGCTTCTTGACAGGCCCACCGATGGGCCCCTGAACTACCTTTTTACTTGATTATTTTAAACCCTGCACGACAGCCTCACGCCCTGATATTTCAATGGGACCTTCAGAACTCAGACCCCTTGTTAATTATTGAATGGATCTTTTTACCTAACCAGTCTACAAAAACTATTTTGACACAACATGAAATGTTTGCCTCTCTGATTGTTAAAGCTAGATCACGCCTGTTAACCTTATCAGGGAAGGATTTTGTCTGTATTTGTCTACCAATAACAACAGTATACTTACAATGGCTTTATCAGCAATCAGACACCTTTGTTATGGCACTTGCCGACTGTACAGGTCAAATAACTTCCCATCCACCTTCACACAAACTGTTTAACATTGACTTTCGTCTGATGTTAAAACCCAAAAGAAGCGAACAACCCTTACAGGCACTTACTGTGTTTACAGATGGATCAGGCAAATCACATAAATCTGTTCTTCTATGGTGGGATGATCAACGGAGACGATGGGACTCGGACATAGAGACAGTCTCCGGTTCACCTCAAATAATAGAACTGAATGCAGTTGTTCGCGTTTTCCGAAAATGGAATGTACCACTCAACCTTGTTACTGATTCCGCTTATGTTGCAGGTATTGTTACACGAGCCGAAGCTTCTGTGCTGCCGAATGTTTCACATTCACAACTTTTTACCCTGTTACAGGAACTTATTTTCCTTTTGGACTCTCGATCTGCGCCTTATTTTGTTGTGTATATTAGGTCTCACACCTCACTACCTGGTTTTCTTGCAGAAGGCAATCGACGAGCTGATTTATTGACGTTACCAGTTCAAGTACTGCCAGACCGTATTGCACAAGCTAAACTAAGTCACTCTTTTTTTTCCATCAAAATGCTGGAGCTCTTAAACGACAGTTTGACCTTACTTCTCAACAAGCGTCAAATATTATTGCTGTCTGTCCTGATTGTCAAAAACATTCTTTCCCATCAATTGCTGCAGGAGTTAACCCTAGAGGATTACAAAGCCTACAATTATGGCAAACAGATGTTACACATTATTCTGAATTTGGTAACCTTAAATATATCCACTCTTCTATTGATACATTTTCAGGTGCCTTGTTTGCCTCTTGTCACACAGGAAAAAAGGCACGAGATGTTCGTAGACATTTAATGCGTGGTTTTGCTACTTTGGGTATTCCCTCAAAGATAAAGACAGATAATGGCCCAGCTTATGTTTCAACAACTATAAAAACCTTTTTTGCCCTATGGGGTATAACTCATATTACTGACATTCCTCATTCCCCCACTGGTCAATCTCTTATTGAATGGTCTCATCAGTCTCTAAAACATCTATTACAACAACAAAAAGGGGGAATGGGAATGGCTATTCCGGAGGAACGGTTACAGAAAGCATTGTATGTTTTTAATTTTTTAAATTGTTCTTTAATAGATAACAACCCACCCATAGTTTGACATTTTACTGCAAATACCTCCTTCGAGGCACGGGTTAAAGCCCCAGTATTGGTCCGAGATCCAGAAACAGGTAAAATTATGGGACCATATCCTCTTGTTACATGGGGAAAAGGTTATGCTTGTGTCTCCACAGAAAAAGGACCCAGATGGATCCCAGCGAAGAATGTAAGACCTTTCCGTGAACCTTTACCGCAGACAACTGATACCGACACCGACCCTGACCCTACAGAATGAAATAAAAACCGCGTGAGGATCTCTGTTTTGCATTAATGTCAGATACCCAAAATCAGGACATAGAATATAGATTTCGCTTTTTACAGCGCTTAGAACGAACACTATCACCCTGGATCATACCACTTAACAAAGGTAATACGTTTGGACCAGACCAGATCCCCAACGCACTGACGGCACTGCTAGCAGATATTATCTTCCCTTACATCGACTTTCAACGACATTGGCATGAACCAGATTGGACAGCGTCTCGATTTCTACAGTTATGTTGCTATGAACATGGACCATTCTGTCGACCGTGGATCAAGATTCATTGTGAACTCTGTGATCAGGATCGCTGGCGAGTTGTAAGACTAAGGGACAGATGGGGTCATTGGATGTGTTCTGGGTGTAACAATCAACTGTTAGGGTTTAATCAGATACAGTGGGCTGAACGTTTTATGGGAAAACCTCTTTTGGAGATAGAGGGAGTTATAGGATTAGGTTTTGAGATTTTGCCAAACAGTTTTTGTAAATTTTTTATCATTGATTGAAAGCCTAGAAGTACGGGCTATTGCATGGTTGTTGTTTCAATATATTATATAAGCAAGCAGAATTTATATTATTAACAAGAACATTATTATAGGATTAGAGTGCGGACAATCAATTGCAGTGCCTCGGTCGTGGACAGTACGACCAGAAGAATGGTTGGTTGCAAAACGACGATGGAAAAAGAAAAGGAGAAACAAGCGTTGTCATTAATATGGATAATGATGTTCACATCTGGACCTTGGCCTATTGAAGGTAGCTCTTATCCCCCTTTTCTACCAAAGGTAAACGTTTGGGTCACGTTGGCAAACTTGACTGGACAGGATACTCTGTGTCTTGCTTATGGCCACTCCGGATCAGCCTTTTTCCACGTGTCTTGTGGGCTTACCATTAGATGAATGGCCTATACCTAGAAACCTTCAAAGTCTTTTTCCACCCAAAAACGTATCAAAAAATGTGACAGACAATTGGGATGTATGGACACCCCATCTCCCACTGGCCGCTTTGGAACCACAGGAAATTGAACTTCTTGGTTCTGTAAAAATGGATTTTTGCATAAAATTTAACTACACGGGAAAGAATCAATCTAGGGCATGGGACGTTTCCCCTACTCATCCTGTTTTTAGAAATGCAAGTATCTGGTGTAATTACACTGCTAACAACTTGTCTAAATCTAGCAATGCTCCACTCTCACTACCTGCTGGAGTATTTTTTATTTGTGGGGATCGAGCATGGCCTGTCATTCCTTCTCATATAAAAGGAGGTCCATGTAGTTTAGGGCGACTTTCCGTCCTGACTCCTAACACATCTATGATTTTACAACATCGCTACTCTCAAAGGACAAAGCGTGGCACTCGTGCATTTGCCCCCGATTGTGATGATAACATGCAATTTTGGTCCTTTGGCCAATGCTTTACTGCATCTCTTTTGTTGCCTGGAGCTGCTGCAGGAAATGCTCTGGTGACATTAGATAAGCTTGGCTGTTGGCTTGCCAAACAAACTAATGCCACAAGCAGTGCCCTGTCTGGTCTTTCATTAGATGTTGATAGTGTTCGCCACGCGACATTACAAAATAGAGCTGCAATAGATTTTTTGCTTCTGGCACAAGGTCATGGCTGTGAAGAGTTTGAAGGGATGTGTTGCATGAACCTTTCAGATCATTCGGAATCAATTCATGCTAGCATCCAAAGATTGAAGGATGGTGTTTCTCATCTTCAACAAAGTGATACTTGGGATTGGTTAGATAAACTGTTTAGTGGTTGGGGTATTTCAGGATGGTTAAGAAGTTTAGTGAAGATGATTATATATGCTTTAGTTGCTTTTTTGTTTGTTCTATTACTTATACCTTGTCTTTTACAATGCTTATGAAAATTAACAACTCGCTCAATTTCAAGGGTTCTTTTTGTGCAACAGGAAGGGGGAGATGCAGGACAAGGCCTCAAGGACAAGAGTCCAAGTACTGTTAGCCTGATGAATAGAGACATGTTAGAACTTGTAGGGCACAAACCCTGGGAACAAAGGAGCAAGCTAACTGCAGACTCTTGAGCCGTTGCAGTTGAGATGGCAACCAGATGGACAAAGAGGAACAAGTAGCCAGATAAGGGAACGGATAGTGCCGATAAGGAACTTTATTAATTAAGAAAGTCACGTAGGAAGAAACCCCCTAATCTTAGAATAGGAATTGTTGCTATGACAAGGTAAACTAATCAGTTCCTATTGTTTTAACGGTGTGCCTTAAATGTCAACCAATCAGTGTTTTTTATGCTTAAGATTTAACCGATCAGTGTGTAATATGTAGAAGATAGAAACGTATATAATTGTAAGAAAATCACTAATAAACGGACAACTTGCTTGCATCAAGCTGCGTCCCATCTCTTCATTCACCGCAGCTGGGGTTGAACCATGACAGTCCTTTTTGGCACCCGACATGGGGAATGAAGCACTGAGATAATGACAGATCTGACCAGAGCATGTTAAACATATTTATTATAAGCACTCATTGTATTGGTTTAATAGTTGCTGGTCACAATTTTTGTTTGCTCTCAATGTTGTTGCACTTGTTCTCAGAGCTGCATTATGTGAAACATTACTAGCAGTATGTGTTCTCAGTTGTGCTGTTTATCATCTCTGGGGCCTGAGCTAAGGTTATCATTTTGTTGTACTCTGTAATACTGGCTTGAGATATGATAGAATTGCTGATCAATAAACAAATCTGGTATGTGTACTCAGCACTGCCATCAACTCTGTACTTCAGGAGTCATATAATGGGAACCTTTTCTCCTCAGAGAGCCAACCTATGGAGGAGACAACTTCAAACATCTTCCCCTTCCCCACCAGGCAGATTACAGTAGTGTTTGAGAACTTTGAAATTATGAATATACTTGGGAGATTCAAGCAGTGGTGGATTCATTTTCTTTGGCTCTTGGCCATTTAGTCGCACTACTGCTACACGCGACGTATCTCTGTCCTTCTTTTGGCTTTTGGGAACAAGGATCCCGAGAATGTCATAGCAGTAGCAGAGTCTTTTGCTCTAGCGCCTTCAGCTTCTGCCGACAGGGCAGCAAAAGCAGATGTGGTAGTTTGTCATTCTGCTTTCATCTCTTTCAGAGTCTCTAGGATCAGCCTCCACACTGTGGAGAGCTTCCCACTGTCTTTAGAGCCTGAACTAATGTCCTCCCACAGTGCTGTGCCAATCTTTTCCCAAGTGACTAGTTCAAAGGCTGCACTCACTGAGGGGATTAATCCACGCTGCCAAGCCCATGACAGCAACCTCTTCAGGCTTCCCTCATCATAAGATAACCCTCTCTTAGAGAGGATATGTCGGAGAGGCTTCACCACTGCTGCTTCCTCTTTGCTCAGCGTGGACCCCATCTCCTCCCCGACCGCTCACCTGATCAGGGCGAGATTCCAAAGGTTGCGCGCGCGCCTTCCCAGGCACCGGGGCAGTGCCTGCTACGGCCGGCTTCTTCCGCCCCCTCTGAGCCGCCTCTTCTCTCCTGGAAGCATGGACGAGAGGGTCCCTGTTCGGGTGCCACTTGTTGACGCGGAAGGCTCGGACACAGCTTATACGACCAATGTGATCAAGTTAGTGCCACTTTATTAATAGACTCATCGCAATTTATACTCTAAAGCTAAAAATACACACACTACGCACACTTTGTTATGTAAAAGGTGTTAGGTTAAAACTACTCGTTCACACGCTTCCACCTCCCCTATGACCGGTCCCGGTGTGGTGCCCACACGCTGCTCCCCCCTTGTGCAGGCATCCTGTTTTTTCTCATCTTTCTGTCCAACTCTCTTATCTCTCTGTGAATACACAGTTTCTTTGTCTCCCTTGGCCTTGCATATGTCCTTCACAAAACCTGCAGCTTGTTAGAGCTGTGGCCTGTTAATACAACCAAGTTATTCGGTCTGGATTGCTCATAATATGCCTGTTTTCTTCCAGCCACTCTACATTGTACCAGCTACTGAGAAGAAAATTAACTATCTCAGTCAAAACCAGGACATGATGTGATCACTGCAGTTGCTGAAGACATCTGTCCGGTCTCAAAGCCAAATTCAAGTGGCAGTATGGTGGCTTTCATAAGAAGGCTGCTATTATTTGCTGACTGCTAGGAGTGACGAGCTTTACTGATATTAGGTTATCCCTGAGCAGGTTTTGAGGAATTTGAGGAATAGAAAATGAATATATAATTGTGTAGGCAAATCTTTTGCATCTGGTCTGTTGTTGGATATATTTTAATTGTATCTTTTCTGTATGTGTCTAAACGAATTGCATATTAATAGTATTTTGGAAAATTAGTATATTTTAATGTCACTGTTCCATAATATTGTTTTAAAAAATATACGTTTTAAATAGTTGTTTATAAATATCTTAATGACATGTTATAAAATATAAATTCAATATGCATTTTACAACAGCATAGCATAAATGTTAAAATTGTCATTATGAACATTATATATACTATAAAATTATTCATTTAGTAATTCTTTATTTAGAAGGTGAACAAATGTGTGCTATCTCACAGGTAGATATTTAAAGGATGTCCTTCCAACACCACTAGGTATTCATACTTATAATACGATCTTTTGTGGAAAAGTTTATACTGGGATTTTTTTATTCCTTACAATCTTTATTCAGCGTCACTAAAAACACATATGTTAAAATGAGTTTTTTTTAAATGTTCCTGAAATGTCTGATGCTTTAAAAAAGGATGTGTGTGTGTGTGTTTCCTCAAACCCTTTATATTTGATCAGCCTGCCAGTTTCCCAAGAAAGACAAGATCCTTGTGTCAAAACAGCCTATCCGCTACCTGCATTTTCACAGCCCACCGTATTGGAGGGTGATTCGATTAACCTATTCAGGGACCCCCGGTGACAGCATCACTGAGTTAAATCCCTTATAACAACTACTCAAATCTCTGGAGACTTACACAAAATGAACTTCAGTTGAAGAATTTTATTATACAAAATGCAAGTTTGTGACAGAATAAGGTTAAAACATTGCTGGTGATAATACACTGACTGCAGAACAAGCTTAAAACAATATACCTAGTAACAGCTAGCATGAGTTAGTCATAGAACAAAGTTCTTACCCAATAGGCATCCCTAGGGGGGAAAAGACAGGTTCAGCCCATCAACTGATCCCAGGACTTACGATGGGGTCTTCCCTAACTTCTCTCCTTTGTTTACTTTTTATACTTTTTCTCTACATTTAGGTGGAGCTTGAGTGACTCTAGTCATACATATTTTTGTTACTGATTGGTGTAAAATTCTCTCACTTTTCTCTTAAAGATATAATCAATGAAATATAGAGCTCATGCCCAGTGAGGTGTAGTCGTACCTTGGAGGCAGGTAACTTTGGGGTGGAGGTGTGCTTGGTATTATAATGAGCAAGGTTCATCTGAGGAAAGTATTTTCACTACAATTGTTGACTCAGCAGCGGACATCTCATATATTCTTCATTTGACAATTGCTATGCAGTTTATCAGATGTAGCATATCATCTGTGTGATATCATCAAATTCCCATTCCTGCAGGGAGTACAACAGAGCCTGGCCACGGTGTCTCCACTCCACTCCACTCCATCCTCCATTGCTCCTATCAGCATGTGCTGAGCTGGCAGGATGTGTTGCTTAGGGAACTGTGGTGATGTAGATTCTGTGCATGCCAACCATCCTGAAAGCTGTAACTGTATTTTACCCTAAAAGCTTTCTGTAATACTACACTTCTATTAGGTCCCAGTTTTCTCTAATGTTTCCCCAAAGTAATTTTCACACACACAGAGACGTAACTGGTAAGGAATGAGACTTCAGTACAGGTGGTAGGCTGCAACGAGTGCCCAGACCCTTCTCCTGGAGAAAAGGTAAGTAGCTGCATAAGATGTGCACAGGCTGATGATCTGTTATATCAGGTGGCTGACTTGCAGGAAACAGTTAAAAGGCTGCATAGTATTAGAGGAGCAGATGGAGATAGATAGGTGGTTTCAGAACCATGCTCCTGTAGCAGACACCACAGAGAATGAGGCACCTTGGACCCTAGTGACCAACAAAAGCAGGACTCCACTTCAGTCCCCACCCTCCTGCGTCAGAACCAAAACCAGATATGAAGTTTTAACAGCTATAGACACCCACGAACAAGGCCTGCAAGGAGAAACTGTACCAGCAGAACACAGTGGATACCTTAAAAAGAAACGATGAGTGCTTGTAGTGGGTGATCCTCTGTTAAGTGGCACTGAGGTGCTCATCTGCCAGCCTGATAGGGAGTCACATGAGGTCTGCTGCCCTCTGGGAGCTAAAGTCGAAGATGTTGCCAAGAGGGTGCCACAACTTGTCAAGAACACAGACTACTATCCCCTGGTACTCTTTCATGTGTACACAAATGACACCACAAGTCAGAACCTGGGCAGAATCAAGGAAGACTATAAAGCCCTGGGGATGCAAAATATTGGTGCCCAAGTTATTTTTTCTTCCATTTTACCCATAAGAGGAAAGGGTGCAGCCAGAAAGAGACATATAATGCACATCAACTTTTGGCTTCATGGATGGTGTCGTCATGAGGGTTTTGGCTTCTGTGACAACAGGACATTCTTTGACTATAGCCTGTTAGAGAGGGATGCGATCCACCTGTATATAAGAGGCAAGGGAATCTTTGACAGCAGGCTGGCCAGCTTGGTGAGGTGAGCTTTAAGCTGAAGGACTTGGGGGGAGGGGTCCAAAGTGGCAATGCTCACGCCATCGCATCCAGCTGGGGAATAAGCCAGGCCGACCAGAGCAGTGACATATGTTCCTTAGCTGCCTCCCAAGAGGAGTACCAGAAGGCCAGCCACCTCAAGGGTGTGTACGGCTATGGTGGATCCACTTGCATCCCTCCTGGGAAACCTGCAAGCTTGATTACCTCTCTGAATTGCTTGTACACTAATGCACACGGCATGGGGAAAAAACAGGAAGAATTAGAGATCTGTGTGTGGTCGCAGGGCTGTGATCTCCTTGCAATTACAGAGACATGGTGGGATACCTTGTATGACTGGAATGCTGTCGTGGATGGCAATGTACTTCTTAGGAAAGACAGGCCAGCAAGGAGAGGTGCTGGCGTTACTCTTTATGCGATGGAGCAACTGGAATGTATCAAGCTCTGCCTAGGGGTGGATGCAGAACAACGCAAGAGCTTATGGGTAAGGATTAAGGGGCAGGCCAACATGGGGGACACTGTTGTGGGTGTTCGCTACAGGCCATCTGATCAGGAAGAGGAAGTCAATGAGGCCTTCTACAGACAACTGGAGGTAGCCTCACAATCACAGGCCCTGGTTCTCATGGAGGACTTCAACCACCCTGATATCTGCTGGAAAGACAACACAGCTAAGCTCACGCAGTCCAAGAGGTTCCTGCAGAGCACTGATGATAACTTTTTGACACAGGTGGTGGAGGAACCAACGAGGCGAGGTGTGCTGCTGGACCTTGTACTAACAAACAAAGAAGGGCTGGTTGGTGATGTGAAGGTTGGGGGCAGCCTTGGCTGCAGCAACCATGAGATGGTGGAGTTCAAGATCCTGCATGGAGGAAGCAGGGCAATAAGGAAGATTGCAAGCCCGGACTTCAGGAGAGCTAACTTTGGCCTCTCCAAGGACCTACTTGGAGGAATCCCATGGGTTAGGGCTCTGGAAGGTAGGGGGATGTCCAAGAGAGCTGGCTAATATTCAAGCATCACTTCCTCCAATCTCAAGATAGGTGCATCCCTATGAGTAAGAAATCAAGCAAAGGGGGCAGGAGGCATGGCTGGATGAGCAAGGAGCTTCTGGCAAAACTCAAACAGAAGAAGGAAGTTTATGGAATGTGGAAAAAGGGAGAGGCCACTTGGGAGGAATATAGGGATGTTGTCAGAACATGCAGGGAGGTGATGAGGAAGGCTAAGGTCTGTTTGGAATGAAATCTGGTGAGGGATGTCAAGGACAATAAAAAGGGCTTCTTCAAGTGCATCAGTAGGAAAAGGATGACTAGGGAAAATGGCTGATTGAGGTGGGTGCCCTGGTGATAAAGGACACAGAGAAAGCAGGGTTACTGAATGCCTTCTTTGCCTCAGTCTTCACTGCCAAGGCTCAGGTTTCCCAGACCCTGAAGGCAAGAGAGGAAGTCTGGAAAAAGGAAGACTTTCCCATGGTCAAGGAGGATCACCTCAGAGATCACTTAGGCAAACTTGACACCCACAAGTCCATGTGCCCCGTTGGGGTGTGCCCCTGAGTGCTGAGGGAGCTGGCAGATGTTATTGCTAAGCCACTCTCCATCATCTTTGAAATGTCATGGAGGACAGGGGAGGTGCGTGAGGACTGGAGGAAAGCCAAGGTCACTCCTGTCCTCAAAAAGGGCAAGAAGGAGGACCCAGGAAATGACAGACCGGTCAGCCTCACCTACATCCCTGGAAAGGTGATGGAACAGCTCATCCTGGAGGTGATCATCTCTAAGCATGTGGAGGAAAAGAAGGTAATTGGGAGTAGTCAACATGGATTCACCAAGGGGAAATCATGCCTGACCAATCTGATAGCATTCTATGATGGAATCACTGGCTGGGTAGACAAAGGGACAACAATGGATATTGTCTACCTTGACCTCAGGAAGGCTTTTGACACTGTCTCCCATAACATACGCGTAGGTAAGCTCAGTCAATGTGGGATAGATGAGTGGCCAGTGAGGTGGATTGAGAAGTGGCTGAATGGCAGAGCTCAGAGGGTTGTGATCAGCAGTCATGATCAGAGTCTAGTTGCAGTCCTGTAGCTAGCGGTGTTCCCCAGGGGTCACTACTGGGTCCAGTCCTGTTCAACCTATTAATCAGTGATCTGCATGAAGGGACAGAGTGTGCCCTCAGCAAATTTGTGGATTATACAAAACTGTGAGGAGTGTCTGATACAGCAGAAGGCTGTGCTGCCATTCAGCGAGACCTGGACAGGCTAGAGCAGGGGTCCTCAAACTTTTTAAACAGGAGGCTGGCATGGATGAAGTGGCAGGAAGCCATCTGCAGCTGCTTGGTTTCCCCCCCAAAACCCCGGCGGGGTGTGTGTGTGTGTGTGTGGGTGTGTGTGTGGGTGTGTCTGTCTGTCTGTCTGTCTGTCTGTCTGTCTGTAAATACCGGGGACTGGATTGAGGACCCTGGGGGGCCGTATCTGGCCTGCGGGCCGTAGTTTGAGGACCCCTGGGCTAGAGAGTTGGGCAGAGAGGAACATAATGAAGGTCAACAAAGGCAAGTGTAAAGTCCTGCAATTAGGGCAGAACAACCCCACGCACCAGTACAGGCTGGGGTTGACCTGCTGGAAGGCAGCTCTGTGGAGAAGGACCTGGGAGTTCTGGTGGACAGCAAGTTGACCATGAGCCAGCAGCGTGCCCTGGTGGCCAAGAAGGCCAATGGGATCCTGGGGGGCATTAGGAAGAGTGTGACCAGCAGGTCGAGGGAGGTTATCCTCCCCCTCTACTCTGCCCTGGTGAGGCTGCATCTGATGTACTGTGTCCAGTTCTGGGCTCCCCATTTCAATAGAGGCAGGGAACTCCTGGAGAGGGTCCAGCAGAGAGGGCTATGAAGATGATGAGGGAACTGGAGCATCTCCCTTATGAGGAAAGGCTGAGAGAGCTGGACCTGTTTAGCCTGGAGAAGAATTCCTGGCAATTAAAGGGCAGAAGTGGTTTGCCACCATTTCTAACCAAAAATCTGTCTAAGTTTTTTGAAAATATTGATTTTTTTTTGTGAATTGTTTCTCACCACACTATTGTCTGGCAACTGAGGAGTAAAGAGTAACTTAGAATCTAGGTAAATATCATGGCAAAGTTTTAAACAATTGTAATTTTATTTATTACAATGAATATTTTAATTACTGATATTATTTTAATTATGAAAATTTAGCTATTAAACAATTTATGTGGCTGTTAAAACTTTCAGACAGATATATCCAGTGTTCAGGATTTCAAAATCACTTTGTTAACTATCTAATAATTTCTTGTATAGGTGGATAACGATGATTCAGGAGGCAGCACTACTGCTTTTGAGCATGTTGCTATGGTTTGGAGCCAGACTTCCATATATGTCATTCCACCGACAAAATCATAGTTAACTCTTTCCTGTGCTGAGACCCATGTTGAACATTCAGGTCTGTTCCTTTTCCCATGGATTTAGAAGTCTATTTCAGATGCTGCTACTTGGAAGTCTTTCCCCAAGCTGTGGTTTGAAGTGATGGGTTTGAGCTGCTTCCAAACATAATGTAGGTTTAAGAATTCCAGTAGAGAAGGGACATTTCTGAAGGTCATTTTTATTAGGTGTGCTTTGGAATTTCCTTTCAGAAGTATATTTTTTTTTCTAGCAGAAAATTATATATTAATTTTCAAAAATCACAGTTCTTAAGATGAAAACTGTCGATTCTGACTTTGCAAATTGTTTTTGGGAGGATGTGGAAGGTGCCAGGAAACAAAGGCTTCCAGCATTGTGAGTCTGGAGAGTGTGAGAGGCTGCCAGCCTCAGAGCAAGGTGCTCAAGGTTGTATGTTCAGTTCCTTTATGGCAGAGCTTCATGAAGCAGCCTTGCCTGCTGCCACTAAGCTGAGATTTCCAGGCTTCCTGATTCTGATGTAGAGAACTACGACAGAAAATACAGACCAATACTTATATTTAATTTTGGGGAGGGGGAAAAAAAGTGTTTCAGTTTCAGAGATAATAACTTTGGAGATTTTTTTGTGACTTTGGACAAAAATTTGTCTATTTGTCTGTTTCTCAATCCAGTTTTAATTTTAATTAGTACTATGCGGCGAATGAAGAGACGGGACGCAGCTTGATGCAAGCAAATGTCAATTTATTGTACAGAAGCACGAGTTTTTATACACTTTCAGAAGCTGCGCGTTTTAAACTAATTGGTTCTTGAAGCTAAGCCTTGCATACTAGGCAATCTCTCATTGGTGGTTAACTACCATCAATTAACAGCAAGGTGTTACCTTTCCTTGGCGCCATCCGTCTCCCACCCCCCTGTGCTCTGCAAACATGCCTCATCATGTTAATTGTTGTGTCTATTCACACTCCTTGTCCTCCCAGGGTTCGTGACCTACAAGCTCGAGCACATTCCCCTCAGCTAACTGATTGCCACGCATGGTTCTAGTTTCCAGACCGCTCCTGCAGTACTAAAAGGAGTAATCCTGTCTCTCTTCAATAAAAATGTTGAGTAACTTGAATTTTATTCCTATTGTAATCATTCAGTCATAGCTCTGACTATACTCTTAGAATGTTATTTGATTTTGTGCTATGCTTGCTGAGCAAAAAATATAAGCATATGCTCTGCTGCTATTTGGAAGAAAGGGAAAAAGATCTATTTTTTGTTAAACTGAAACTAGAAGCCAAGTCTGTGTATAACAAATGTGTGGAATACATTGAGTTAGTTTAGTTAGATACTGAGTAAAGAGTACTTGCTCTTAGGAAATTTTACACATGATCCATTAAAAAAACCCTGAAACCATTATTGTATGAACACAAGGAACCTGGGAGAAAAATTAATTGATCTTCTGGTCTACGATATGAAGCTAGAGATGGCAGAAGTAACAAACAGCTACTGTAACTGAGGCATAGGTATAGGATTTAGATGAACAGGCAAAGATAAGGATGAGGGTGCCAAACTGTACAGTAATAATGACAGACACTGTGAATAAGAACTAATATAAACAAAAAAATAATAATAAAGTAAAAAAAATCAGTCTCTCATTGTCCGGGTTTCAGCTGGGATGGAGTTAATTATCTTCTTAGTAGCTAGTACGTGCTGTGTTCTGGCTGTGTTGTGAGAACAATGTTGATAACACACTGATGGTTTTAGTTGTTGCTGGGTAATGTTTATACTAAAACAAGGACTTTTCAGTTTCTCAGGCCTTGTTAGTGAAAAGGCTGGAGGAGCACAAGAAATTGAGAGGGGACACAGCCAGGTCAGCTGACCCAAACTAGCCAAAGAGGTATTCCATAGCACAGGACGTCATGCTTGGTATATATACCTGGGGGGTCGGCTGGGGCCAGCAGATCATTGCTCAGGGACTTGCTGGTCATCGTTTGGCAGGTGGTGAGCAGTTGAACTGTGCAACACGTGTTTCTTTCTTCCTTTCCCTCTGGATGTTATTCTTTCCCTCTCTCTTTTCATTATAACTGCTATTGTCATCATTGTTATTATTGTTCTTTCATATTTATTCTGTTTCAATTATTAAATTGTTCTTATCTCAACCCTCAAGTTTTACATTCCTTTCCAATTCTCCTCCCCATCCCTCTGGGTGAGGGGGCAGTGTCGCATGCCAGTCCAAGACCAGAGCGAGGTTCTGCTTGTATTCTCAGGAAAAGAATTAATACTCAAAATGGAGTCAAGAGCCAAGGAACTATTTTTGCACAACAGGTTTGCAAATGCAAAGGAGAGAGCAAGAGAGAAAGGAAGGAAATAAAGAAGGAAAGAATGAAAGAGTTCACGGCAATAGCTACCGCTCTGGAGCTGCGGCGTCCCAGCAGTCCAATTAATTTCCAAGTCCGGTGGGGGAACATTCCATCCAATGTTGGCTGGTTCCGTTCTTTTATAGGGTTGTCACGAGCTGTCCTGCTTAACCACACCTTCCACCCAGTGGTGGTGTGCGTGCCCAATACTGTCAGGTGGTCCTCAGAGGTCTCCAGGCCCCTTGATCCCCCTGACCCCAGGTCTGGGCGAATGCACAGGGGTTTGGTTAAGTTTCTCAGGATTAGCTCTCCCCGATGCTCCATGGTGTCAGTCGGTTGGTTTCCTGCCTTAACAATGTTGAGATAAACCTCTGCTGTGGCAATGGTGTGACTTTCCTGCCATATTAATGTTGAGACAAACATCTGCTGTGGCAATGGTGGTTCTCACTGACGCAGTCTCTTACAGGGAGTGAGCAAGCAGCTGCGTGGTACTTCATTACCAGTCGGGGTTAAAACACGACAGTCCTTTTTGGTGCCCAATGTGGGGCTCGAAGGGTTGAGATAATTACAGGTCTAATCAGACTGTGTTAGAACAAAATTGTTGTTGGTATTCATTGTATTGGATTAATAATCATTGGCTACAATGCTGATTTCTATGCCTTTGAAGTTGCTGCCCATGGTCCCAGGGTTGCGTTATTTACTTCACTTGCAGTATGTGTTCCCTGTTGTGCTGTTTGTTGCCCTTGGGACCTGGACTGAAGTTATCATAGTGTACTATATAGTACTGGTCTATGATATGATGGACTCACTGGTTATGAAACTAATCTGGTCTGTGTACTTGGTATTGTCGCCTCTGTGCGTAGGGTGGCCCCTGGGGGGAAAGCCAACAATTGTACCTTTGGCTTTGTTTTCCCAGAGAGTCGACCTATGGGTGAGGTCCACACCTCCCCCTTCCCCTCAGGGCTAATTAACGAAACATTTAGGGGTTTAGGAGATCATGAGTATCTTTGGTCCCCTGGAAGCACCATAGTGCAGGTCTTGACCCTAGCGCTAGGAATACTGAATGCGCTTTTCATCTCCTGGGCTTGGTGGAATGTTAAGTGACTAATTATAATTGTTACTCTAGACTGTGGCAGAAATAACAGCCCCTCTAGTCCCCACTCCAGTTCCTGCTCCAGCTTCTGTAGCCGCTTCAGCCCCTGCGGCTGTAACTGCAACCACCCCAGCCCCCGTTCCAGCCTCCGCGGCCACCCTGTGTCAGGCATCGCAGCTACATCGGCCCCCGAAATGAGTAATGCAGAAGACCAACCGGTGTCAGTATCAGTGGCCCCTATACAGAAGAAGAAATGGAAACGGAAAACAGCTCGTTTGGGAAAGGAGGATGAAGGAGCAGGCCCATCACAGGAAAAAGATGAAGAAGGCGAACAAGAGGTAACCTCTCGATCCCTATCCCTGAATGAACTGCGGGATATGCAGAAAGATTATGCCTGTCAACCAGGTGAACACATTATCACCTGGTTGCTTCAATGCTGGGATAATGGGGCTCATAGTGTAGAATTGCAGGGTAGGGAAGCCAAGAAGTTGGGATCAATTTCTAAAAAGGGGACATTGACAGGGCAATTGGAAAAGGAACACAAGCCATCAGCCTCTGGAAGTGATTTCTGTCAAGCGTTAGGGAAAGGTATCCCTACAAGGAGGATATTACATGTCGCCCAGGGAAGTGGACTGCAATAGAGAAGGGTATTAAGTACTTGAGAGAATTAGCTGTGAAATAGATGATTTATTAAGACCAAGACGACCCACAGTCACCCATGGATCCTGATGAAGTCCGATGCACATGATCCATGTGGCAGAAATTGGTACAGAGTGTGCCATCATCATATGCCAGCTCATTAGCAATAATGTGCTGGGAAGACAACGTGCCACCAACAGTGAATGAAGTGGTTCATCATCTCCAAGACTATGAAGATAGTGTCTCTACCTCCATCATCTCAGCTGTAGAGAAACTGGTCCAGCACCTTGATGAAGATATATCCTACTCTCCATCAATACAGACTCGCATCTCAGCTATCAACCATAGACACTCTTCTGTTTGGAGGGAAGAATGTAGAAAATACACACCATGGGGTGTGGCAATGTATTTGGAAGAAAAAGGACATGTGGCCTATCAAAAGTCACTCTTGCTTTAGCAGCTTTATATGATTAAAAGCTTTGTCTGCTCAGCAAGGCCACAAGGTTGTGAGAAAGACACCGAGAACAAAGAAAACAGGATCTTTGGCAGTTAAGCAGGCAGAAAAACAGGAGCTTTGCTGGGAGCTGATGACCACAGGAATGTCAACAATTTTAAAGATGGGACTGACTGCTTGTATGCTTTTAACCAATTAGTATCTGTATAGCAGCGTGTGAACAGTGTATGTAACCGATAGAATTAAGGTGTAACGTGTGTACGGATATGAACATTGTATATAAGTTTGCAGAACTTAAGTAAAGCAGCTTCAACTAGGATCATATTGATATGTCCTTGAGTCCATGATTTTGCTCCTGCAATGGGGTACTCTATGGTTTTATCTGTGAGACCACGGAGAGGACATGAGGAGGTGGGATAGAAAACCTACCTCAATTCTGGAGACACGAGTGCATGAACTACAAGAAAAAACAGTCACAAATAAGGAGTCTTCCATGAAGGTTGCTGCTCCACTCTCCAGAGGACAGTTTCCCATACAGAGTGATAGGCCTGACTTTACTCTTGATCCTGTGAAAAGGAATTCTAACCCATTCTGGCAAAGCATAAGTAGAGCAGAACCACTCCATGCTACATATGTTTTGCACCGCTACCCATCCTAGTTCGGAGTCCTTAGACCAGGACAAGAGGGGCCCTGCCTTCAGCTAGGTGGAGAAGAGGGACAAGCAGGTTTAGTGGACTATGTGAATCAGATGGCCTGGCATGTCAGACCCACAGGAATACAAGGCTCTAGTAGACACTAGTGCACAGTGTACACTAATGGCATCAAGCTATGAAGGGGAAAAAACAATTAGTATTTCTGGAGTGACAGGGTGTTGTGGTTTAACCCCGGCTGGCAACCAAGCACCACAGAGCAGCTTGCTTACTCCCCCCCACCCAGAGGGATGGGAAAGAGGATCGGAAAGGAATGTAAAACTCCAGGGTTGAAATAAGAACAATTTAATTGGTAAAGCAAAAGCCACGCTCACAAGCAAAGCAAAGCAAGGAATTCATTCACTACTTCCCATGGGCAGGCAGGTGTTCGGCCATCCCCAGGAAAGCCGGGCTCCATCATACATAACGGTTACTTGGGAAGACAAATGCCATAGTGCCAGATGTCCCCCCCTTCCTTCTTCTTCCCCCAGTTTATATACTCAGCATGACGTCATATGGTATGGAATACCTCTTTGGTTAGCTTGGGTCACCTGTCCTGGCTGTGTCCCCTCCCAATTTCCTGTGCCCCCCCCAGCCCTCTGGATGACAAGGCCCAAGGAACTGAAAAGTCCTTGACTTAGTATAAACATTACCCAGCAACAACTAAAAACATCAGCGTCCTATCAACATTGTTCTCACATCATAGCCAAAACACAGCACTGTACTAGCTACTAAGAAGAAAACTAACTCTATCCCAGCTGAAACCAAAACACAGGGGGATCCCAACCACTAACTGTACTACAGGCTGAAATAAGCCTGACTTGGAATAAGTGGCAAAGGTACCCCATTGTGACCAGCCCAGAAGTTCCATGCATCCTTGGCATAGACTGTCTCAGGAGAGGGTATTTCAAGGATCTGAAAGGGTACCATTGTGCTTTCTGTATAGCTGCCTTGGAGATGGAGGAAATTAAGCAGCTGTCTACCTTTCCTGGTCTCTTGGAGGTCCCTTCTGTTGTGTGGTTGCTGAAGATTGAAGAAGAGCAGCTGCCAATTGCTACTACAATGGTGCACCGGTGGCAATACTGCACCAAGACTGCACAAAACCAATTGTGAATAGAGAGGGGTTCTTCCAGGAAGGCTGCTGCTCCGATATCTAGTGGACAGTTTCCCAGACAGAGTAGAAAATCTGATTCTACTCTCAATCCTGCAAAAAGTAGTTCTAATCCATTTTTACAAGACATAAGTGGGCACGACTGCGATTGCTCAACGCAACAGCTGGTCTGCACTGCTAGCTGCCATGGTAGAGAATCCTATGAACAGGGCTTCCAGCCAGGAAGAGGAGAAGGACAACCGGGTTTATTGGACTGTGTGGATCCAGTGGTCTGGGCATGTCAGACCAATGGGAGTAGAAGGCTCTAGTAGACACTGGTGCACAGTGTACCCTAACACCATCAAGCTTTACAGAGGCAGAACCCATCAGTATTTCTGGAGTGACAGGGGGATCGCAACAGCTAACTGTATTGGAGCCTGAAATAAGCCTGACTAGGAATGAGTGGCAAAGGTAACCCATTGTGACTGGCCCAGAGGCTCCGTGTACCCTTGGCATAGACTGTCTCAGGAGAGGGTATTTCAAGGAACCAAAAGGGTGCTGATGGGCTTTCGGTATAGCTGCCTTGGAGACAGAGTAGACTAAGCAGCTGTCTACTGTGCCCGGTCCCTAGGAGGAACCTTCTGTTGTGGGGTTGCTGAAGGTCAAAATACAACAGGTGCTGATCGCTGTAGAGGAATTGTAGAAGAATGAAGGCAGGTTAATTAACATTGATAATATACAGCTGTGGGCTTGCTTCAGGGGTGGTGGGTTGGTTGACGTGGATAATGTGCAGCTGTGGCTGGTTCCTGCTAAAGTAGTTAAATAGCTCTAAGGACTATATGAAGAGGAGCACTGCATGAAGCAAATGCTAGATGAAGAAAGATTCAGGAGAAGTAGAAGGAGGTGAGAACATGCACTCAGGATGTAGGAGAAACAAGGAGAGGCCTTGGGAGAAGCAGGGGGCCCAGATGAGATGAGGTGAGGCTGGCTGGAAGAAGAGTCTGGAGAAGGAAGACTCTGGATGTAGCAGAGGTAAGAAGCAGGGTGGACTGGCCTGAAGAGGATGGAAAGAAAAAAAAAAACAGCATTGTGGACAGTAGATGAGCTTTTGCAACCTTGTGGGGGATTGGTGGCTATGCTGGGGCAAGGTGTGGGAACTACTTATTGAGGTTAATCTGTATGTGGTGGTAAAAGCCTTGTTGCAGCCAGGTAGTTAAGATAGTGCTGCAACAATTGCTACCACAACAGTGTATGGGTGGCAATACTGCAACAACCAAGACTCCCCGATTCCCATCTACAAGCTGATTCACCAACTAGAGAGCCAAGGAGCGATCAGCAGGACCCGTTTGCCCTTTTGTAGTCCCATATAGCCAGTGCAAAAGCGTCATGGAGAATGGAGACTAACAGTGGACTATCATGGCCTGAATGAAGTCACGCTGCCATTGAGTGCTGCTGTGCCAGACATGCTAGAACTCCAATATGAACTGGAATCAAAGGCAGCCAAGTGGTATGCCACTATTGATATTGCAAATGTGTTTTTCTCGATCCCTTTGGCTGTGGAGTGCAGACCACAGTTTGCCTTCACTTGGAGGGGTGTCCAATACACCTGGAATCAACTGCTCCTGGGGTGGAAACACAGCCTTACCATCTGCCATGGACTGATCCAGGCTGCCCTGGAAAAGGGTGAAGCTCCAAAACATCTGCACTACATTGATGACATCATCGTATAGGGCATTACAGGAGAAGCAGCTTTTGAGAAAGGGAAGAAAATAGCCCAAATCCTTCTGAAAGCCAGTCTTGCCATATAAATAAGTAAGCTCAAAAAAAACCTGCACAAGACATCCAGTTTGTGGGATTAAAATGGCAAGATGAATGTCATCAGATCCCAATGGATGTGGTCAACAAAATAACAGCTATGTCTCCACCACCTAGTAAGAAAGAAACTCAGGCTTTCTTAGGTGTCGTTGGCTTTTGGAGAATGCACATTCCAAACTACAGTATGATTGTAAGCCCTCTTTATCAGGTTACCTGAAAGAGTAATGATTTTAAATGGGGTCCTGAGCAACAACAAACCCTTGAACAAATTCAATGGGACATAATTCAAGCAGTAGCCCTTGGGCCAGTATGGACTGGGCAAGATGTGAAGAATCAGTCAGCAGTATGCAGGCGAGCGGAGGTTATCTTTATTTGGCAGCGCTGGGTGCATGGTGGATCGCTCCACCAAAGTCTTGCCCACCGAGGGGACTTTTCAGTTCCCCCCTTCATACAGGTTACTCATACCTATTCATTACAATTCTGAGAATCCATTTACATATCTCATGCCTGCGCAATGTCCATGAGGAGTTGTCTCTGCACAGACTCTATTCCTTAGCGGCCATGTTTAAAGTCTCCATCTTTGCCACGTTGCATGTACAACAGGAATCCAAGGCAAAATGTCCCTTCTAAAGATAACCAACCCAAGGACTTAGCAGTCTGTACATCCGTCATGTGGCAGTAAGGGTCCTTGGACATTTCCTGACTTTTAACTAAACATAGGTGCGTCATCCTTTAGGTAAGTGGTACAGCATTTGCTATTCAACATGTTCTACACCGCAGCTGGGAAGAATGGCCCTACTTGGGGCCTCTGGCAAAAAACACCAGGGGAGACTCAAGGTGTCGACCCTTGGGCTTTTGGAGTCAGGTATATAGAGGATCTGAGGCCTGCTACACTCCAACTGGAAAAGAGATATTGGCAGCTTATGAAGGGGTTTGAGCCGCTTTGGAAGTGATTGGTACTGAAGAGCGCAGCTCCTCCTGGTACCCCAGATACCAGTGCTGGGCTGGATGTTTAAAGGGGGGGTTTCTTCTACACATCATGCAACTGATGCTACATGGAGTAAGTGGGTCACACTGATCACACAGTAAGCTCAAATAGGAAATCCCAATCATCCAGGAATCTTGGAAGTGACTATGGACTGGCCAGAAGGTAAAGATTTTGGGATGTCACCAGGAGAAGAGGTGACACGTGCTGAATAAGCCCCTTTGTATAATGAACTGCCAGAACATGAGAAGCAATATGCCTTGTTTTTACTGATGGGTGCTGCCGTATTGTAGGAAAGTATTGGAGGTGGAAGGCAGCTGTATGGATTCCCCTATGACAAGCTGCAGAAACTGCTGATGGTTTTTGTCAAATATGTAGCCAGTAAAAAACAGCCAATAAACTGAGTGTTGTTAATTATTAGATAATATTGTATATTGTCACTGGTGTCAGCAGTAGGGTTGGAAACCATGCCCCGGGAGAGACTCGATACCTATTAGCATTTGATATCTTGTGGCACCCATCTCTACTATTTTAGATTTGAAGATTTGAACCTGACTCCTCCTTAACTGCCACACCAACAAAGAATGTCTTTGGTGAAAACAGATCAGTGCAGTTGTAATAGCATTAGAACTGGCTTCAGCATGCGACAATCCAACACCTCGCACCATCTTCCTTGCCCAGAAAGACTGTTATAACAGATGGAGCCCAGCGATATGGACTAAAACTCAATGGACTTTAGAGGGATGGTCCGTAGACTAAGGGAATGATATCTGTGTATTTATGTTAAAAGGACAGGAGAGGTGATTATGTATTGGAAAATGTAGCATGACGTGAATGGTATGGAATAAGGGGTGGATACTGTCCTAGTTTTGGCTGGGATGGAGTTAATTATCTTCTTAAGATCTAGTACAGTGCTGTGTTTTGGCTCTGATGTGAGACTTTGCAGTTCTTCAGGCCTTGTTAGTGAAAAGGCTGGAGGGGCACAAGAAATTAGGAAGGGACACAGCCAGGTCAGCTTACCCGAACTAGCCAAAGAGGTATTCCATACCATGGGACTTCATGGTCAGTGTATATATATGACTAGCTGGGCATCGGTTGGCAGGTGGTGAGCAGTTGCACTGTGTACCGCGTGTTTGTTTCTTCCGTTCCCTCTGGATTTTACTCTTCTCTCTCTCTTCCCTTCCTCCTCCCCCCCTTCATTATAACTGTTATTGTCATCATTGTTATTATTGTATTTTCATTTTTATTCTTTCAGTTATTAAATTGTTCTTATCGCAACCCTCGAGTTTTACATTCCTTTCCAATTCTCCTCCCCGTCCCTCTGGGTGAGGGGGGAGTGAGCGAGTGGCTGCACAGTATTTAATTACCAGCTAGAGTTAAACCATGACAGTGCCAAACTGTACAGTAATGAGGACAGCCACTGTGTATAAGAACTAACATAAATTTGAAAAATCTAATCAAGTCAAAACAGCAGTCTCTCATTGTCCTGGTTTCAGCTGAGATAGAGTTAATTTTTTTCTTAGTAGCTGGTGCAGTGCTGTGTGTGCTGTGTTTTGGATTTGGTGTGAGAACAATGTTGATAGGGCACTGATGTTTTCAGTTGTTGCTGGGTAATGTTTATACTAAGTCAAGGACTTTTCAGCTTCTCAGGCCCTGCCAGCCAGAAGGCTAGAGGGGCACAAGAACTTGGGAGGGGACACAGCCAGGACAGCTGACCCAAACTGGCCAAAGGGATATTCCATACTATATGACATCATGCTGAGTATATATAAGCTGGGGGAAGAAAAAGTTAGGAGGGGACATTTGGCACTATGGCATTTGTCTTCCCAAGTAGCCATTATGCATGATGGAGCCCTGCTTTCCTGGGGATGGCTGAACACCTACCTGCCCATGGGAAGTGGTGAATGAATTCCTTGTTTTGCTTTGCTTGCCTGCATGGCTTTTGCTTTACCTATTACACTGTCTTTATCTCAGCCCAAGAGTTTTCTTACTTTTACTCTTCTGATTCTCTCCCCCATCCCACTGTGGGGGGAGTGAGCAAACAGCTGTGTGGTGCTTGGTTGCCAGCCAGGGTTATACCACGACAATTTCAGATAGGTGAACTGAGAAATTCTGGGAGATAGTTAACGAGGTCAAATGGACTAAAAAGATAAGGAACTATATTGGAGACCTGAAATCTTTAAAAAATAAAAATCCAAGCAGCATTCATGATTTTCATCAGAAATAGTTAGAAGAATAAGCTTAGGGGAAGTGGTGTTCAGATGTAATCCAGTGAATAAAGACCTGAGAAAGGATATCTGCATATGGGAAAGAGTAGGGGGGAAAGACTGGCCAACATAAGCTCTAAACTCAGAAAGTATAGGGTTAAGTCAAGAAACATAAAAAGTCTATAAGCGACTTCATAGATGATTAATACAAATCATAGGAATTTCTCTAGCCACATAAATGAAAAGGAAATAAAAACAGAGGGGCAGAACTGCTATGACACAAGATAGAAAATACAAGTCTACATTAACAGCTCCAAAACTAAACAGATACTTCCCCTCAGTTTCCAGTAAAGGTTTTGATGCCTAATACCAAAAAAAATGCACAACAAAAATGGAGGAATGAGAATGAAAAGGATCACACCTGAGGTAGATTTAAAAAGCTAATTGAGTTTAATATCTCATTTAAGGGGAACAGAGCAATCCATCTCACAGAATTCTAGAATAGAGAGAAAACAAATGTTTCAATTCAATAAGCTGCTGAGGTGATATATATCCCCAGTCCTACAGGCATTAAAGCTCTTCCTAAAATATGGGATACTTTGACCTATCAATTTGAAGTTGATTATATGGGTTCATTAGAAAGGGGTGTTCCCTCATCACTGAATTATGAGGTATTTTGGCTTTGTGATAAAGGATAGTCCAAGTTCCTCAATTCTTCCTCCACAGTTGTTACCGAAATCTCGGAATGAAGAACTTATCGACACCAATGTGATGTAGATAAGCAGACACTTCTTTATTGATGGCCGGGTGCGTGAGTGAGTCCTCCCACGATCAACACACGCCAGGTCTCAAAATCAGACACCATATATAGAACTTATTCATACATATTCATTAAGTATTCATACATAACCATGATATTTCCCATAAATCATTAACATATTCTCCTCCTATATCCGATTCTGCGCAGTAGAGCTTAGAAAGGTCTAGAAATGGGTCTGGGGTACGATTTGGGTAGGTGGTATATGAGTCGGTGGTCGCGATCTCCCCCTGCCGGAATTACCTTTTACTAAAGTTCACGGTTTCTTGGCAGGCACCTACAAGCTGTTCCAGTCGACTCTCCCCAGTTCCCATTAATCTCATATTCTGACATTTCAATACACCTCTGCATACAGAAGACTGGTTAAATACAAAGGAACCTTTCAACCCTAGAGTTATTACCTAAGTTTTAACAATAGTTCCAGGCCCTTCTTCTAGCCTTGGTACAAGACGTACAGAAGATCTCATAGCAGCTTTTACTGTGCAACTATAAGTTTCATTAAAAATATTTCTTATCCTTCTATTTTTCAATTTTATAAAATGATTTTATAAAATCAATTGATCAATCAAATAAAGTCAATCAATCTTGACTTATTAACAAATTGATAACACAGTCAGTAAGAGGCTTTGGAATGAATTTAGTTCCCGTTTTAGGACACCTAGTGGAATTTATTGAATGGCAAATATTTTGAACAATAAGTACTTGTAAGTGTTAAAAAAACTAGTCCCGAATGCTTTCCACATCTTGGTTTCACTTTACAATGTCTACATAGTTGTGACCATATTTTAATATACGTTATACTTGGAAAGCTGGAATTAATGTTGGAAATCGCTGTGAAACCTTTAGAGTAGACAATGTTGTACTCCCAAAATTCACTTGTAAATCTACAATATTTACATGGCGATGGGCATTTGATTGTTGTTGAATGGTACAATAAAATTTAATTTGAATGCTTAAAGATCCTGCAGCCATGAGTCACAAAGTGTTGTTGCAATATAAAATCACCCAATACTTTAGGTGCATTCCAAAAATATTGCTTAATTAACTTCTTTTCTATAGGTTTTATGCCAAATGCTCTTTTTTTTTTTTTTGTTTCTACAGCTAGCATAAAAACACAAGGCCAGCATACATTCTGGCTCTGTGCTTTACTTGATTTGACAGCGAGATTCTGCGTCCATACCTGATCTAGAATCTATTTATGTTTCTAGGAATTGGATGGTAAAGACCTAGTATTGATGCCAGAAAGACACATACACAATGACCAGAACAAGATGTGATGTAAGCCAATATAAAACCAAAACAAAACTGTGGGCAAAAATCTTGATACATATGATTGTCAACTCTAAGACTACAGCCAAGCCTCATTTTTTCTTTTTATCTAATTCAGAAACCTTTGGTGTCTATTCGGTATACAGAGGTCTCCTGGTAGGTGTTTTGATTCTCATTAGCACCTTACAGCACACTGCTGCTAAGGAACACTTGAAAGGATCAGAAGTGCAGGTTATTGAATATCCAGACAAATTAATGACATTAGATCACAAAGTTGACATAGCTGTTAGTTTCTGGCATTTCATCAGTTGAATTGGAAAAGCAGTTCAGAGTTATCCATCCCTAGGACTGGCAATTAAAACAGAAAATTTTATAGGTCTGTAATTTTTGGAAAGTGAGAGAAAACAAAATTGACATGATGAAATCCTTGTTGGAATTTTAATTTAAACTCAAAGTTTATTTTTTGTCAGATTTATAAGAATGTCTAGCTCCTGAAGTAGTTCGAGGAACACCCATTGTAGAAAATAAAATGCTTTACTATCTCAACTTAAAAATTAATGTTTAGTTTTCTACTTTCTAATATTTCAGTTTGTGTTCTGTCTGAAACCCATTGAGATGAATCAATGGTATCAAATCTTCTCTCTGTGGGAACCCAGAGAGAACGTACTGTACCAGATGTTATTATGAACCAGCTACAGAAGCAGACCAAATGCTTAGTTCATCAAAATTCATTGCAGCAGTAGCTTTCAGCATCTTATTTAATCTAGGCTGGACTTATCAAGACATGCTTCAGCAAGAGATACGTATGAGTAGCACAAGTTGTTCGTTCTAGCCGTTCTTCAGTCAAGGTAGTATTAACATGCATCCAATGATATAATGTGGAGAAGCATTGCTACCACTGGATAAGATGGCTTCCCAAATATCTCAGTGGCTATCATACACATATATACCATTTTAGCTTCCAAGCTCATCATCAGTCTGTCTGTTGATTAGAGTAAAATGGTTTGAAGCATTCAGCTTTTTCTTCCAGTCGGACTCCAGTCTCCCTGAACTAGGTAAGAGCTTCTGCTTTATGTCAAAGTATAAGATGGGCTCTAAACTCTCTTATCACATCTGAAATCAAGTAGGTAGACTATGATAAAGCAAGTGTCAAGTAGAGTAGAGAAAAATAGCTGCTGCAATGAGTCTGTAAAAACATGTCACTTCCACCAAATACCTCTTCAGCAGATACCAACAAATCCCTATCTCTTGTCTCCCACTCAAATGCTGTGGTGCCTGTCATGAGAAACTCTGTTAGGAAGACACTTCAGAAGTGAAATTAGATTTGTTGCTGCTTCTTAAGGTATTTAAAATGGTAACTGGAAAACCTGAGGTGTAAAAAGTTGAACTAGCTATTGATTAGAAACTATTTGTTCTGTTCTGCTTATTATGAAGATGGCCATGATAGCAGCAAATTCCTTTCTACATTAATTCTGATTACGAGTTCTCTTATGATTATGAAATCCAAGAAATGTTTTCACCACACAATTGTCAGATTTAATTTAGCGTAGCTCTTTCTTTAAAAAAAAAATTGAGCGCTCTTTTCTTTGCCTAGCTGGGCACTAGTTGTTTCAAATGTACTTACACCCCTGTAAATCATCATCTGCCATTTGTTGTTGTTAGGAGCATCGTGGGCTCATAAATCAGCAGACTTTTCACATTTTTAAGATTATCTCTAGAAAATCTTTATAACCCTTAAGCTGGTTCCCACAAGAGTGTTTTCCACACTTAATTCCATCATAAAATGTCTTATGAGATAGTCTGCCTCCACAGATTTAGATCACATGGCCAACCACTTCAAATGCACATTAAAGAACTCTCTGATGCATTTGTTCTCAGTAGGACTTCAGTGTCTTCAGGCCACCAGAGAAAGTCCGTAGTCTTTGAGGCAACTTAAAGAGAAGTGAATTTCTTAATGTGGCTGTGTGACAACACACTGGAGATGTTACAACATTGTCTTGCAGGACTTAAGTTTTATTCTCAGTTTAATGCCTCTTCTCTCCACAGTCTCATCCAGTCTTCTAAAACTATTAAAGCCTTTGATAATCTGTGGTTTATTTCATCATGTGGGTGTGCATTTGTGGTGGTGCATCTCACTCCCTCCCTGGGCCACTTTACAATCTCAGGAATGCCCATTATGCCTTAGCGCCTGTGTAATGATTTGGGCAGTTCAGCGTCCCTTGACTGTACTAGCAACTCCCACAAAGCTGAGGTGGGAAACTGCACTGGCTGTACCAGAAACATGCCTTATCTGAACACCACCACCTGCTAGCATTGGAGCAATCCTTACCTGGAACATAAAATCCGTAACATGACTGAGAACACTACTATGACTCTGAGTGGCACGGTACCAACATCACCGGAATTTTGAGAAAAATTCCATTAATTACAGACTTGGATTGCAGCCAGGATGGAAAATTACTGATGACTATCCTGATTTCAGCTGGGATAGAGTTAATTTTCTTCTTAGTAGCTAGTACAGTGATGTGTTTTGGCTATGATGTGAGAACAATGTTGATAGGACACTGATGTTTTTAATTGTTGCTGGGTAATGTTTATACTAAGTCAAGGACTTCTCGGTTTCCTGGGCCTTGCCAGCCAGAGGGCTGGATGGGCACGGGAATTGGGGAGGGGACACAGCCAGGACAGCTGACCCAAAGTAGCTAAAGAGGTATTCCATACCATACAGGGCGATTCAGCCCTACATGCTATGGTTCCTCAGTAACCAAGTTGAGCAATCTTGTAAGGCAGGACAGAACTTTTACCTGAGACTTTTCTCAGGTGGATCTTTAGGTTTTTTAGGCCTTTTTCCTTTTCAGTGCCCAAAATGGGGCTCAAAGGGTTTGAGATAACAGATTTGATTGGAATGTGCTAGTTTGAATTTATAGCTGTTATTGCTGTTTAGCTATTAAGGGGCAGGTTTCTGTGCTTACCATGGGGTTTGCTTGCCTTATTGTAGAGCAGACTCTAGTACTCATTAGTGGCTATTTCTTGCTTTCACTACTTGCTGTACCACTGCACTGTTTATCTTACTGTGCTGTGCCTGGGAACATTCTGATAACGGCCAGGGCATCACTGCTGTTTCTGTGCTGCTGTACTGGACAGGCTGGAACTCCAGTGTGAACTCGACTCAAAGGGACTGTGATCTCTGGATGAGTCCACGTGGGAGGAGGACACACCGAAGCCCCTGTAGTCGTGAATAAGCCCATGCCAGAGCAGGTATATCTTGGAGCATCTGTGGCTGTGGATATGTCTGTGCTGCAACAGCTATGCCTCTGAAGGAATTGTGGCCCAAGGACAAGAAGGTGCACTTCGAAGCATCTGGGGCTGTGGATAAGTCCATGCTGCAGCAGATACACCCTTGCAGCATCAGTGGCTGTGCCATGAGGTCATGCTGGAGCACCTCAAAGCGTGTGGCCGTAGATAAGCCCATGACAGAGCAGGTAGAGCCCTGGAGGGATTGTGTCCAGGGACAAGGCCATGTGCAAACAGGTGCACCTCAAAGTGACTGTGGCTGTGGATGAGTCTATGCTGCAGCAGGTATACCCCTGGAGAGACTGTGGCTCTGTCCTGGTTTCAGCTGGGATGGAGTTAACTTTCTTCTTAGTAGCTAGTACAGTGCTGTGTTTTGGCTATGATGTGAGAACAATGTTGATAGGACACTGATGTTTTTAGTTGTTGCTGGGTAATGTTTATACTAAGTCAAGGACTTTTCAGATTCTTGGGCCTTGCCAGCAAGAGGGCTGGAGGAGCACAGGAAATTGGGAGGGGACACAGCCAGGACAGGTGACCCAAACTAGTCAAAGAGGTATTCCATACCATATATGACATCATGCTGAGTATATAAACCAGGGGAAGAAGGAAGGTGGGGACATTTGGCGTTATGGCATTTGTTTTCCTGAGTGACCGTTACGTGTGATGGAGCCCTGCTTTCCTGGGGATGGCCGAACACCTGCCTGCCCATGGGAAGTAGTGAATGAATTCCTTGTTTTGCTTTCCTTGCATGCACAGCTTTTGCTTTACCAATTAAATTGTTCTTATCTCAACCCTTGGGTTTAACATTCCTTTCTGATTCTCCTCCCCATCCCTCTGGGTGAGGGGGAGTGAGCAAGTAGCTGCATAGTGCTTGGTTGCTGGCTGGGGTTAAACCATGAGAATGACTGAAGTCAATCATCTCCAAACCTATAAATGAAGGTCCTAAATGAGGTCCTTTGAGCTCTCCTGGACCATAGCAGGCTGTGAACAGCATCTCCCTTTGAGTAGGACATCTCTCAGACCTCATGAACTCCCAAGTTTGCAATAATAGTGGGACCGCTGCTGAACGCTGATGACAAGACCTGGGCTGGTTTTCCTGCTTCTTGAGGCTCAACCCTTCATCCACTGAGAAATGCAAAGGCATTTGATGTATTTCACTGAATTTGAGGAGAACACTTAATAGGTATACCTTTGTACGTATATATGTCTATACTTCAATTACTTTTTGTCTGAGTGTATGTGATATGTTTTAGTGACTTCATAAGTATGGTATAAGTATTACCATTTTGAATCCATAGTTAAGCCACTTTTATAAGTAAATTCTATTTGATTCACTTTGTAAATGATCAATTAGTTGATGATTTAAGTGCTGCTAGAATCCTATGATCAACCTTAAACTGTGAACGTTCCTTATATCCTTTAGACTTAAACTGTTGACCAAGTCTGAGATTAGGATTGGATCTAGCCACATCTAAACTCTATGAAGAGTTTAGAAAGCAAGGGGGGGGGGGGGGCATTCTGAATGTTGTGACTCAATAGGTCTCCCTTACTCTCTTACATTTTTAGTCTCTGTGTAAATCATTCCAGCTTAATTTTAACTTGATTCTTCTTAGTGTTATTTATTTATGTAGTAAGTAATAGTGAATCTTGCCAGCGAACTTTGTGAAGTCACACTCCCACAAATTCTTATTAAAACTTTTTTGTTCATACCTTTGATAGTGATTATTTTAAGCAACTTAACCTAAACCACTCGTTTATGACAGCATGCTATAAATGGTACTTTCTAGTGAATGACTTAATCCATTGCAGACAGCAAATGCCTAATGGTGATTTTAGTTAGCATCAACAGGAGCTGGTTGAAAAGTGGTTTTTATCTTTTTCAAATTAGGAGTAGAAATAAATTTATCACAAATCCTGTAGATCTTAGAGCTACCAATAATGTATTTTTTTTCGCTCCAAGGAAGTGTTAGGATCACCTGAATTATTCTTATGTGGAACCAATGGGCCAGAAAAGGAGGAACCTAATACTGAGCTCATAAGAGTGTGGTGTTAGTAAAACAAAAAAGCTCTCCAGAGAGACAGAGGATTTCATGAAAGATCCTGGGCTGAATAATCTTACTGGAAATGGAGACTAGATGGAGACTAGGTGAAGACAAATATACAATTATTTATCCATTTTGGGGAATAGAGTAGATAAACGAAAGGTAATTCATAACATAGGAGGAAAAATAAGATAAAAGAAAATAGTTAAATCAAAATAAAAAAATTGCCCTCCTTAAATATTATGATTTAGGTTGATGATATTCTTATTCCTGATGGACAACTTGCAGAGTAGAGCACTTTTAATAATAGTCCTTGATGCAATTAAGGGTGATGGCCTTTTGCTAAATTCTGAGTTTCAGCCATGGTTTATGTAAATCATTCACATTGCTCAACCTATAATGATGCACTTGGCTTCATTTTTGTGGTCTGGTTCTCATTTGTCTGGCACTACGTTCTAATATTGCAATGACTCAGATTTCTTTTAGTTTTACAACTAAAAGCACTAGCATGTATTGCATGAGACCTCTCAAATTTGTTCACTTGTTTGTGGTCTTGTGCAGGCTTCTCAAGCAGGTGTATCCAGACACCCACCTCTGCATTCAGAGGATAAATAGAAAGTCCCTTCTGTAGTGTTACTCTAGTGATTCCTTCACTATATAAAGACTGACTTATATTTTCAATCTGGGATGTTCCTGAGAAATTATTTGATCATGGTCCTTTATTTTTAATAAAGATTGAGATCTATGTGCTTCTTCCTAGTTTTTGTTTTGTAGTGTTTTGGTTTTTGTGTGTGGGTTTTTTGTTTTGTTTTTAAAACATGGAAGAGAAAGCTATACTTAAACTATAGGAGGAGAACACAAAAATTGCATATAATCTACTTAGCAGTGCTTCCAGCAAGCCTTGCTTAACCTTCATTCAGACAAAGTTAAGTCTTTTACCTGGAGCAGGGAGAAAGGAGTTGGCTACTGTGGTATTACAGTATGTAACAGTATGTAGAATATTACTATACATTTCAATTGACTTTAAATCAATTTGTATTTTTGCTATAAGCAATAAAAAAGGCATTCCAAATGTTCATGCTGATAAAGTGAAATGAATTCAAGAATTATAATAGACTTTGGGATATGACTTCTATGTATACTCAGCAGAAAAAGTAAACTTTAGCATATGCTAACCAAAGCATGTACCCAGATTCCCTTGACGGTTTATACTTTGACTGTTTTTGCATACCTGTAGCTTCATTGTCACTGGGTCCAGCTAGGATTACTGAAATTAAAATTAAACCAGAGTCAAGTGTATGCTATTATCTCACCTTCCCTTTGTCATCCACACACACAACCAGAATACAATACGTGCAGGAAGAAAAAGCCTAAAAAAAAGAAAGGAGGAACTGTGAGCAGGTACAGAGACTTCGGAGAACTAGAACAATCAGTTTCTCTGCTGGGCCTGGAAATGAGATAGAATTCAAAGGGACCCTGAATTTAATTCCTAGGATCTAGATTCCTATGGATATTCTTTTGGGCCTATCACTCCAAATTGGTGGGCAGGAGGGAAGAGTGTGGAAGAAGATATTGAAAAGACCTAGCAGAGACATGATTTTTGAGAGAAGAATGCATGTTCTACTTTGAATGGAGAATATTCTTCCCAGGACTGTAGAAACCCATCTCTTCAATAATCACTAGGACCTAGCTAGTAAGCTGAGCTCAGAAGCACTGTATGATGATTACAGAGGACTCTGATTTGATTAACACTGTGAGAAGCAACCCAGTGAAGCCTGAGAAATCACATTTTGGTGACAAACAGATTTTCTTTGCACTTGCAAAGATTCAGTCACATAATAGTTTTAGTTCTACATATAATTATATTATTTAATCATACTCTATTATGTTCAGCTATACTCTCTAAATAAAAAATAAGGAAAATAAAAAAACAAGATGACCTTTGAGATCCTGAACTACAGACTGCAGCAGGCTCAGCAGCAGTTTGATGCAGAGAGACAAAATTTTGTGGTCAGGGGCTGCAACAGCTCATCCTCTGTAGATAAGTAAAGGGAAAAACCTACACGAGATACTCACCAGGAGGTTTTGAATAAAGTCTGAGTTGAAATAGCTCTATCTGGACAAGAAAATTTGTTAAGCATTTATTTATCATTGACAACAGGAATTCAAGAAAATCTGTAAGATGATCTAATGATTGTTTTGTCAACAAAAAAAGACGATCTTGGACATTTTAATGTTCTCTAATGATTGCAGTGGTTTTAATAGAAGCTATGTATTTCTTCAAATATCAAAGCATGCTCTATCTTCCTGCAGTGGCCAAAATAACTAGGAAATCATAAATCCTCCTGAGCATGGAGAAGCTTGTGTGTATACCTGCAAGCTGTTGTTGGCTTATTCTGTTCCTTTTCATTTTCTTTTTCCTTGGTATCCCTCAGCGCTGACCCTTAAAAAAAACAGGCACAAAAATCTCTTTTTTTTTTTTTTTTTTTCTTTTCCATGAAAAAAATGGCCAATAACAAAGACAAATATAGTAGACTAGATGGACATTGCCCTGATTCATTTTGGCAGATCAGGAACCAACTGAATTTTACATAAGGTTATGTGGAGTTTGGCTACATGCGTTTCCTGGGGTCCTAGCTCAAATTCACTCAATCAACCCTCTAAGCATCTCCAAGGATTCCAAATCTCTTTCTCCAGGGCACAGTGTCCCAAAACCAGTATTTGTTTTCTCAGAAATTACTTCAGTGGCATACCAAAAGAAACTTTATATCCCTACACATGAATTTATAACATGGAGGATGCCAGGATTTCAACAAGAAATGCAAAGTGATGCCTATGAGAACAATCAGCTTTCAAATTGTTCAGGCATAGAACACAATGGATCTGTAGCCAGTGGAAAGGCTTCCCCTCCCCTTTGCAAGGTCACTTCAGTTGGCTTTGGATTAGGTATCGTGATTATTATTTCCCCATAAGGACAATGACGAATTCCATGATGCAATTCACCTTGACATGCTTTTTACATTTGAACCTATCACAAAAAAATGTAAAAAATTATAATCTTGTTACATAGATGTTTTATTTTCAGAACAGCATGAACAGGAACATTATTGTTTCAGGAAGAACAATAAAAGTAAACACACATTACATAATGTAGTTTAAAGAACCTGCAAAGGATTAGTTAGAACTGTAAATACACTCAGATGGACTGTAATAAATTTTAATCAGAAGGAGATCACTAAGACTCAAATTTTATATGGGCAAAACTACTTTCCTAACTCAAATGAGTAGCCCCACAGGAGTCAGTAAATCAAGAGAGAATTTTGTTTAGGCAGAGCTTACAGAGAAAAGAAACATTTCCTATCTGCATATTCCATGCTCTTTCTTCTTAGGACAGACAAGCTATCCTTCCAACAGCAATTATTTAGAATCACATCTGAACCTGCCTCCTTATGCTGACTGATTTGCAGTAGCAGGGGCCAAGAATGGTGAAAATTGAATAGAAAGAACTATCAGTCATCCCAAGCAGAAGTGTAGGATTAGGAAACTAAGGTAGCTTCATCCTAGAGTCTTAGGAGATACAGCACCTCCAAAGCAGAGAAGTTTGTGCAAAGACCAGTCCCAAAGGCACAACATTGTCATAAAATCCTTCTGGTTTTCTGCAGCTCTACACTCTACTACATGCAGTGTTAAGGCTGAAAGATACAACTTATCACTGGCTTACATGTACTGTTACACCCAGGAGAGGATCAGGCCTCCAGTGTGTTTAATTGTGTCTAAATTTCACTTAATTTGAGGTCTTCACCCATGGCTAGTGTGGCCCATTGGAGAAGAAGCCATTGTAAGATTCAGATGTGAACCCTCACTTTTCTCTTAAACTATGAAATTCAAAAAAATACATTTAGTAATTAAGGATATGTTATGTTCCATTCCCATAACTTTAATAAGGTTTCATATAATACAGAATTCTAATAGCAGCTTGTGGACGTTTTTTTCAAACCATATCATTTTGCAAGTCTTCTCTTCCTCTATAACATCAGATAAAACCACACAATTTTAAATAAATCCTATAACTCTATGGCTTTTCCAACTAGTACCACAAGAACCATTTCTAAAACTAAAAAATAGTATAAACTCTGAGTCTAGCAAGATCATTTAAAAGAAATTATCCTCTTTATCCTTTACCAAATAGTCAAAGGTATTATTCAAAATTAAGTCCTTATTAAAATTTATCATATTAAATATACAACTGCCAATAAATACCAAAAATATAAAATGCCTCCAAAACAGAATATTGGAATTGCTTTATAGAGTAATAAAGACTAGAAAAAGAGCTATCAAAATAACCTGCTGTCCTCTCTTCGTGTTATATTCACTAATATAACTTGACCTTCAGGGAGAAGCACTAGGGTACTGGGTGGGTGTGTGTGACGGTGACAAATGGTTACCCTCATGAACAGATATCAGGGTCCCTCGGTCCTACAGATTTTGAAGGGTCAGTAGAAGGGTCAAGGCCACCCTTATAGCACTGCCCCTTGGCTGCAGGTCTCTGACCACCCCCTGCAGCACATTCAACACTTGAAAGCCTCTCTTTAACAAGAGCACCTATTGCAAGACAGAGGAGATATGGGACTGTATTATCCCTTAGTCTAGTCCAGGATGCTGACAAAAAAAATGGCCTGTCCTGTTCTCTTTGGATGAAGCTTCAGGTGCACAAAGAAGCCTCCATGATCACCTAAGCAGAAAAATAGAAAGAATAAGAAGGAACACCTATGTGAAAAAACACATCTCTCTGTGCTTCGGGCTCAGCACACAGAAGCAGGGTCAAGACAAGGCAGCTTGCTTGAGGGAGGAAGTTGAGATGCTCTACATAGGCTTAAGGGTATGGTAGCCTTGGCAAGGCACCTAGGGTGTGAATGGGAATGCACAACGAGAAGGCAGGACCTTTGTGATCGAGGGATCCTGGCTTTAGAGGTTTGAAGGAGAAAAGTGGTGAGAAAAGAGAGGGAGACTTTAGGCTTCCAGTTCACACACACAACCCACATAAAACAGAAACAACCAGATTTTTAAAAAGCCATCTGGTAAAAGAAAAAATTGAAGGCAAAAAAGTCAGTTTGGGGATATACGTAAAATGTTATTTGTTCAAAGCAAGTCATAAAACAGTCCTATAGTGTGCTGGTCAAGTGGGTAAACTGCTGAAAGGTAAGAACCCTAGAAAACCTGTAATCTTATTCCCACAAAATTTGCAAATAACTTTTTATTCAAAGTTTGTCATTACAGGCTATGTCAGTGCAGGTACTTGTATAGCAAATTAAGAATCTCAAAAATTCAGTAAGAAATTGTGCCCAGAATTTCAAAGTGATTTCTGAAAATGCAATTCTATGGGCTTGAATACGTATGAATCTACAATCCTGTTCCTGTGGAGTTATACTCCCTTTCAATTGTTATCACTGGCATTATTCATTGTGCTTTGGATCCTTCTTAAAGGCAGTTTTTGGGGAGCAATATGAAACAGGCATTCATGCTTTGTAGATGAATAACATCTGAAAAATGCATACATAGGCCTCTTAACCCAGTGCTCAAAACAGTATTGGTGTTAAATTTAAACAGCTGTAGAGTGCAATTTAGCTATGACAGAGCTAGAGCATTGGACTGCTCTAGCAGTGTATATATATATATAAAACCTCAGAAGTTATCTTAGTACCTTTATGAGTACTGATAATCAATACATCTAGATAATCAAGCCTGAAGCCTCTAACTGCTCTACTATTACAGCCCCATACTATAGTGCTTGCTTATTGAAATTAAATTATTAGGACATTACAAGTAAGCATCCCACTAGCACAAGAAGATTTTAATCTCCTCCTACCCAATTTGAGCAGAAAAAAAGACTTACTGTGAAATATAGCAGTGTAAAGACTGCTAGATTTTGATACCTGGACTTCCAATTACAACCCATTTTCTACCACCCTTCCCTTCCATTTAATGAAAATTATCTAAAGTAGTTGTATTTTTGTTCAAACTCTTGAAATTCAAATAGCATGTCTCCCAACTAAGTTTTGCTTTAATTTGTTACTGAAATTCTGCCAGAGAGCATTGCTGCTTGTTGTGGTTTAACCCCAGCCAGCAACCAAGCACTATGCAGCTGCTTGCTCACTCCCCCATCACTCAGAGGGATAAGGAGGAGAATCAGAAAGGAATATAAAACTCAAGGGTTGAGATAAGAACAGTTCAATAAGCAAAGCAAAAACCACACATGCAAGTAAAGCAAGGAATTCATGCGCTACTTCCCATGGGCAGGCAGGTGTTTGGCCATCCCCAGGAAAGCAGGGCTCCATCACAAGTAATGGTTACTTGGGAAGACAAACGCCATAATGCCAAATGTCCCCCAGTTTATATACTCAGCATGATGTCATATGGTATGGAATACCTCTTTGGCTAGTTTGGGTCAGCTGTCCCCTCCCAATTTATCTCAACCCATGAGTTTACCTTTTTCTTATTCTCCTCCCCATCCCACGGGGGTGGTGGGGTGGAGCAAGCAAGCTGCTGCATTGTAATTAGTTTCCAGCTGGGGTTAAACCACAACACTTTTCTAATGGTCAGTTCTGTAACTGGAGCTGCAGGAGCATGGATACACATGACATTAAACTTGCATTCCATTCTTGTGTGTTAAGGTGTGAACGCTAAATTCAGAACATCCATTTGGATAGGTTTAGGATCCTTCCAGTTCCTATCAAATAGCTCTCCTCTATTCCATATAAACAATTAAAGTAGTTCAAGTACTTGAGAACATCTTCCATTCCCAAAAACTTGGGTTAGATCACTTACTGCTCACCAGTGAATCCAAAAAGCATTCCACAGTGAGTTTTTCCTCACTTCAATTATAGCCAGAAACAAAATATATTACATATTTTGCTCCCAATGTTTTACATTGTCTGCTACAGGAGAAAGTTATCTTGAACTACCTGTGCATTAGGGATCAGGGTCAACACATCCTCCAGTTTGTCATGCTTTTAAAATTATTACCATAAAGGATGTCTAATCAACTCATTTGGTTTCTTTTATCTTTAGGTGATACACCATAAAAATTCTACATGGTAACTTTCTGTCAATAACACAGTCTGGTTTAAGCTTTTCCTAGTAACGCACCAGATCAAATCTCCCAAGTTTCCTTGTACTTCCCAAGGACTGGAATATATAATGAAAAATATTTCTAGCTGACTTTATGTAATACTGTGTTAAATAATCTTTTAAGTAATGCTAAGCCTCATTTAAACTTTTCTAATGTAAATCTTCATTGAAAAGAAGGGTAAAGATGTGGAAAAGGATTATCATATATTCAGTTAAAAGTGACATATCAGCAATATTTTGAGTTTGACAACTTACAAACATATGAGGATTTATGTAACATGTCTGAATATTGAAGCCTTCAGTTGGGAAACTTCCCTAAGATGGATTTATGTGTCTTTCTTATTCTATCTTGTATGTTTTGCTGTTATAAGCCTCAGGCACTGGCTTTGGCCTTTATCCAGTAACCCTCTTCCTGTGGGTTCAGGAATTGGCTGTTGTAGGTTTAGGGCTGTTTCTTGGGACTCTGCGTATGGCTTTGGTCTCTTCTGTTTGAGAATGGTGAATTCCTGCTTGAGGCACTTGCAGAGAAAGTCTACTAGACTATTCACATGGAGTAAGCGGAGGTTAAAAGAGTTCTAGTTTTTTTAGCCCAACGAGGAAAAAATGTCTAAAATCATAAGTTTACTCTCCCCAAATGCCTAGGACTTAAAACCCAAGATAACAGAAGTCATTTTCATGCCTGAAGCATTTTTTCTTAGAGCAGTTCTTATATTCAAATATCATGATGTCATGTATTAAATAAGTTTAGTAAATCTAGTGAATGATTGTCGGTGGAGTATTTCCAAAACAATCAATAGAATCACTTGGGTTAACTGAGTCAGCAAGCTGTGTTTGACAGCGGATGGATCATTTCTTACAACTTAAAGAAGATCTTTTTTTTTAAAAGGCTTGATGAAATCAGTGCCTAGGCCAGGGGTCCTCAAACTTTTTAAACGGGAGCTGGTGCGTGGATGAAGTGGCAGGAAGTCATCTGTGGCTCTTTGGTTTCCCCCCACCCCAACCCCCGCTGTGTGTGTGTGTGGGGGGGGGGGGGGGGGGCAGGGGGGGTCTGTAAATACCGGGGGACGGATTGAGGACCCTGGGGGGCTGCATCCGGCCTGTGGGCCATAGTTTGTGGTCCCCTGGTCTAGACTGAGAAAACTTATAAACATGGCTCTTAAAGGAGATTAGTTATTTTTTCAGAGTAGCAAAAATAGAATCAAACATCTTCAGAATTGCCTCTGCAACCTTGCGTAGACAGCAATAGAAAAATTGCTGCTGAGTACTTTTAGTGTTAAGTCACTTCCTAGCTTTTAAGTTTCACATGGACCTAAAAGTATTAATTTCATTAACAAGACAGCCTTCACACCATCATTTGGCTAATACTACTCTACACCACCATTCCTTTTTACAGTTATAGCACACACATAAGTCCCAAGGCTTACAGTGCCCGCATATAGTACAATAAATTCCCACGACTGATACTTCTCTACATTGATTAATTTAGTCATTTTCAGTCCACAGCGTTCAGTTTATACTGCTTCAGTTATTTGTGATCCGAGAAGGTTCAGAAGCTTGTTGATCGAGGGGATGATCCAGAGGATGATCGGAGTCCTCACTGGATGATTGTGGTAGGGATTCACGGAAGGGTCGTATGTTCTTCGCCGGAATCCACCTGGGGCCTTTTTCTGTGGAAACACAAGCATAACCTCTTCCCCATGTCACAAGAGGATATGGTCCCATAATCTTACCTGTTTCTGGATCACAGACCAACACCGGAGGTTTAATTCGTGCCTCAAGTGAAGCATTCTCATTAAAATGCCAAACTATCGGAGGATTATTATCTATTAAAGAACAATTCAAAAAATTGAAAACATACAGAGCTTTCTTTAGTCGTTCCTCAGGGCTTGCAGTCCCCATTCCCCCTTTTTGTTGTTGTAGTAAGCGTTTCAAAGACTGATGAGAGCGTTCAATCAAAGATTGACCTGTAGGGGAATGAGGAGTACCGGTAATGTGGGTTATGCCCCATGAGTCAAGAAAGTCCTTTGTTGCAGCTGAGATATATGCGGAACCGTTGTCCATTTTTATTTGGGAGGGTATGCCCAAGACGGCAAAAGCATGCATCAAATGCTTGCGGACATCACCAGCTTTCTCTCCTGTGTGACAAGAAGAAAACAGAGCACCTGAAAAGGTGTCAATAGAGGAATGGACATATTTTAATTTACCAAACTCTGGATAATGTGTAACGTCCATTTGCCATAGTTGTAAGCTCTGTAGTCCTCTAGGATTAACCCCTCCTGCTATGGATGGAAAAGAATGCCTTTGGCAGTCAGGACATACGGCAATAATATTAGACGCTCGATGGGAGGTAAGCCCAAACTGCCGTTTGAGACCTCCAGCATTCTGGTGAAAGAAAGAATGGCTTAGTTTAGCCTGTGCTAGACTATCTGGTAGGACTTGTACTGGTAATGTGAGCATATCAGCTCGTTGATTCCCTTCTGTAATAAAGCCAGGTAAAGAGGTATGTGCCCTGACATGCATAACAAAATAGGGGTGAGGGCGAGAGTCTAAGAGAAAGACAAGCTCTTGTAATAAGGCAAACATTTCAGAATGTGAGACATCACGTAGTACAGATGCTTCAGCTCGTTCTACACACCAGCCCCGGATCAAAGGGGTCTTCCTTTGGGGGGTAACCCGTGGCACAAACCTTCAAGGGGTCAGGCAGTTTTGGGTCCTCCGGTGGTAATGGAGGTACTGTAGGAGAGTTTCCTTCTCCCCCCCCTGCTTTGCCTCTGTGACTTTTTTCCTGTGCTTTCAAAATCTTAAAAAAGCTTTTCCACCATGGGAGCATGCGCTGCACTTCAGCATCCCCCGATGTAGCTGCATCCCATAGTTTTACCCCCACATCATGATATGGAGAAATAGTGTGAAATGGGGACAATGGATACCGACTGTGATTGTATATGTCTACTCAGGAATGTGGGTATGGTGACTAGTCATGGGTGCAGTGTCTGGTCACATAGGCACACAGCTCTGAGGAGACACCTACAGTTTTGAGGAGATGCCTGCCCCTCTTCCTCTAACAAAGGGGAGATGGGGAGACGCCTGCCCTTCTTCCTCTAACAAAGGGGCTATTTAAAAGAGAGTGAGAAAAGGATGAGAGACATTCAAATGCTATCTAGAGGGAGGGAGTACTAAGTCTCCTTGCTGGAGAAGATCGGATGGTCACAAGGACATGAATCACCTACAAACCTGCAAGACCACCACATTCCAGGCAAAGGACTGATAAGCTAATTAACATACGAAGCGGAGTTTAGGTAACGAATATGTATAGGCGTTAATTGAATATTCATTTGTTTTATTGTATAAATGTGAGATGGTTCGTCACTTTGGGCATGCACTTGTGGAGGAGCGATCCCCCGTGCATCTGCGTGCAATAAACATACCTACTTTATAACTTTCGAGTTATAGAGTCTAATTCCGTACATCATTTTGGTGAGCCAGGCAGGAGAATTTCTGCTCGGCTGAGGGACCAGCTGCGGAGCGGACGCTCCTAGGCGCGCCCTGGGAGATTTCCTCGGAGGAGCCTCCTCTTCTCAGCTGTTCACCCGGGAGCAGAAGAGAAACCCCTGGATCCACAGATAAAACGGTATGTTTAGAAACGGGGCGGCTGGTGAGACGCACGGAGACGTCCGGCGCGCAGCGTAGTCCCCAGGAGGAAAGGTACCTTGGGAAGGGGGTTTGCTGACCAAGGGGTGGCCGCTAGCAATCTTGAGGGCAGATCGAGCAAACCCGAGGTTACTGCCATTCCTAAAAGCCCGGAGGCCTCGTGACGGAAAGCGGGGGGCGGGACGGAATAAGGCGGAATCTCACAGGAACAAGAGGGACCTCTTAGCAAAAGTAAAAGGGAAACTTTTGCGTAGGAAAAAGAGGAAGCTAAAAACTTCCTTTAGGTTGTCTTAAGAATTGGGGAATTCCTAGAATGTAACAACTGAAATAGCGCTCTGTGTCTTGTTTGTTCTGTGTGTTGTCTTGTTACATGTTCAAAACTTGGAGTTATGAAATGTATGTTGAAAAATAATAATATTCTGGTAATTCTAGGCAAATAGCAGAAAACTTAACACTCTGCTTAAGACCAGGAAAAAATTTGGGTTTTTGTTTGTTGTTTGTTTTTTGGCAATTGTTTATTGAAATGCATACTTTGTGAACTGTCAGTGTTCCTAAAAGTTGTACATAAGTGCACGGTACCATATAACATACTGCTTGTGTGACTGAGGGCTGCCCGGAGAGTGTGAATGGTGTGATTGAGTTGCACATTTTGATTTTCAATGTATAGCTTAATTATTTTGACTGAGTGTGAGTGCAAGGGTGTTTGAGACGCGCGTTTGAGTGCAATACGAGTAAGGAGCTCTATCCATGTTTCTGAACTTGGGTGGCTAATGCAACCAGAGAAAAACAAAGTAATTAAAATTACGAAATAGGAAATGGAAGGAGTAAGCCCAGTGAAAAATCGCCCTTGGGTTGTATATTAAAACATTGGAGGGATATCGTAGGACAGGGTGGTACCGAAAATAGAATGAAAGTGATTAAATATTGTAATCATTGGTGGCCTTTGTATAAATTGAAGTGATGCGAAATAGCCTCAGGAGGGAGGAACGTTAGATTATAACACTCTCCTGCAATTAATGTTTCTGAGAAGAGAAGGAAAATGGGACGAAGTATCATATGCAGACATGTTCTTCGTCCTCCGGGACAAACCTGAGTGGCAAAAGGACTGTGGATTAGTACCCCCTCGGGATCCTATGGTACTAGCACTAGAAAGACTGCGGGATTAACATCACCTGATCTTTGATTATGGCTCTAGAAAAGGATAGGAAAAAAACCCTAAGACCTAAACTAGAAAGATCTTCTTGTTGAAATTTTTGTGTTTAAAAGCTCAGGTTGCGGTTCCTTCTATGGAGCAACCAGAATGAAACACGTTGTAAGATAAAAACTTGTACTGATGTATGTAAAACCTGAGACGGGGGTGGGTGGAGAATCAAAGACCTTGTGAAAGTGTTGAAGCATTGGGGTGAGTTTGTACAAACCCCCGTAACCCCCTCGAAGGTGCGACTGAATCATGCTGGGATGCATGGCAGGATGTTTTCTGTTTGCCTGCAAAGGCATGATATGTAATAACACAGACTTAAAGCAACATGTAGCAGATTTGCATTCATGGTAAGAAAGAGTTAAAACAGAAGTGCTGCTGCAGAGGCAGGCTTGTGTAACCTGCAGAGCAGGAAGAGCATCTCCTGCCCCGAACCCTTCTGCTGGTAAGGAGGAGGGGGTTGCTATTGCTGACAATTGAGCAGAAGGACCTGACAATGTCACCCCAATTGCTGCAGCATTTGCAGTACAAGAGGACCGGTAACGGCCCCTTTAGGGCAGGGAATGGGTATGAGGTGGAATTTTAGTGAATACGAAACCAACTTATTTGTTAAACTTCAGTAAAAAAAAATAAAATAAATATAAATTGTTACAGTTGTGGGAGCTGCTGGCCACCAGGAAAACATCCTGAAACCTTTAAAGTACAAACTAAAAAAACAAATAAGAATGCCAAATTCACCAAAATCTTTGCTGGGATGAGATTTATTAGAACATCTAGACGTTTAAAGAAGGAGTAATGAAATTAAAAGTTAAATATGATCAAGTAATGGAAATATTGAGCTTATCTTTAATTCAACAGAAAAGAGGACCTCCCTGAAGTAAAAGAAATCTTTAACCAGGTGTATCTGAAAATAAATTCCAGGAAAGGTGAAAAATGCTTTACCTGTTACAGTAAAAATGATAAGGGGGAGGCTTGCCCAGTTCAGATAAAAACAATATCCCTTGGTCAGCAAGGCTGTGGGGATATTGGCAGGAAAAGTGAAATAAAATACACTCTGTAGTAGATCTACTAATGTAAATCTGTGTTTTGCCATGACAGTGACTTGTTATGGGACGTGCAGATGAAACTGCATTGACAACGAAGTACAAGGAATAAGGTTGGTCAGGTGCCTCCTACCATAGTCAAGGGCAAGACTGGGTTGGCCTCTGTGTTTGCCACCAAGAAGAATCTTGAGCTCCGCTGTTGGCTGCAACCCAGTAGGCGCTGAGCGGTGGGAACATATGCCATGCCAGACCTTGATGTGAGGAATGGCCCCCTCTTTTATAAGAGGGTCACCCAGGAAGGAAGAACATAAGATGACCCACTGAGGCACTGATTTGGAAATTGGAAACCGCCTGGCCGACCATGAGGCCAGACAAGTAACAGAGGAGGTAGGAAATGAGGAATTATCCTTAATACCAGACAATAAAATCCAAACTGTAAGTACAGATCAGGAGCCAAACTATTCTAAAGAAAACTTAAAGCTAATTCAGGACATGAATGATAAAATAAAAATAAATAAGTGGACTTATTTAAGGGATGGTCGTATAGTGGTGCCATCCATTTTAATATGGACCACAGCCCTATTATTAATAAGACGCATTGGGGAGCCGATACTTTATATAAAAGTCTAAATCAGAAATTGATAGGGCAAAACTTGTATACTGTAATAAAACAGGTGACTCAGCAATGTGAAATGTGTTTACGCAATAATCCCAATACAGCAAATAAAATAAAACTAGGGAACATTAGTAGAGGAAATTATCCAGGGCAACAGTGGCAAGCTGATTTTCCGAACTCCCAAGAAAAGGGGGGTACCAATATTTATTAGTTATGTCTGATATGTTTTCAGGTTGGCCAAAAACCTTTCCTTGTCGAACAAATAAAGGAAGAGAGGTAACGAAGGGATTGTTAAATGAATTTATCCCCCGCTTTGGAGTTCCGGCAACAATATCTTCCAATAGAGACTCACACTTTTGTGCCAAAATAGTACAACAAGTGAGTACAGTATGGGGAATAGATTGGCAATTACATACTCCTTATTACTTCAATGTTCTGTTTGGTGCTGTCGAAGAATGATCAGAAAGCATAATGATCAGAGAGCATAATGATAGTTTTTAGAACAGGGGAGATTGAATAATGAGCTACATACAATGAGTGATGAATGGTATACGCCTTTTTTAGAAAATGATATGCATATATATAATTATCCAAAGTTGGGAGGTGTTCAAGGACCCTTATTGTCAACATGATGAATACACCAAGACCCTTAGTGTCAGCACCACGGATGTACTAGACACAAGGTCCTTGGATTCGTTATCTTTATAAGGGCCATCTGGTCCTAAGTTTCTGTTGTGTATATAACTACCTAAACAAGGAATTTGAATCATGCTCATTAGTCTATCGAGGAACAGAGTCTGCGCAGAAACAAGAAGGTAAAAAAGGTTCACTGTAGGAAGACTCCTGATCTTCATCCTGAAGACCCCCAGACGACCACTCCTCAAGGACACTGCGCAGGAGAGAAATATGTAAATGAATTCCCGGAACTGTAATGAATATGTAAATCATTTCCTGGTGGAAATCATAATTGGTGGGATACTCTCTTTGGCTGGTCACCTTCTGCAACAGGAATTCTTAACACTATGGTACACCCCATTGTGATCTTATTGATCAGTTTAGGAATTTCCTTAATACTAACCATTATGTTATATTTGTGGGTTTTGAGAATGTTTAAAAGGGTAATGCTTATGTATGATGCTTTATATCATTCGGGAAGACTGCTTAAGTAAAAGAATTTACTTAGTTTGATAGAAAAGGGGGGATTGATATGGAGAAATAGTGTGAAATGGGGACAGTGGATACCGACTGTGATTGTATATGTCTACTCAGGAATGTGGGTATGGTGACTAGTCATGGGTGCAGTGTCTGGTCACATAGGCACACAGCTCTGAGGAGACACCTACAGTTTTGAGGAGATGCCTGCCCCTCTTCCTCTAACAAAGGGGAGACGCCTGCCCCTCTTCCTCTAACAAAGGGGAGATGGGGAGACGCCTGCCCTTCTTCCTCTAACAAAGGGGCTATTTAAAAGAGAGTGAGAAAAGGATGAGAGACATTCAAATGCTATCTAGAGGGAGGGAGTACTAAGTCTCCTTGCTGGAGAAGATCGGATGGTCACAAGGACATGAATCACCTACAAACCTGCAAGACCACCACATGCCAGGCAAAGGACTGATAAGCTAATTAACATACGAAGCGGGGTTTAGGTAACTAATATGTATAGGCGTTAATTGAATATTCATTTGTTTTATTGTATAAATGTGAGATGGTTCGTCACTTTGGGCATGCACGCTTGTGGAGGAGCGATCCCCCGTGCATCTGCATGCAATAAACATACCTACTTTATAACTTTCGAGTTATAGAGTCTAATTCCGCACGTCAATCATCCCAAGGTTCTCACGTAAAAATATTAGATGCAGTTACAGCGGATACTTTCACCTGTACCCATCTAAGGATTGCCTTGAGATCATGCCCCGGAATATTCTTTTCATGCTTATTAAGGAGAGCTTTCATAAGCTCATATATGTCTCTTTTAGGGGAAGATGCTTGATTCCCCATGTTTCCCACAGCTCACCTCTAAATTCCAGAGAGACTTTTTTTCAATTCCTGCTTCCTTTCAGCAGCTCATTCAACGTTCTGTGGGACTCACGACCCGCCGCTCAGCCTGGTGGTTCATAAACCCATCATGTCGGGGTCACCAGTTTGCCACGATGAGAGACGGGACGCTGCTTGATGCAAGCAAATGTCGATTTATTGTATACAATCACAAGTTTATACATGTTGTCAGAGGCTGGGGCGCTTTAAACAGATTGGTTCTTTAAGCTACACATTACATACTAGGCAATCCCTGATTGGTGGTTAACTACAAAGGCCACTTTAAGTAAGTTTTTACAGTCATCAATTAACAGCAACCTGTTACTTCTCCTTGGCGCCATCTGTTCCTCATTCCCTTATCTTTTCTCAGCATGACTCATCCTGTCGATTGTTATCTCTTCACATTCCTTGTCCTCCCAGGGTTTGTGGCCTACAAACTCAAGCACATTCCTTTCAGCTAACTGATTGTTACTTATGGTCCTGATTTCCAGGCCCCATCCTGCAAGAAGTAACAAGTTTGTGCTAATTGATGACTCTAGAAACTTACTTAAAGTGTTCTTTGTTTGTAGTTAACCAATCAGGGATTGCCTAGTATGTAATGCTTAGCTTAAAGAACCAATCTGTTTAAAGCGCGCAGCTTCTGAAAACATATATAAACTCGTGATTGTGTACAATAAATCAACACCTTGCTTGTATCAAGCTATGTCCCGTCTCTTCATTTGCCCCAACTTCTCTTTTGGGCCATCTGTTCCTCATTCCCTTATCTTTTCTCGGCCTGACTCATCCTGTCGGTTGTTATCTATTCACATTCCTTGTCCTCCCGAGGTTAGTAGCAGTCCTCCCAAGGTTTTATGGCCATCCTCCCAAGGTTTATGGCCAACAAGCTCCAGCACATCCCCGCTTATCGGCTGGACCATACTTGGAGACTTGCCTCTCAGGCCCTGTCCCACTATTTTGTTTCTGTTATGCTGCAGTAAATGTTCTGCTGATCTATGAATAAAATGTGTCCAGACAAGAAATTCTGCAAGCTCACTTTTTAGTATTTAAAACTTTTGACTTTTGGAAAACTCTCATAGTCCTCTGAGGATTATTTTGTATACTTTAATTATGATTAGTATTACTTATTAATCCCACATTTCTTTTGCTGCCCTCAGCACTCATAGGGTTTATTGCAGTTTCATAAGCAGTGGATGACATTTTCCTGCATAAATACTTTACAGGTGACATCTATAATGCTGGGAAGAGCTGTAGTCTCTCAGCACTCACAAAACCCATGTTTGTTGAAGTGAATTTATTTTTTTTTTCAGCAGGGGTCTTGTTTTCCTCACAACATGGGTGCTGCTAGCATTGATGGCTGCACACTGGCATTACTGAGTTCTACTTGAAATCAGAAAAGCAGGCCAATGATATCCAAGTGAAAGGCAGAATGATATGGCAGATTGTCAAAACAGTGTGTGTGGAGTCTGCTGTTGTGCATCCAGACATTCTGGACTTCTCTAATAGGACATACTAGATAAAAATATATGGTCTTTGGTCAGGAGAAATGCACTCTGATCAGCATTATTGACACTGGTTTCAAAATGCAGCTATGCATAAAATATTTATCCCAATTAGGAAGAAAACTTGTTTAATATATTAAATGTTTAATAAATAAATACATGTATACAAGTTTCAAATATTTAATAGACTTGTTTTAGTATTTTGCAGATTGTGAACAGTCAGTGCATTAATTTATGTTTTCAAGACTTTTCAAAGTCTTATAATTTGTTTTTCAAGACTGTCTGGAAATGTAGTCCAACTCAAAGTAATATGTGCTTAAGTGATATCAGTAGTAAAGTCCAGTCTGCTCTTGGAGTAGTAATCCCATCTGAAGTGCTATCTACACAGGACAAAAGATAAAATATGAACCATTTTATTGAAAAATAAGAAACAATTGAGTGCAATTGTGTTCCTGTGCATCTGATGACACAGAATAGTGTCTACATCTTGCAGACACCAAGAGCCATCAAGCAAACATCAGGACAGTGTATAGCATTCTTTATTGTGTAGGCAGTTTTAACATTAGCTGTGAGTTCATATTAATTCAAAAATATTTAAAAAGAAGATTTCTTGCAAGCTAGTGGTCACTGGTTACTAATGTCTAATAATTAGTTCCAGGCGATGTGCTAAATGGCAGATATATTTATAACTTGTGTAATAGTTTAGTGGAAATTAGGATCATTTTTCAATGGGAAAGACATACATGCAGAGCCTGGTGTTTTTTTTCGCCCTGTTTTTCAGCAAATTACCATGGTTACACTTTCAGAATAATTGTAGTAATAGCAGTGCACTACAAGTGAAGAGGCACAGAAAGTTCAGGTGTCTGAGCACAATGGTGTTATGAAAACCTGCCATGTTGGTACAAAGAGAGGGGAAACTGGGTGTACATGGAGACCAGCTGTCAGGAGCTGCATGCCAGCATGACTTGCTGCAGCACTGGTACCTGGAGAGGCTCAGCACTGCTCTGCCTCAAGGGAGGAGGTCTTCAGTCCTTGGGTCCTGGGGAGACTGGTGCAGTGCAGCCTATCACAGTGGGCTCCCTGCTGAGCTGTGGCCAGGGCTCAACCCTGTGTTTGCTCAGGCTTTTACAATGCCAATGTGGCCCTCAGTGATGGGGGTTGAAATGCAAGGTCAGAGTGAGGGTCTGCCTCTGTGTGTCAGGCTTGCTAACTCTTCTGCCTCTCTGTAAAGGGAAGAAGAACTCTATCCTCCTGCAGAAGTTCCAGAAGGACCTCAACACTGGGGTTTTCAACAACCAGGAGAATGAGGTCTTAAAGCAGATTGTGAAGCATGACAGAGAGATGGTGCAGACCATTGCCCCAGTGAGCTTGCAGCAGATGCCTGTGCTGAACTCCAGCACCTCCACCGCCACCTCATCATTACACATCAGGATGCAGTCCCCTTCCATTTACACCACAAGCAGCCTTTCTCATGGAAACTTGCACTCCACCTCGCTCAGCACACAGATGCCCCAGCAAGCCATCATCCTCTCACCCTGCTCCTACACCACTGCAATCTGCAGCCCACCTGTACAGAGCCCTCTCGCTGGTCGAACTTTCCAGTATGTCTCATCAACCACCTCACAACTCTCTCTCATGCAGCAGCAACCGCAGGCACAGAGGAATGAGGTACACAAGAGCACCCAGGCCCTCTACCACACCAATCTGACCCAGGAGGTGCGGCCCCTCTCTGCCTCGCAGCCTTCCCTGCCCCATGAGATCTCTACCCTGATCACCAGGCCTCACCCCACTGTGGAAGAGTCCCTTGCCTCCCTCCCACAGCCCACCCCTGGTACAAGCATGCCCCCAGCCAGTCGGGCCACCGTACCCCAGCGTGTCTCACTCTTCAGACAGATGTCCTCAGGAGCCATACCCCCAAACCGGGTGGCCACACCACCCACAGCCTGTCTGCAAAGGGATTTTTCCACAGTCTTAAGCACAGAGCCTGAGGGAGACAAACCACGGTTCGCATCAAACTTATGATTCCTGGTAACTGTGAGCAACAGACTTGTAATGAACTGAGAACCATCCACGGAACAGTTTTAGCTTATTTCCTAATGTACCCCAGCAGTCCACTATGAGAAAAATATTTTAGACAGCTTTGCCCTTGAATGTAAAAATTATATATATATATATATATGAAAGAATTTTAAAAAAATTGTTGGAATTCATCTTCTTTTCTTGCAACCATTAAAGAAGTCTAAATTCAGCTGTAATATTATTTATTTTTAACATGTTGACTTTAAAATCAGTCTGACAGATTTCTCTGTTTATGAGGTTTGCTATTTTCATGCAAAAACTGTCAACACAGTAAAAAAGTTCAAACATATATATTAAAAAATCAATGCAACTATAATATAACACTGAGTGATATTCTGAAACCTTCATTATTTAATGTATTACATATATGTTGTTAATTTGTCAGGAAGAATTCAGTTGTTGTTTCCTATTGCATTTCATATTTTAGCACTTTCCATTCAGAATTAGATTTAAAACCAAATAATTGCCAACACCTGCAATCAAAATGCTGGCACTAGCACTCTTCTGGATAGATTGTAACCTCATGACATGTTGACTGTTCTCTTCTTTCAGAAAAATGGGTGGACTTCAATCTTCACATTGCTAAAGACTTTTACAAAGACTATAAATATTGCCATTATAAATAACTTTTTAGACCCACCCCCCCCCAAAAAAAAGCTGCTGTTGCTGTATCATTGCAAGGTCTTTGTTTAGGAATTTAGGTTCAGCTCTTCACTTTGAAATTTACAGTTTTAAAATCTATTGAACCTAAGTGCAACATAAGTGTTGAATTGTAATGCAGTGGCTTTAATGTTACTTTTACATGCAATGTTTTATGTAAAAATGTATGCTTGATCCTGCAAGCCACTTGTACTTCACCAATGCCATCACTTTTCTTCTCCTTGCCCTCAATAGCATCTGAAAATATTCCATGCATGCTTTGGAGAACAACAACAAAAAAAAAAGACAATAAAAATAGGTTTGGTCGGCCATTTTAGGAAAAGGCTTTATGGTATCTTAGGAACTAATAACCATTCATTAATTGTGTCTACCTTAAAATTACTTTAATTCTGACTTTGAATCTCTGGTTGAAGTCTAGAAGTGAGGTTTTTCATTTAAAGGATTATTTGTAAACCATAGCTTAATTTAGGCTTTCAGGTGCTTTCTGTGTCTTCACTGTAGTTTTGTAGTCGATATATAAATATAATATAGCATCAATTCTATCTGGAAATGCACGATTTGCTCTGTGTATATTGTAATTAAATGGCTAGTATATCCTAAGGCATGTAGTGCCAAGCATAGCCCATAGGTATGAGGTTTATTTTTTATGTCTTCAAAACAGTAAGGAAATGGTGACAGAAAGCAGGGTTAAAGCATACTGTTCTGTGAACGTTTTGTTGTTTGCTCAAACCTTCACATTATGTTATCCACAGAAAAAGTTCTTTCGTGATCATTTGTGTCTGATTTGTCACATTAAATAGAGATCGGAACTAAATGTGTCATAATTTAACTCATTGAAAAATCAGCATTATGGATATGATACAAGCTATATTCTGTTCCTTAAAACCCAGCTGACTCATGAAGGAAGTGAATGCAAAGGACTGATTCTTTTCCCATTAATGCTGAGTTTAACAATGCATTGAAAAATTAAATAATATCACAAACTACATAATGCAATGAATCCAGATGTACTTGAGAGCCAAGTAAATATTATAAAGCTCCACAGAGCTTGAACCCATGCTGCCTGTTATGCCTGTTACACCTTTTAATAAAGTGGTACATCAAATACATTTTTTAAAAAAAACTTCCAGTTTTTGCTGACCCCCACTCACCATTAAAAATCAATGTAATTAACCCATTAACATGCTGCTGCCATTAATTCAAGTGGCCCAGAATAATATACGAAGAAGCGATTGTTTAAAAGTGTTTGGAACATTATGGATACACTGCAAGACCATTTATTTCAGTTAATTAAGATCATATACTGATCTTTCAAACTGTTTAAGGTTTACATTTGCTAGGAGAAATGGGGTTAGTAGTGAAATATTTTTATATATTTTTTTATTTTAAGCACTATGAAGAAATATTAATTCATATGGTCTTTCAGCGAAACCATAATAATTTTTAAATGAATTTGTAATAGAGTGGACAATATCTAGGATTTGTAACTTAATTTAAAAAATGGTACAGAGTATAAAATTATATATGTGTATATATATGTTTGTACGAATGTCTATGTACTTAGATTAAGAAACAAATTGCTAACATTCCTGTAATACAAAGGTTCATTGCTAGTTTCAGAAGTGACCTATTTTCTCTGTACATAAGTAAGCCCATAAGTATGAAATCTCACATCTGTACAGGATGAAACGTATTAATGAAAAATGTTGAATTTTACTGCTGCTGGGAAGACTATAAATCTGATTCTTATAATAACTGTATGGCCAGGGATGAGTTAGATATTTTTTCTTTTGTCTTTGCGCAAAGCCATAAATATAAATATAAATATCTATATAATATTATTAATAATTTGAAGAAAATATATACAATAAAACCATGAATATTTTTTGGTTCCAATATCTTTATAAGTGGGCAAGTTTTGCTTTACCATGAAAGAAGAGCTGTTTGCTTTTTTCTTTGTTCTGAGCCCCAGAAATTATGTGCACTAAGTGTGGGGAGGTGGAGAAAAAAAGTCTGAGTCATTATCTGAATAGTAGGAAAAAGAGGGCTTAGAAATTCAAGGATGCTACCTTATTTACTCAAGCATTTCCTAAGGAATAGTTCCTGTGTAGTTTAGAGGAATTCATTTTTTAAAAAAAAATTCTCGCTAAACTCTCATTTAATCTATTGCCACTAACTTGTAATATTTCTTGAGTACAAATATTTCAAACTTAAGTTTACTTATATATAAAATTTTAAATATCCTGGGGGAGAATCCCAAGTAGTTGTTAGTGTAACTTAAGAAAACTGTATTCTATGTTCACTTTATCTTACTATGTATGCCAATCCCAGATGATGTACCTCTGAAGTTGTGTATAATAGTTGAGATTTCAAGGGAATATTGATGTGGATGTAGTGTTCATTAATTACATTTTAAGTCACTGTAAATGAAAAAGCATAGTCCATTCAAACCAATAGTAGATTTTTTTGTGCTAACTTCAGTAGGATATATAATCCTAGATTGATAAACTATAATTTTAAGCAAGCATGAGTAGTTGTATTTTCAAATTGCATCCTAAAGTGTATTGTGATTTCTTTTAAGTGGCATTTAATTATTTTTTTTTTATTTTGTATTGCTAAAATATAAATCCAGACCAATTGTAGTCAATGAAATGATTTCCAAAAGGAACAGCATTGTACCAGAAACTTCTGGTCTAGCAGCAAAATTCCATCCTCCTGTCTACATTTGACCATTGCACAGGGTATACTTTGCTGTTTTGGTCAAGTCTTATTATTTCATACATATTTGTGTACAGAACCAAAAGAAACAATATCTATGTGCACCTACACACTAATGTATATATTTTTAAAAGTCTGTCCATTTCTAATATCTATTTCTACCTCAGATTAATTTCTATCTTACCTTAATTTTAATTTAAAAAGCAGTAGTAGAGCTGGAATCAAAGTAAATTTTATTTTAAACAGCAAATTTTCATGTCTTGATGCATGTAATTAAGGTTTAGGCTTAATATTTATATTTTCAAAATTTACTCGTGTGAGTTCTCACACTGACTTTAGTATGTCTATCCATGTGAGTTCTTATCTACATTATAGCTGACATTGTCCAGTTAAGAAAAATGTTTTGTTTTAAAAATAAGATGTTGGACTTTTAAACAAGCCTGCAATTCAACTTCTCTGGGAACGTGCAGTGACATTAGTTATTTCTGCTTTTCCACAGACCTCTGTTCACACAAAAAATGTTACAAGATAGGAACAGATAGTGTTTGTTTAGAAATCATAGGTCTGAGCTACAAGCATTATCTGGTACAGTCTAAGACACATTATAAGAATTGGGTGTGCACAATTTATTTGTTTAGCAGATTTAGCCTTTCCCCCTCCCATCTTTTCTTTTGAGCAGGGAAGAGTAAGAGCGTTAAAATTGTCGTAGGCCATGTCCTCTGAGAGATACATGTTGTGAATCTTGAATCTGTACATTTTTACCAACAATCAGTACCCAGTGCTCCTTTGCATACTTAGCAATTTGAATCACTTACTTGATTAGTGTGGTAGATCATACAGCCAGATGGCATAATTTCTGGTCCATGATTACATTTCCCTCACCTCTGAACACATGCAATATCTTCAGAACTTAAAGCAGCACCAAATGTTTCAGGTCAAGATATGGGAACATTCAGAAAAAGAAACAGAGTAATAGTAGACAAGCAGAGTATCCAGCTAAATGAAATTATTTTAAATCTACCTGTGTACCCTTCATATATATTTCAAAATACCAAAATACTGCTACATGTATGTGCACTCAGTTAAAAAAAATATATGTTGTGAGAATGAAAACTACATTTACCGTCTACATTAGATGATTTGAGATGTACACCATGGCTAAGGTGATCCTTGGCCTATGAACTGAGACTCAAGCACACATTTGAACCAAAACTAAATTTTGTCCCATCCTCAAAACTGTTCCAGATATGTGATGTTATTTCACCTGCTTGCAGAAGATACCATATTTCTTACTATTCTCCAGTTTTACATGTCAGATTTGTACTGTTTCCCCTTTTTCCCTACGCTCTGCTTTGAAGACAATCTGCAGCACTTAGTTCTCACTGAAAGGCCAGTGGCAAATTTGGATCGAGCAGAACCACAGACCAAAAGAGAAGAAGATGCCAAATTCCAAGTCTACAACCAGTCCAAATTAGCCTGTGCATGAAAGGGAAGCAGGTACTTGACCCATGTCACGTGAAGGGGGGGGGGGGGGGGAGAGATATTTTCCCGACCCCTAGTGTTTGATCTGTCTGTCAGCACTCCAGGAAAGCTGAGACCCTTGTGCCCAACCAGTCTGTCAGCGTTATAGAGATCCTTCACTGAACAGTCCTGCTGGGTCAGACAATGATTTGAATGACTTGTTCAGGGAAATGCACCAACAGCATAAGGAGGACTCCTCAGAAGGTCTTCCCACTTTATTTGAATATGTTACCCACTGCTGGTGACTGCTAGCTTCCACGAAGAATTAATACTAACAGTTTATGGAATAACACTCTTTATTAATATGAAAACAACAAATTAAGGTTTGTTAAAGACTGTCTGCAAAACACAAACTTGAAGTGATATACAACCAAACTATATACAACTAAAATATAATCACTAATAGCAGCTAGAATGTGTTAGTTATTTAGCATGCATAAGTCCAAGTTCTTACCCAATAGGTGTCCCTATGGGGGAGAAGACAGGTTCAGCCTGTTGACTGATCCCAGAAGTTACAATGGAGTCTTTCCTAACTTCTCCCCTCATCTGTCCACTTTTTATACTTCATTGTACATTGCATATTAATTCATCATGCACAGGATTGGTTACAAGTTTCTCACTTTAATGCAAATCAGTACGCATCCTCAGATAGCACTATTGAAATTCTCTGCTAACTACGCATGCTCCTCAAGCAGGGTTTTGCCCTCTTTTGGGGGGGCTATTTGAGTTGGAGGTCGTGATCTCCCACTACCACTATTATCTTTGTCCTACTTTAGACTAATTTTCTGTTGATGTCAGCGGATTGCAACATCTTATCATCCTGTTTCCTCTTATAGCCTGAACTTTCCTCACTTGAAGGCTTCTTTCTGCATAACTTAGATAATGGTGTTCTTTTCACTGTCTGTTCTCATGCTCCCCAAGGCTGACTCCCTTGATTAAAGTCCCTTCATTCATAACAATTTTAGAGTGAGTCAGCTTGACCTAGGTTTGTGAACACTAAATCAGAGTTGGGTAATCCAGGAGTTCAGACAACAATTCCCCCTGCCATGGACTTATTTCAGTCCAGGACTAGTCCATTTCCATCACATTTAGGCAGAGCTTGAGTGACTCTAGTCATACATATTGTTGTTACTGATAGGTATCATGTGCCCAGTGAGGTGTGGTAGTACCTTGGAGGCAGGTAATTTTGGGATAGAGGTGTGCCTTAGTATTACAATGAGATTATTTCATCTGAGTAAAGTCATTTCGCCACAATGGTTGGCTCAGCCATGGACATCCCGTGGATTCTTCATGTGACAACTGGTATGCAGCTTGTCAGCTGTGTGGTACCATCAAGTTCCCATTCCTGCAGGGAGCATGACAGAGCGTGGCTGTGGTGTCCTCCGTCACTCCTATCATCATGTGCTGAGCTGGCAGGATGTGTTGTTTAGGGAACTGTGGTGATGTAGATTCCATGCATGCCAACCATCCTGAAAGCAATAGCTGTATTTTACCCTAAAAAGCTTTCTGTAATACTATGCTTATATTAGGTCCCAATTTTCTCCAATTCCCCCAAGGTGGTTTTCCCACAACCAGTTTCTCTGGAAAATCTGCAGACATCTTCAGGGATATTGAACCATGGGTCTCAGCAAACCCAGGGTCCAATCTGAAAATGCATCTTCAATGTCAGCTACTTCTAGACTCTGCAGTTACTGAGAAGTTTACATTGATTTAGGCAATAGTTCCTATACCATTAGCAAACCATCTTATCTGTCTTCTATTTAATGACTGCTCTACTCTTTATAGTTTCTATATCACACTTGACATCACAAAATCAGAGATGTTCTCTGGGTGGTACACTGAGCGTGACCACTGCTCATGGATTTACTTTCATCTTTTCTTTTGGGAGCAAAATGTGTGCAGTCTGCGTCCTGTTTTGTCACTGCAGTGCAGGGGTTTTAGATGGAGAGACCTGGTTTTGAAGTAAGAGAAGCTCCTGTGTATCAGAGAGAAGCAACTGCAGATTTTAGTCTTCGTTGTGGACAGTTAGGCATTTTGTGGTTCTGGACCATGCTCTGTTTGAAATCATTAGATTTTTTATTTCTCTGAAAAGTCAACATAAACTATGCTGTGCTTGTTACATCACAGGTGTAATCTGCATTGTTGAGGAGATGCCTGCAGACTTTTATATTAATTAGCTTTTCCTACATGCTGGAGGATTTACATCCAATTATATCAGTTTCTTTAGTCCAGCCAAGAGGCAGTGTGAGCAATAACTAATGCCTGGTCATCATCCACTGCAACAGGCAATCTTCTAGGTAAGGAAAGAAGATGGATAACAATATTAGAGGTGGTCTTACAAAGAACCGTAAGTATTTCTAAATATGACCTCGACTGTTCAATTCACATCCAAATCCTTTATGAAAGTAGATTATAAGGTAATTGCAAATTTTACTTTTTTTTTTTTAATCGGTCAGTTGATACCCTTTCTGCCTCTGATTTGTCTTCATCTCGTGCTACATCATCTTGGCAACAGAAATGTGTACTGATATTTAGAGGCCATGCTGTATATCAACTGTTTTTCAGTTTAGCTGATATCTGTATGTTGATATTTTAAAAAGATTAAGAAATATTTTTTTTTAACCTTATGAAGGAAGTGTATTGTGCACATTTTACCAATTGGCATAATGTTAATGTCTTCCTCCAGGAAGGGCTCAAGTAATTTTAATGATTCATTTGGACCTTTGGTATTATCTCACAGATAATGATGCCCTGGGCAGAAATGGTGAATGCTGTGGAAAAATCCAAGAGAGTGGTTTGGACATCTTCTTTTCTCCAGTAGCAACTTCATCAGATCCATCAGATCAAGGCTTTTGTTTTTGTTCATGTCTGATTTGGACACAGTTCAGAACTCTAGTCAAACTCTTGACTGAACTAATGATTAGCACATAGAGAAATAAACTTCCTTTCTAGAGCATATGATAAACTTATGTCATCTGGCACATAACATCAGAAAGCAAGCTATTAGACAGTGGAAAAAAAAATTGTTACCACTGTATGCATGATTGAAGATGGTATGTGCCACTAAACACTATGTAATCTACTGTATGTGTTAGATCAAATATAAACTCTGAGCCAGAAAGTGAGAAACTGTCTTTGGGTTTTTACCTTCCTGTTTTATTTGCATATGTTTAAATCTCCCAGGATAACAAATCCAAATAAATAAAATAAAAGGATTGTGACTTTATGTTTATGAATCCCTTAGGTTTTGATCCTCTATAAGCAAGCATTAGAATTGTGTTTCTGGTTTCTATGGGAGCTGAATTAATTTGAATGAAAATGTCTCACATAAGACATCTCTCAGATTGGGAATTTGAGAAGTTGAATACTTTATAGCCTTTATTTTCTTGCTTGGGTCTATGACGGTCAAGTGTTCTGTGAAAGAGGAGACATTTTTAATTTGTCTTTTGCCATTTTTTGGACAGCTTGCTAAGGATAGTTGGCATTGTTACAGCTGGCAAAAGCTGATGTATCTGGGGCAAACTATAGTGTCGGCAGTGTTATTACAGAAGATAGCGCTGAGCACAGAGCATTATATATCATGGACCCAGTTACGCTGGCTATTTTAGGTCCATGGTTATCAATGAGGTCACGTGTTGTTTATTGCTGCACTCTTCTGGCTCACTTCTTGCTCTCTTGTCCTGTCCCTAACAGTCCTGTGCAAGACAGAGATACTGGATATCTGGAACACAGAGAAATTCTTCTGTCTTCTAGAACAACTTTTTCATAATTTCAGATGTGATAGGTGATAAAATAAATTCTACTATGTGGAATGATTGTTCTATTATTTTTTTTTCTCAGAGTTTGGGGGTGACTTTTCAATAGTAATGGGACATACTGATGTCATTGCCAAAGAGCAGTGTAAAGAGCAAAAGTGACAATAACAATGAGTAGAAGAAAGGCAGAGAGAAGTGCCAGAGGCAGAAAAAAATTATTTCCTTGAAATAAGGCACTTGCACTGAGATTCCCTGAAAGACACAAAAGAGACAGAGGAGGAAAGATGACAATATGTCATGTCCTATTTAAGGCTGCCAAGCAGCTTTGTCATGGGGGTAATGATAAAGCAGGAGAAGCAGGACAAATCAATCTCTATTGCATTTCCATCACAAATGCATGGCTTCTTTTAGGTAATTTATTTCATTTCTTTTGAGAACTGAAAGCAGATAGATCCACATTGCTGGTTGCTTCTGTTGATATCAGAGCTGGGTCTGCTGGAAGGGTGTAAGAGAGAACATCTGGAAAATCACAGACCTGGGCACTTCTTGTCCCTGATCCCATGCACCCTTTTAGCACTTGTATATTGAAAAATTCTGTAGTAAATTTTGTCATGTTATAATAGCATTGCTCTTTGTGTCTAACAATTACTTTTATGATCTTGAAAAATATGTACAAACTGTCAACAGAGTCAATAAAACTTCATGGTAGGCTGAAGTGAGCTAACTGTGAATAGGTCCAAATACCTTAGATGGAAACCACAAAAAATACTGCTGATCAGGACTTGGTGGAGGCTGTGGCACAGCATAACCAGCATGTAAGATTCCCAAAGATGTTTCTTCTAAATATTTGTTCTAACAGACCAAATCTTACCCTCCCACACATTCCCTATCTTTCTAATTTGCTGGGGCTAGCTTATCTCCCATTTCTTTTTTCACTTCTGGGAGTGAAGCCAGAACATCACTGTACTGGTGGTGAAACACAACAAATCATGACAGTACCCCACAAAACTATGATAAGCCTGTCTTTGGCAGCCAGACATTATAATCAGAAAAGGTTACTTGTTTGCTTCATAGTATGTTCAGCAAATATTAGGGGTAAAAAAAGGAATGTATTATTTTGAAATCCATCTAGAAGAAAGCATCTAGAATATGATTGAATTCTACCTTGTGGGAAAATTACATTGTGTGTGGGGGGGGGAAATTAGGGAAAACTGATACCTAAGGGAAGTGTAGTATTACAGAAAGCTTTTTTAGGGTAAAATACAGCTATCGCCTTCAGGATGGTTGGCATGCATGGAATCTACTTTACCATGACTCCCTAAGCAACACATCCTGCCAGCTCAGCACATGCTGATAGGAGTAATGCAGGATGGAGTGGAGTGGAGGCACCACAGCCACGCTCTGTTGTGCTCCCTGCAGGAAGGGGAACTCGATGGCACCACACATCTGATAATCTACATACCAGTTGTCACATGAAGAATCCATGAGATGTCCATGGCTGAGCCAACCATTGTGGCGAAATGACTTTACTCAGATGAAATAATCTCATTGTAATACTAACTCACACCTCTATCTCAAAATTACCTGCCTCCAAGGTACTACCACACCTTACTGGGCACATAATACTAATCAGTAACAACAATATGTATGACTAGAGTCACTCAAGCTCTGCCTAAATGTGATGGAAATGGACTAGTCCTGGACTGAAACAAGACCAAAGGAGGGGAATTGTCTAAACTCCAGAATTACAACACTCTGTTTTAGTGTTGAACTATACACAAATCTGTGCACAAAGTTAGGTCAGGCTGACCCACTCTCTAAATGAAAAATTAGAGGTAAGGAGAGCTAATACCTGCAAACACTGATATTTGAGGAGACAAGTAAACAGCTGGTTGTGTGCTTCCTCCAGACATGCCTGGATTGTGTTTCAGCCATTGTTCTTCATTCAGGCAGTGACTTCAATTAGGCTTCAGAAAAGCTGGTGTATTGGGTCTGGCTGAGCCCCATAGCAGCCCTCATAGTGCTGTGCTTGTATTGGTAGCTAGGAAGGTGATGATAACACACCAGTGTTTTCACTACTGCTGAGCAGTGCTCACAGCATCAAGATTGTCTCTCCAACCTTCCTTCACCTGTTGCAATCCGGTCTGAGACCAGAGCTTGGTTCTGTTTGTACTCTTGGGAACAGAATTAAGACTCAAAATGGAGTCAAGAGCCAAGGAACTTTATTTGCCCAACAATAAATCTGCGAATGCAAAGGGAGAGCGAGAGATAAAGAGAGAGAAAGGAAGGAAAGAAAGAAGGAAAGAAGGAAAGAGTTCACAGCAATAGCTACCACCCCGGAGCTGCGGCGTCCCGACAGTCCGATTCATTTCCAAGTCCGGTGGGGGAACGTTCCGTCCGATGTTAGTTCATTCCATTTTTTTATAGAGTTTTTACAAGCTGTTCTGCTTAACCACACCTTCCACCCGGCAATGGTGTATGTGCCCAACATTCCTCAGGGGCCTCCAGGATCCTTGATCCTCCTGACCCCAAGTATGGGCGCATGCACAGGAGTTTGGTTAAGTTTGGCAGGATCAGCCTCCCCCGTTGCTCCATGGCGTCAGTCGGTCTCCTACATCTCTGCGGTGGTAGTGGTGTTATCTTCCTGCCTTAAATCTCTTCTGTGGCAGTGGTGTTATCTTCCTGCCTTAACAATGTATAGATAGATCATTCACTGTGGTGATGGCATGAGTTTCCTGCCATAGCTATGTTGAGACAACACATCTGCTGTGGCAATGGTGGGTCTCACCGGCACAGTCCCTTACACCACCCTGTGGCTCAACATTGCTAACTTATGAATTGCTCTCTGAGGTGGCATGAACGATAGAGAAAGAAGGAAGGAATCGAGATAGCACATATCACAATAATTAACATCTAATAACTAACAACATCTCTAGTAACTATATTATAAACTAACATTACAAAACCAAAATTCATTACAACCCTATTTCATGGTCCCTGGTTTCAGGAGCAGAAGAAGAAGAAAGGGCAATTACAAGGTATGCATTCACAAGGGCATGTAATAAGTATCATAATAAAAATTAAAGCAATAGTTAGCCCAACAAAGTTTGCAAAATAAATTGATACAAGAACATACAGGTATTCCATTATTTCCCGCGAATTCGACAACACAAAGTGAAGTGATTGCAGTCCTCGTGGTCCACGTGGTCTGCTGTCCTGCTCGGCCAAAGTCAGGGTCAGGATATGAAGTAGGAAAATAGATTTCCACGCTCCCTTAGCTTAATGTGTGCGTACCATCTGGGTCTAGAAATTTCTGTCACGAGTTTAGGTAAAAGAAAATAAACAATAACACTATACAATATGTATTACTGATGGTGTAGTTTGGTGCACAGCACAAATTTGTTTAACACTGTCAGTTGAGACAGTAGTTATAAATTGCATCTTAGCTACAACATGTTGAATCAAATGTATAAAATATGGAATGATACATGGTAAAAACATCACCATGGCAAGACCACATAGCAAATAAAATAAGATTTGCTTAACCCATGGACGACCAGGGAGCCAGGAAAACATGTCAATGTCCCAGCCTTTCCATGTCTGGACAGGAACATGGGCCAGCTTTTGTATTCCTGCAGTAATCTGTTTAACGATTTTGCCGCTATCATCAGTTTTTAAGCAACAATTAGAATAATTTAGTTTACCACAAGCACCTCCTTCTTCGGCTAGCAGGTAATCAAGAACCATGCGATGCTGCAATATTGCCGTTCGCATATGTGTAGCCTGATCTGCTACAGGTCAAGGGCATGTGCTGTCTCATTAGTAATGATCTCCAGGACGGCTTGCAATCAAATAATGCGATTTAGATTATAGATGGGTTCTTGAGCACCACCGAGCCACTCATTGGGGTTCCAGGTGGCAGGTCCATAATGTTTTATGATACGTTGAGGGGTCCACTTCTCTTGACCCCAGGTTTGGTCACTACCACCTGTTATAGAAGTGTCAATGGACCACTGATATCGATTAAGGTCATCATATATCCTAACTCCCAAACTGTCTCCATTTTCGTCTGGTAGCAGGAAATAGAAGGGGTGTATATAACCCACATAACATGTTCCACTCCTATTATTTGGTAATTTTTTTATAAGCATGATGACAGCAAATCCAATAATGACCTTTTAGGGCCCAAGTTCCATTTATAAATGGTCCATGCCCTTTGCGCCTTAAATTGAAATTACATGGAGTTTCAAAATAAGTGGTATTTTTTAAGCCCAAAGGATGCTTAATTTGATTATTTGCCTTTTTCCCTTTAATCCAAAGATCGCATTTTCATGCTCCTATCAAACTACTATAGTTACACTTAATGGTTACTGTTTGGTTAGTTATGCCACTGATGGCACAAGTCAAAGGGTCAGATTCCCTTAATAACATAGATCAAGTAAGATTGCTACTAGATCAAAAGTTATTAAATATTTTTTTATGTCCAGTTTCATTGACCCATGCCCAACTTAGACTGCGAGGGATAAGTTTTTCATTGGTGGTGTTGCTAAACAAACACCATAACATGTCGCCCTCGACATGAAGAGAGTGGTTATAAGTTGAACAATTAATTGGTCAACAGCCTGGAATAATACAATGATTTCCATATTTAAATGTCCAATTACACTCACTGTGACCCACAAAAACCCCATTGCTGTTGTTCCGATTAAGACAGTATTCTCCTTTTTCTGGAACGTGGATTTTCCATGGGTTTATTTCTTCATTCCAATAGAATGAGTTATTACCAATGGTTATGTCACTCAAATTACTCACGAGCCATTTTGGGGATAGTGGTTTTGATGTCCATGGCCAATCTTTAAATCCTAAAGGACTCACACATATCCAACAATTAGTCAGATTAAAAACATCAGCCACCTGCTGGCCTAAAGCTATAAATTCATTTTGCCACCCTCTGAGAGTGAGGGGGTGTACAGGAGTTTCCCTGGATATTAAACGTGGCGACAATGATCAACCAAAACAATGTCTGCAATGGCATGCCAAATATCCTAAAAATATTAACAAGGCAAATACTGATGAAGCCACACAATCAGCAGCTTCATATGGGTGTTTCTTTTTTCAGGTATGCTCCAGAGTCCTCACCTGGAAAAGAAAAGAAAAACAGACTCGGTTCGTTCAAAGGAACCAGAAGTAAATTGTTAGTAGAAGGATGGAGTAATCCACCTGGTGTTGATTTTATATTCTTTTCCATGAGCATCTTTGGCTTTACAAGCATATTTATTAAGAGGTTCAGTGAACATGAGAAGAATAGTTGCAATGGTTGGCATTTCTACCAACACAGGCTGTCCAGGAGAAAAAGCTAGTTCTCCAGGAGTACTGAGAGTCTGAGACTTTGGGGTCAAAGTCGGGGGTTTAGGACAAAAGGCATTCAGTTGGGGACATCCATTTATTCCCCAGCAATCATTAACTCGGGTAACTGCATCCCAAAGGTGTTCCACCCAATATGGCTTGTGAGGTTTCAGAAATCATTGTAAGAGTCCATTAATTCATTCTACTATCCTGTTAGCTTGGGGATAATATGGGGTGTGGAATACCCGCTTGATTCCCTCTTCCCTTGCCCATTCCTGCACTTCGGCAGCAGTAAAATGACTGCCATTGTCTGATTGAATTAAATCAGGTTTTGGGAGGGAACTAAACTAAATTTTCCCCAGACGCTCGTGGAAACGCTTTGGCTTGAACTAGGCCAGAAATCACTTCCACACCTACTAATACGTACTGCTTCCCTTCTGACCTTCGGAAAGGTCCAATGTAATCTATCTGCCAAGTTTCCCAGAGAGACTTTTTATGTCTGAAATGAAGGGGGGATTCTTCCATGGGGTGTCCCTCTAGTCAAAGTCTGCATTGTTCACAAGCTGAAATACAGGTTTTGCAAGATTCCCTACTGACAGGCCAACTTCTAGCATGTGCCTCTTTGTATAAATCATTAGCCCCTGAGTGACCATGCTTAACATATTGCAGGAGCGGGCTGCAAACTGAGACCTGGGACCATGCGCGGCAATCAGTTAGCTGAGGGGAATGTGCTCGAGCTTGTCTAGACAACAATTAACATGATGAGGCATGTTTGCAGAGCACAGGGGAGTGGGAGACGCCAAGGAAAGATAACACCTTGTCGTTAATTGATGGTAGTTAACCACCAATCAGGGATTGCCTAGTATGCAAGGCTTAGCTTCAAGAACCAATCTGTTTAAAACACGCAGCTTCTGAAAGTGTATAAAACCTCGTGCTTCTGTACAATAAATTGACATTTGCTTGCATCAAGCTGCGTCTCGTCTCTTCATTCGCCGCAAATTGGTGACCCCAACGTGATGCGTTTAAGGATCTAACGTGAAGGGCTCTCGAATCGCCTATCTGAGCAACATGCAGCGAATCCCACAGAACTTTGAATGATCTGCTGAAAGGAAGCAGGAGCCGGCCTTAAATCCCTCTGGAGTTGAGAGGTGAGCTGTGGGAAATCCGTAATGGGGAATCAGGCTTCGTCCCCAGAAAGAGACGTATATGGACTCATGAAGGGTCTTCTACTCAGATCAGGGAGTCCGTGCCTCAGTCTCCTCAAATGGTGACCCCTATGGTGGTGTTCCGAAGCCTTGGAAGAATAAGGACGGAACTGGTCGATAAAAAAGACAGCTCGTGGAAGAGGGCTGCCTTCCGGAGGAGACGGCTTGGCTGAACGATCGTCTTGCTGTCTGGACCAGGCGGACAACCTAAATCCCGAGGATAACACCTGTATTCATCGAGACAGGTGAGCAGCCAAGAAACTTTAGAGACTTTGAAAGAATGAAAGTGTGTACATACAGCAGCCAATTGTATGATGCTGCCGCGGAGGGGAACTCCGTGTCGGGAATGCATTTAGCATCTTGGTGGCAAATTCTGACTACTCTTTGCCAAGTGTGGACTAATTCTACTAACGGTGCTAAACCAGAGGAAGCTGTAAATTCCACCGACAGCACGACTCTTCTCAAGACACAGTCAGCAATGGCGATTCTGTCCACACCTCCTCTGCCCCCAAAGCTTCTGTCACTGATTGCAGCGACCCTCACAACACAGGACCAAGCACGGGAACAGGACAACTCGGACAATGATTCCATTGACACTGATAAACCTTTTGATCCAGGTCCATAGATCTGGAAAAGGAGCTAAACCTTTCCCCCACCCCCTTGTCTCTCCTGATGCATTGATTGTATTTTTGGGGAGGGTGAAAGGGAGTCTGAGGGATTGGTGGCAGGAATGCAAGTGGGAAACACTTAAGTGATAGGTTTCGGGAGTCGCTATGGCATGTTTAGTATTTTGTCAGACAAATCAAATCCAGAGTGGCAGCCTGTGCAATACGAGGCTGTTAAAGAGTTAAGCAAAGCAGTGCGGGAAGGGAGGATTCATAATACATTTGCTATGTCCCTTCTTGAAGTGATGGCAGAGCCTTATACACTCACACTGCATGATTGGAAGTCATTGCTTTGTATGGTACTAACTGATACAGTCTATGATGTGGTTATCTGATTTTTGTGAGCTATGTGTAGTGGCCTTGATTGAAAACCTTAATCGGGGAATTGCTGTTAACTATGAGCAGTTGGCTGGAGAAATTAATTGTGCCGATTCTGTGACTCAGGCAAGGTATCCCAGGGACAACTGTTTGCAAATGAATGAGATGGCTATTAAGGCAGTCCGGATGCGGGAGTCTTGCCACAGTCTTGCAGGGTCCTAGAGAGTCACTAACTGTAATACTAACTTGATTGATTGGCTTCAGAATATTTTGCAACAAGTCGAACATCAGGAAGCTCAAGGGTTGCTTTTAAAACAACTAGCTGTGATAATGCCAATGAAAATTGTAAATGGGCAACTTTCACAATCGCAACCCCAACATGTGTCAAATGATTGTAACGCAGAACTCACAGCAGACTGTAATTCTCAGGCTGAGTTCTGGAATGCAGCATAACAGATTTTTGCTTCTCTAATCTCTTCTGTAAGAATAGTACACGCTCTTAACTTGCTTAGTAAATTAGGCTGCTGGCTTGCTAAACAAAGTAATATTACAAATACTGTTCTTTTTTTTCTGGCTTATTAACAGATGTTGATTCTGTCCATTGCTACAGAACTGAGTTGCTATTGATTTTTATTATTAGCACAGGGACACAAGTGTGAAGACTTTGATAGGATGTGTTACGTGAATCTGAGTGACCACTGTGAATTAATTTACAAAAGTATCCAAAACTCAAAAGCCTTAAAACAAAGATCTGCAACAGAGCTAGGGGCGGGGTGCCTTTGGTCTCTTCTCACGGCTGGGAAACTTTGGGCCATGACTCAAAAGTATTACAGGATTTATTATAATTATCTTTAACCACCTTATTGATGTTTGCCTTATGTCTCCCATGCTTTTTTTCCCCTGTATTCAGTGTTTAGTTGATTGCAACATAAAGCAGGTCATGGTCACCCAGCTACACACACCCTTTGCCTCCTCGCAATTAAGCAAAAAAGGGGAGGATAGAGAATGTCTGAAGAGATATACAGGAGAGGAAACTGGAGAATATTTGACCTAACAAGAGATGAGAGAACAGCTAGGTATTGTGAAGGAGAATAGGAAAGATGAACATGGTTATCTAGTGTTTAATAGGTGTCTGCATGCTTGTAGACATTTATAGCTATGTAACTGCATGAATGATTCCTGCCCTGAGCCTGGTGGAGCATACAGCTGCGGTTTGTGTCCGGGCTCAGAGATGTAAATAGGGGCTTCTCTGTTATGGCAAAAGTGTTTCTCTTTGCATAAAAAAGAGAGGGAATGAAGGGAATGACCCCAGAGGTATGTTCAGAGAAGGTATGCGATGTTTTGAACTTTTTGACTGAACCAGTTCTTGTTTGGTGTGCCCTTCCACCTATGTATAATGTTAATCCAAAAGATGATATTGTTTACACTTTGAATGTCGATAATTGTCTTTCTGTAGATGCTAATGTAGTAGGAGGCTATGATGGGAACGTGTCGCAGCGGTTCTTCTCTTATCCGGAGTAACAGCAGGGAAAGCATTAAAGAGTTAAATCACCTTGTTTGGTAGGCAGTTAAGAATGTGAGTCAAAATTGCCACTGCTTTTTGTTGTTGGTTCAAGGACATGGCTGTGAGGATTTTGATGGTATGTGCTGCGTGGATTTTAGGCGCCCCATTGCAGCAACATGTTATCAAAATCTGAGAAAATGTCAGTCTTTTTGGCATCCATTCACTCAATTGGCAGTATTGTTTGTTTGCTATTGCCTTGGTTGCTGTCATGTTTGCAAGGGCCCTGCAGAACATGGCAAACCTGGTACTAGCTGTTCAAAAAACAAAAAGGGGCTATTGTAAAATTGTACGGAACAGAGACAGTGGGTTATTTTGACATTGATAATATGTCTCAGTTGGTTTTTTATTTGTTCTATTACTTATACCTTGTTTTTACTCGTTCGGTTTCAAAGGTTCTTTTTGTGCAACAGGAAGGGGGAGATGCAGGAGCGGGCTGCAAACTGAGACCTGGGACCATGAGCGGCAATCAGTTAGCTGAGGGGAATGTGCTCGAGCTTGTCTAGACAACAATTAACATGATGAGGCATGTTTGCAGAGCACAGGGGGGAGTGGGAGACGCCAAGGAAAGATAACACCTTGTTGTTAATTGATGGTAGTTAACCACCAATCAGGGATTGCCTAGTATGCAAGGCTTAGCTTCAAGAACCAATTAGTTTAAAATGCGCAGCTTTTGAAAGTGTCTATAAAAACTCGTGCTTCTATACAATAAATTGACATTTGCTTGCATCAAGCTGCGTCCCGTCTCTTCATTCGCCGCAACATATAGCCATTCCAAAAGTCTGTCCCAATTTTCCCTGGTTTGATTTCCCTGCTGCAAAGGGGCAATTTTGGCCAGCTCGTCTGCCCTGTTATTCCACTCACCTGCCAGAGTACCCCTTTCCTGGTGAGATGGCACCCATACTACTGCAAAATCCCCATGTTTGGCAATATCTAAGATTTTTGCCACTTCTCCTTTTGCCACAATGACACTCGGTTTACTTCCCAGTTATTCTGTTCCCAAAAAGGGAGCCATTCTGTGCATCCTTTGAACACTGCAAACAAGTAAGTGTAAATGTACACCGGAGTTTTAGCCCCTTCCTCCCTATTAAACACACTCCACACTACCACTAACTCTCCCACTTGGGCACTGCCCTCGCCTTCGGTAATTATTTCCCTGCGGCGAATGAAGAGACGGGACGCAGCTTGATGCAAGCAAATGTCAATTTATGGTACAGAAGCACGAGGTTTTATACACTTTCAGAAGCTGCGTGTTTTAAACAGATTGGTTCTTGAAGCTAAGCCTTGCATACTAGGCAATCCCTGATTGGTGGTTAACTGCCATCAATTAACAGCAAGGTGTTACCTTTCCTTGGCGCCATCCTTGGCGCCATCCATCTCCCACTCCCCTGTGCTCTGCAAACATGCCTCATCATGTTAATTGTTGTCTAGACAAGCTCGAGCACATTCCCCTCAGCTAACTGATTGCCGCGCATGGTCCTAGTTTGCAGACCGCTCCTGCATTTCCCTCTTAGCATCTACATTAATATCTACAGCTCGGTATCTCTATTGTTTACCCTCTCTCTTAGCAGAGACATCTGTAAACCACACATTCCACAATTCCTCTGAAAAAGCAGCAGCTATTTTTACCACAGAAGGGGGAGGGGTATCCTCCTTCAGGAGGCTTGTTGCTTCCTCTTGGATATTTAACTGTTTAGGGGTGCCTTCAGTGACAGTGATAGAAAGCTTAGAAATAACTAGATTAATAGGATATGGAAAACTTAGAATAATTAAAACTCTCATTATATATATAAAGAGGAGCTTCACAGTATGACTTTGCAAATTAGGCCCGGTCCTGGGGCCCTTTGTACTGATAAGATGCACCTGGGATGCTTGTGTGCTAAGAAGACACTGGTATGGGAATACCTATGCCTTGAGATAGGAAAACTGGATCTGTCTTGTTCTTTCCTTTGTACTGATAAGATGGACCTGGGATGCTCCTGTGCTGATAAGAAGACACTGATATGTGATATGGGAGAAGACTTATGTTAATGACTTCTCGATAGACTAATTATCCTAATCCAACCTATTCTCGGGCATCTATTGAATATGTATGAATGTATACTTTAAAAAAGAAATCGGGGCAGCAGGTGCTTTTGGAATTATCCACCCTGATGCTCGCCGGTGAATTAAACATACCTGCTTTATAACCTATCCCGAGTTATAAAGTTTAATTCCACACATCAATTTGGCAACCCAGATGGGACACCTCTCTGCCTGACTGCAAAGTTGATTGAGAGGAGGACGTCCTAGGTGCACCCCGGGGATTCTCGAGGAACTTCCCCACTCCTCCGGCTGCTGCAGGGGTAGACAAGGGCCATCAGCAAGGGTATAAGGTATGTGAATTTAAAATACCTGCAGGGGGGGCAGGGGAAGAACCTACAAGTTGTGTAGAGACCTCCCATGTGAGGTGAGGATTAATATCACTCGCCAAGACCCTGTAAGACGTGAGGAGATATCCCACGCAGGGTGAGGGAGCAATATGGCTCGTCCCTTGTTTTTTTGGGGCCCAACGGAATTAGGACCACGTGGGGTGAGGGAGCACCCAAGATCCTGTAAGTCATGGTGGAATGGTAACTTGGGCACTCCTTGCTGGGATAGCTGGAGCGCTGTGTGCGATAGCTATCATTGTATACATCTAAGTGTTCGGTACCGTGTGTATTTTAACATCAGTGAGAACGTGTCTTAATATCATGTGTCTGGAAGCCAGCCCTTTGGGTTGCATATTAAAACACCAGAAAAAGATAGGGGGAGGGCATGGAGGCTCAATGAGTAGGAGGACATTGATAAAATACTGTAATCAGTGGTGGCCCCTCTATAAATTAGAGGAGGAAGAAAAGTGGCTGATAAATGGTACTTTGAACTATAATACCCTTTTGCAATTAGCATTATTTTTAAGGAGGGGGTGAAAATGGGAACAGTATTCATATGCCAACCTATTCTTTACTCTCCATAATCACCCAGAGTATCAGAAAGTTTGTGGCATGAACCCCCACAGGACCCCATGGTGTTGGCATTAGAAAAGGAAAACCTAAAAGGAGGAAAAGGTAAATTGAAGAGGTGTTGTTCCTCATGTAATATTGGACAGAGATGTACGAACCCGGACAAGATTTGAAAGGCACAGAAAAAAAGTTTACCTGAATATGATAGGCCACTCCCTGTAACAGCATGGAAAAGCTGGGAAAGCTCTGGGGAGTCAGACTCTGATAGTGCCCCTGAAATGCCTGTGGCTTCCCGTACTCGGGCCAGGAAAGAGTTAAAATCTGAATCTAAACCCATCCAGGCACCCCTACAGAAGCAATTGGGCCAGATGGAGGTGCCATAATAATAAGGGTACCCTTTACCTCGCTGGATTTAGAGTCCTGGGAAAAAAAGGCAAGGGACTATAGAACGAATCCTGCAGGGGTGGCAAAACATTTCCAGTACTTAGTCAGACAACATAACCCTGATTGGAAGGATATTCAATTAACGTTACATCATGTAACTGAAGCTGAGAAACAATTGATACTGAAGGCGGCCCAGGAGCTGGCTGAGGACCAACTTAAAGGGTCAGGGGAAGATATAAAAGATCATTTTCCCCTACAAGACCCCCGCTGGGATCCCAATAGAGCTGCACAGATGCAATTATTGGAACAATATCGAGATTGGGTAGCACAAGGAATAGAGAGCGCTATCAACCAAACAATAAATTGGTCAACATTATATATAATTAGACAGGGGCCAAAAGAATCTCCATCAGAGTTCCTGGAAAAACTTCGGGACACGATGAGGTGACAAACTCTTTTCGATCCCAAATCAGAAGTGGGAATTCAACAGTTAGTCTCGCTTTTTATAGGCCAATCAGCCAGAGTCATACGGAAAAAACTACAGAAACTGGGCATGCCCAAGGGGCAAAACTTAGAAAAATTTGTCGATGAGGCTTGGAAAGTATTTAATAATAGGGAAGAGGAAGAAAAAAAGAAAGACCATAAAGCCATGGAGGAGGACAGAAGAAGAGATAGGAGAACCTTGATAGCAGACTTAAAACAAGGGGGGGTCTTGACAAGAGAGAAAACAGTGACGACCCTGGAAGGTGGAGACTATTGGAGATCCCCATTGGGTGTGAATCAGTGTGCATGGTGTAAACGAACAGGACACGGGAAGAGGGATTGTCCTCAAAGCAGACAAGGAGGCAGGAAAATCATGAACACCCTTAGAACCCAGGCCCCTGTGGCAGGAGACTCTGATGATTGATGGAAACCTAGGGAATCTACCCTAGTGGATCCACTGGTCATATTAACGCTAGAGAAACAACAACGGGGGGTAGAATTTTTAGTGGATACCGGGGTGATGTTTTTTGGTCTTAAACCAGGCTTTAACACCTACTGATAATGATTTTGTAACGGTAAAGGGAGCTCCTGGTCAAAGTGAAAAGGCATATTTCCTCCAGCCCCTGAAATTCAAATTAGGTAAACAATTAGGGATACACAAATTCCTCTATATGCCAAATTCACCAAAGCCCTTATTGGGACGATACTTATTGGAGAAACTGGGAGCGGAAATAAAATTAGGAAAGGAAGGAATAGAATTTAAGGTAGGGAATGACCAGCTAATTGAGCTTTTAAGTTTAGATTTGATAAGTCCCTCTGAAAAGACAGAAGTACCAAAGGAAATTCAGGACCAAGTATTTCCAGGGGTATGGGCCACTGAAATACCTGGCAAAGCCAAAACAGCCTTACCAATAACAGTCAAAATGAAACTGGGAACCAAACCGGTAAGGGTGAAACAATATCTCTTAAGGATGGAAGACAGAAAAGGAATTTGCCTGATCATAGAACAATTTTTAAGGTATGGACTGCTGGTGGAGTGTGAATCTGAATATGGCACTCCTATATTAACAGTGAAAAAGACAGATGGAAAATACAGGATAGTCCAGGATCTTAGGGCCATTAACAAAATAACTGAGGATTTATACCCTGTGGTAGCCAACTCGTATACTTTGTTAACCAAATTAAAACACGAATTGGCCTGGTTTACTGTCTTGGACTTAAAGGATGCTTTTTTCTGCCTACCCTTGAGCCCAGAAAGCCAATTGTTATTTGCCTTTGAGTGGGAAAATCCAGATTCTGGGAAGAAAACGCAGCTAACATGGACTGCACTTCCACAAGGTTTCAAGAATAGCCCCACTCTTTTTGGCAACCAGCTAGCAAAGGATCTAGAACAATGGGAATCCCCATCTGAGAATGGAACTGTGTTGCAATATGTGGATGACCTTCTCATAGCCACTGAAACAAAAGAACAGAATATAACATGGACAGTGAGTTTATTGAACTTTCTTGGACTAAGCGGTTATCAAGTCTCTCCACAGAAAGCTCAAATAGCCCAACAGAAGGTGACTTATCTAGGATATGAAATCACAGCTGGTGAACGGACCATGGGAAAAGTGAGGAAAGAAGCCATCTGCCAGACTCCCAAGCCACAAACTGTTAAGGAACTTCGAACCTTCCTGGGAATGACAGGTTGGTGTCGTTTATGGATCTACAACTGCGGACTCCTGGTAGGACCGCTTTATGAACTTATTAACACAAACTCAAGGGATCTCACTTGGAATGGAGAAGCCGAGCAGGCTTTCCGCAATTTGAAACGGGAACTCACGCAGACACCTGCCTTAGGGTTACCAGATCCTACGAAACCCTTTTGGCTGTTCTCTCATGAAAAGCAGGGCATTGCATTGGGAATTTTGGCCCAGAACCTCGGCCCAGATTGAAGAGCAGTGGCATACTTCTCTAAACAATTGGATGAAGTAAGCAAAGGATGGCCTAGATGCCTAAGAGCGGTTGCTGCAGTAGTGACCAACATCCAAAAGGCCCATAAATTCACCATGGGCCAGAAGATGACTGTACTAGTGTCACATACTGTTTCTGCCGTATTAGAGGCAAAAGGGGGACATTGGCTATCCCCACAAAGATTCCTCAAATACAAAGCCATTATGGTGGAACAAGATGACGTTCAAATAACGGTTGTTAATATTGTTAATCCAGGATCCTTCCTCAGTGGAGCAATAGGGGAGCCTGTGACCCATGATTGCCTGGAGGCCATTGAAGCAGTGTATTGCAGCCGAAGATACGTGGTATACAGACAGCAGTAGCTTTGTCCGCCAAGGTAAACGTAAGGCTGGGTATGCAATAACCACTACTGACCAGGTAATAGAAGCCAAGGCTCTCCCTCCTAACACTTCAGCTCAAAAGGCAGAAGTCATAGCTCTAACTCGAGCTTTGCAGTTAGCAAAAGGGAAGAAGATCAACATTGGAACTGATTCTAAGTATGCATTTGGGGTGATTCATGCTCATGGAGCAGTATGGAAGGAAAGAGGACTTTTATCCACCCAAGGAAAACATAAAACATGCTGAAGAGATCCTTAAATTGTTAAATGCAATCCAACTACCGGAAAAGGTAGCTATTATGCACTGCAAGGCTCATCGGAAGGGAACTACGGATCAGGAAATAGGCAATTCCATGGCAGACCGTGAAGGCAGAAAAGTGGCTGAAGAAGGCCTAGTGGAATTGCAGTCTTTAATCCCAGACAGTAAAATTCAAACTGATCAAACCCCTAAATATTCAAAAGAAGATCAAAAACTGATTAGAGACTTAAGGGGAATAACAGAGAAAAATGGTTGGGTTAAGACACCACAAGGGAAAGTGATAGTGCCTACCACATTATTCTGGGCTATAATAATGGCTGAGCATAGAAAGACTCACTGGGGAGCTGAAGCCTTGTATAAACACCTGAGCAAATACATTGTTGCCCATAATTTGTATACAACCATCAGACAAGTGACACAGCAGTGTGACATTTGTTTGCAAAATAACCCGAACGATTGAACTAGGGCAAATAGGGAAAGGTAATCTCCCTGGGCAGTGGTGGCAGATTGATTTTTTGGAACTCCCTAGGAAAGGGAGATTTTGGTATCTGTTGATATTAACTGATACCTTTTCAGGATGGCCAGAAGCATTCCCTTGCTGAGCAAAGCAAGCCAGGGAAGTGACTAAGGCCTTATTACATGAAATTATACTGAGATTTGGGGTTCCAGCAGTAATATCCTCAGACAGAGGCCCTCATTTTGTAGCCAAAGTCACACAACAAGTTAGTACAAATTGTAAAGTTGGGTCAGGAAGCTGAATTAACCTGGCCTCAGTCACTACCCCTAGCCTTGTTGCGCATCAGGACCAAACCAAGAACTAAAGAGGGATTGAGACACTTTAAAATGCTATATGGAAGACCTTATATGGTCCAAGCAGGAACATAAACACAAGTTGGTACTGAAGTATTAACTGATTATGCGATAAATTTACAGAAACAACTTAGGGAAATCGAGAAACTGGTCTTGGGAATTCATGCTCGGGGTGCGGATGGACCAATACATAGCATGAGGCCAGGTGATTATGTATATGTTAGATCTCTTTCAGACTCACCTTTGGAACCAAAATGGAATGGACCATTCCAGATCTTATTGACAACACACACATCTGTTAAAATACGAGAACAGCCGTCGTGGGTACGTCATTCCAGGGTGAAGAAAGCCCCTAAACAACACTAGGAGTTAATGGAAACTGGACCTTTAAAACTCCGACTCAGACAAAGACATTCTTGATCAAGACAGGTTTTATATAACAAGAACCGATGTGTGTCTGTGTGTGGGGAGAAGGGATGTCTAGATTTCTAGAATGATCAATAACAGATTTGGACCGTTCGTGCTTTTTTATATCCTCCCTCTTGCCTGCAACCAAGAGCCTGATAACTGGCCTTGGAATCATGCCCAGAAAAAAACCACACTGGAATAATGGGAAGTATAGATCCAAAGACAAAACTAGCTAACCTCAATGGAACTGTACTCTATCCTTTTGAACATAGAACATGGGCACGGATGGTAGATGAGAAATAGCAAACTGTAAATTTAGAATCTTGCATTATGAAAGAACAAAAGGGATTTATTTGTGAAAGTAGTACAATTGACGCTCAAGACATTTGTCTCAATTCCGAACAAAATATCTGTCATTTTGAAATTCATTCAGACACTGATCAGAAAACAATATTTATATTTTGGCCAAGGTTGTGTGTTTGAGAACTGCTTGTAGCTCTATAACAATAGACAAGAGAGTTGTGAACAATCAAAACCATTCCACTTTCTGCATTTTAATTTTGTTAAGATAGTTGGGTATGACTTTTCTTATTTAGCACCAATCATATCTCACCAGTTGATATGATCCAAATATACAATGTTTCACAGATTGACACCTGCACCTATTGGAATGAATCTTACATTGGTAAAACAATTAGTGAAGCATCAAGACTTGATCGAAATTTTGAAGGAAGTCCAAGAAAATGGACAGAAAACCCTAATAACTGTCCACCATGACGTAAAGGAAATTTACAGGAAACTGAAAAGTATAAAGACAGATGCAGAACATAACTGGTGAGATGTGCTTTTTGGATGGTCACCTACTGCTACTGGGATCCTAAATAAATTATGTCACCCCATTGTTGTTCTTTTAACATTAGTTCTAGTCGGTTTTGTTTTATCTACAATATTGTATGTTTGGAATTGGAAAATGTTAAAACGATTGACATATTTGACATCTATACTTAGTGCACGTGAGAACGTATTAAGAGGTAACTTTCAGGCAAAGTATTATCCAGTCCCCCTTTGAGAAAAAGATTGTATATAAGGCAAATGAATTTGCCTAGGATAAAAGGCAGGGGGAAATTGATAGAAAGCTTAGAAATAACTAGATTAATAGGATATGGAAAACTTAGAATAATTAAAATTCTCATTGTATGTACAAAGAGGAGCTTCCCAGTATGACTTTGCAAATTAGGCCCGGTCCTGGGGCTCTTTGTACTGATAAGATGGACCTGGGATGCTTGTGTGCTAAGAAGACACTGGTATGAGATTTGTCCTGGTTTTTGGTTTCGAAGAAACTCGAGACAACGACCCCCACAACCATCACCAGGAGACAGTGTGCAAGCGCAAATGGGAGAAGACTTATGTTAATGACTTCTCGATAGACTAATTATCCTAATCCAACCTATTCTCGGGCATCTATTGAATATGTATGAATGTATACTTTAAATCAGAGGTACACAAAGAAGTCGGAGCAGCAGGTGCTTTTGGAATTATCCACCCTGATGCCCGCCAGTGAATTAAACATACCTGCTTTATAACCTAACCTGAGTTATAAGGTTTAATTCCGCATGTCAACAGTAAAGACACTACAATAATGTTCAATCTTAGCATACCATTTTATCACAGTATCTCTTTGGGCTACCCCATCAGGAGGAGGAGTTCCTGCTAACACAGGTTTAATTACCTTAAAAGGGCACCTTAAAATTAAAGGCTGTTGGCATATGGTTTGCTTTGCTTCTCTGAGAGCAACACTCACTACAAACAATCCTTTTCCCCCAATTGGAATATCCTTTCTCAGCATCCTTAAAGCTCCTGGAGTAAAATCCAGTCAGGCGTGTAGGACCTTCTGGTCCTTTTTGTCAAAAATGAATTGACAATCCTGAGTGTGCAAACCCCCACCTAATCTGGACAGGGTCAGTGGGCTGAATAGGACCCAAAGCCTGGTGGGCATTTGCTTCAAACACCAAAAGCTATAATGCTTCATCGTGGGCTGGAGCCCATTCCCAAGCTGCTCCTTTTCGCAGCAGGTCATATAAGGGCCATGCAAGTATTGCAAAGTCTGGGATGTGTTTTCTCCAAAAGACCAATAAACCTAAGGCATGCTGCAGCTCCTTTTTATTTTCTGAAATTTTTACCTGCTCTAGTGTTGAGAGGGTGTCCTGAGGAATACAGGCTGACCCTCCTCTCCATCATATCTCCCAAAATTTAACTTCATTTGCAGCAGTTTGTAACTTTTCCTCTGGTATCTGGAGTCCCAGAGACTCTAAGTGCTGTATAATCTTTCCCTGTGTCACCTGTACTGGAATAATTTGATCCCCTCCTATCAAATCATCACCAATATATTGATAAAATCTAACTCCCGGCTCTGGGAGAATTTGGGCTAATTCTTGTGCCAAAGCATGATATGCTAAGGTGGGAGAATGTTTATAACTCTGAGGGAGGCGAGTAAAGGTATACTGTTGTCCTTCCCATGTGAAAGCAAAACGATCACGGTCTTCTTCTTGCAGGGGATCCATGAAAAACATATCTTTCACATCAATTGTGGCCATCACTGGATGAGCCTGTTCCTGAATGAGTGAGATTAGCTCAGCTATATTAGGCACTGCTGCTGTCAAGGGACCAGTGTTAGCATTAAGTCAATGGTAATCTACAGTCAGTCCCCACTTCCCATTTGATTTACGCACTGGCCACACTGGGGAATTGTATGGGGAGTGGGTGAATGTTAAAATGCCCTGTTGTTTAAGATCCTCAATCACAGGAGTTATCCCCTCCTGGGCCCCTAATGGCAACAGGTAGGGTTTCACATTAGTCATCCTGGAAGGGGGGAGGGTAGGTGCTGCTTGCAACAGGCGTACTTCTGTCCAGGACATTTCAGCTAATTCTCTGATCTGAGGAATGCCAAAGGACCATGAGTTCCCTTGGGTATCATACCACTGTCTGCCCTTCAATATATCTATGCCCAAGAGATTTGTCGGGAAAGGGCCTATTGCAATCTTGGTGTTAACTGGGTCTTCCTCCCCAGGCAACCATAATGTTACCAAGGCCATAGGTACCGATTGGGCTTTCCCCAAGGCATTTAAGACAACTAGGTTTCTAGACAAAGTCAAAATTCCACATTGCTCCACCTCACTCCACATCAGAGCAGTGATTTGTGCCCCAGTACCAATTAAAAAGGTTATTGTTTTTTTTCCGTAGCCCTACAGACACTGTAATCATTAAATCCCCTCTCAAATTTAAGGTGAGTTGCCATTTAAACATCCATCATCCGTTCCCCAGCCCCCCACATTCAGGGGACGGAGGATCTAGTTTCCCGTTGCCCTCTTTACTTCATCAGCTTTTCCCCCGATGCCTATTGATGGTGGGTCACTAGGGGTTGGCTCAAAACTGTAGAGGGATATTTAAAGGACCGAGGACATATGTTACCATTGTCTGGGTTGGACAACCCAGGCCTGTTAGTTGAAGCTGCAGAGCAGTTTTAAATAGTCCTGGGAACAAGCAGTGGGAGAAGGAAAACAAGCTATGCACAAACAAGAAGCCAGGTGCAGAGCAAGTCCTGGGAACCGCGAAATCAACACACTCTCATTGGCACACTCTGATCAGGCACCTGCAGCATGCCCACCAATCAGCGACACGGACCCCCACGTGGCGCAGAGACTTTTATCCAATCACCCGTGTATAAAGTCATGTGAGTGGTCGGTTTAAATTATAAATATAACCTGTTTGTTTAATAAAGTGAGCACGGCATGTAGCCATATTGGTGTGATTGTTGTGACTTGGCCGACTCTCCACGGGGGACCCTCTTCGCAAAACTAACTTTGTGCCCTGACCATATCTGTACAAGTTTCTCCAATTTCTGGGTGGGGAGCCCATCCATTAGATCCTGGGGAATACCTCTCTGAAGCCCCAGCTGCCACCATTCCTGTTGTCTTAGGGGTCTCCCTCTCCCAGGATCAGTAAATCAGACTGATTTATAATTCTGACTTCTCTGAACCAGCACTGACTGTCCCTCAGCTTTTCCTGCAGTTCATATGGCTCTTGTTTTGGGTCTTTGCCAGGATCCAGCAACAGAACCATATTTTCTTCCAAAATTAATTAGCACTTGGGCAACTTCCCCCCATGTAACTCTATCTGCTACGGGGGGTATTTTGTATCTTCCCCTGTAGCTGGATCCCAATGGATTTTAAAGAATCAGGAAGTCCTCAAATTAGAGGAGTCATCCGTTCTGGGTCCACAGGCATCATCATGGGAGAGCCCTGGTGACATTCAAGCCTTCTATCATACATCATCTGCAGACAAGCTGCCTTTTGTACAATTTCTACTAGCTGATCCATTGTACCTTTTATGGCTACGGGGTCTCCTCTCTTCAAAGGGAGCCCAATACACTGCCTTCTGTGTCAATGACCATGGGGTCCGATGGTTGCCTGTAGTTAAAAACACACCTGGAACCCAGTATCCTTCTGCTTCCTTCTCTGACAACAAAATCCCATCTCCTCCTGACAGGGACACTTTCCAAGCATATTCTGTTTTGGATTCCTTTGGAGTCCTTGCAAAATCCTTCCTTAATTTTGCTATCTCCTCTTTAGTAACAATTTGGGGACAAGTGTCATTGTCTGTCTCATACAAATACTCAGTCTTGACTAGGGTTTACATGTGAGGAGGGGTTTCTGCTGCCTCTTTTGCTCTCTGTAAATCCCCCTGGGGATGTATTTGCCTAATCTCTCTCTCTGTTAACTTCGACTCCACCTCCCCAAATGAGTCACTCTCTTTCCACAATTCTTCTCTTAATGTCTCTTTTAGAAAAGCATTCTGGTTTCTTTCCTCCTCTAATAGCTGTTTGGTCTCTTCTAACTGTTCTCACAGTGTTTTAACTGACATTTTCAAGGAATCTACCATGGCATCATCTTGACACAATCTTTGCCTCCTATCTTCCATGGCTGCTGCCAAACTTGCTCCCAAAACTGCACAAATTATGGATTTCCCCTTCCCAGACCTAACTTTAGCCTCCTTCTGCAATATCATGATCCTATCCACTATACTCTGCGGTTGGAACCAGTGATTTTTTGTCCATTCTCGCCCTTGGGGAGCTGGGTGAGCATGATAGGTTCCCAAAAGTCATCCAATTTATATAAATCTCAGTGGGGGAAACATCACTAACATCTGTAGATGTGTGGGCACTCATTTCACCAAAGTGGGGTTACTTCGTCCTGAGAGGACCTCACTGTAAATTCTCTACTACTAACACCACCCCCCTCCACCCCCCCTTCACTCTCAGGAGGTAACACCTTTAAACTTCTTCAGAGACTCATCTCTTGTTCAATTCTATCACTTCGTCCTTCTCTGGCTGTTTTCCTCGCAGACAAACAGAGCTGCGGATCCACACTCCGCATTCACTTCGTATCAAGGTACGTCTCAGGCACACACACACAAAAGTCTCTCATAAAGAGCCTGGCACTCTCTGTTTCACCAAGAATCCTGTCTGTGATGCCAATTAAAATGTCTCATGCCGGTTTGAGACCAGAGCTTGGTTCTGTTTGTACTCTTGGGAACAGAATTAAGACTCAAAACGAAGTCAAGAGCCAAGGAACTTTATTTGCCCAACAATAAATCTGCGAATGCAAAGGGAGAGAGAGTAAGAGATAAAGAGAGAGAAAGGAAGGAAAGAAAGAAAGAAGGAAAGAAAGAAAGAAGGAAAGAAAGAAAGAGTTCAAGGCAATAGCTACCACCCCGGAGCTGTGGCGTCCCGACAGTCCAATTCTTTTCCAAGTCCGGTGGGGGAACGTTCCGTCCGATGTTAGTTTGTTCCGTTTTTTATAGAGTTTTTACAAGCTGTTCTGCTTAACCACACCTTCCACCCGGCAATGGTATACGTGCCCAACATTCCTCAGGGGCCTCCAGGATCCTTGATCCTCCTGACCCCAAGTATGGGCACATGCACAGGGGTTTGGTTAAGTTTTGCAGGATCAGCCTCCCCCGTTGCTCCATGGCATCAGTTGGTCTCCTAAATCTCTGCGGTGGTAGTGGTGTTATCTTCCTGCCTTGACAATGTATAGATAGATCATTCACTGTGGTGATGGCATGAGTTTCCTGCCATAGCAATGTTGAGACAACACATCTGCTGTGGTGATGGTGGGTCTCACCGGCACAGTCCCTTACACCACCTCTCACCAGTAGGCTGGGGGTGTGCAAGATCTTGGGAGGGGACATAACCAGGACAGCTGACCCAAAGTGACCAAAAGGATATTCCATGCCATATGACATCTGCTCAGATATAAATGCTAAGAGAAAGGAGAAGGAAGGGGGGGCATTTGTTATTTACTACATTTGTCTTCCTGAGCAACCTCTATGTGTACTGAAGCCCTGCTTCCCAGGAAGTGGCCTAACACTGCCTGCTGACGGCAAGTAGAGAATAACATCTTTGGTTTTCCTTTGCTTCTGCATGCACAACTTTTGCTATTGCTTCATTGAGCTGCCTTTATCTTGACCCACAAGGTTTTTTTCATCTTATTTTCTCCCCCCCGTTCTGGTGAGGAGGAGAGTGATAGAGCATCTTGGTGGGCACCTGGCATCCAGCCAAGGTCAACCCACCACATCTGGTTATCAACTGTTTCATTTTTGAGGATAAAAGGTGCTTTCTGGTTTAAATTTGAAGTTGAAACATTCCTTCCAGTCCTCAGATATTGTAGCAGTCAACATCTGAGCTGGCTAAAAAGAACCCCAGAGAGGAAATGCTACCAAAGCAATTGCAGATTGCTCTTGATAGTATCTCATTTAATTAGGAGATTTAAATATTCATTGGTTATTAACATGAAGCAGTGGTATCCTTCATACTGCTGCAAGTTTATTATGTATCTGAAATTTGGTGGTAGATTCTCTACATCAAAGGGGGCTTTAGTCAATTTTAGGTATATGCTGCATAGTTCAAGGCACTACTAGGTCAGAGTCAGCTCTGAGTCATTGTGCCATATCTAAAGATTTCTTCGAGTAGTCAGTATTACAAGAAACTTCTGTTACTTTCCTTTTGGCTCACATATCATAATCAGAAATATGTATTCAAATGAATCATTTTTCTGAGGATGATGCACAAGCCAGAAGGAACACAGCAGAAGTTACTTATCCCAAGGGAAGCCTTCTAGACATGTTTCTGGAGGAAATAAAACCAACTTGAGCTTTGAACAAATATGATTTAAAGCCATCGAGACACATAAGATGCAGAACCTTATACAGTTGAGTTTTTACAGCCAGTTTTTTAGAGTGGAACTACTTTTTCAAGAATGATGGTTTTGCCTTAGCTACGTCTTGGTCTGTGTGAAACCTGTATTTATAATACATACAAAAATGCAAAACTCTGGATTATACACTCTGGTCCCAGGTAGGAATTCTTCATTTCATGGAATCCACAGCAGTCAGCTTGCTTTATTGTGAGAAATAAAAAAATTAATATAATCTGAAAGTTAAAATACTAACATGTGTCTGCTACTCTTTTTTGAGATTTCTTTGTCCATGCTCCCCAATCCATCATGCTTGCATTAATTTCTTTATCCATTTTGTTAATAATAATGCCCTCTTTTATTGCCTTTAATTGCTTCATTTTGTTGTAAACTTGTGCTATTGGTTATTCAGTTCTCTTTTTCTTAACAGCTAATGAATTATTTACTTTATTTAAGACTAGCCTTACATTTGTAAAGATAATTTGCAAGCCATTGCAATTAATTAAAGTATCAGGTCAATCTGGCAATTTTGTTCATTGCTATCAGGTTTACTGATTCTTAAATACATTGCCAGAAGCCTAATGTTGAAATAGAGACATCTTAATAGCTCTATTGGTCTATATGCAGGCAATCAGTCTACATCCAAGTTCAAGAAGCAAAGACAATTTCATTAACTCATGATGTGCAGGAAGCAATTTATGCTGTGACATCCTTTGCAACGGTTGCTTCTTTAGTTTCTGTGCTGAAGGAAGATCCTATGGATGACACTGGTACTGATGGAGGAATGCAAACTCTTTGGTTTTCCTATGGTAAGACTATGAGATTGCTATTAGTTCCTGAAACTGAAAGAGGCAGTATGAAATGTAAGACTATTGTTGCTTTTTTTTCGAATGTGAATGTGAGTGCGTGCTGTCTATGTCTGTAGTGAAATGTAAATGTAGTTTCCCTTTTCCCAGATAAGTGATCTAAGTGGGAAAGATAGTTTCAGTCTATACAGCCTGTGGTGTGTTCATCCTATGAATGAACAACTCTGCTAACAGTAGAGTTTTCCTGATTTTTATTTATTTATTTATTTATTTATTTATTATTATATTTTTTTGTCTGGGAGGGATCCTGCAGCTTAGGGACTCCATGTATCCCTGTTGCAGCTGCATCAACAGAATCCTGTAGTGTAAGCTCAGGAAACAAATAGTATATGCAGCTTTAGTGACTCCATTTGAATTTGCAGAGTCAACCATTTAAACAAATTTCCTAGCAGAAAATATTTTCTGAGCTAATCTGTGCTCTGAAGATGTGTATAGTCTGTTTCCAAAAGAGAGTTAAACTTTATTTTTCTCTGCCCTGGAAATCTTTGTTGTAAGAATCATATACAGCTTTGTGAAGAAAGGAAAATTGTGATATAAACCAAACGTTTTTTGTGATAGTGGTTGTGTTCATTCTAGGTGGAATAGAAGTCAAGAAGTGAATTAATTATATATCAGGCATGGTTCATATCAGTGACAGAGTTGTGTTGAAAAGGTGGCGTCAGTGAAGACCTATTGGTGTAATGAAAACTGAGAAGTTGGGTGTGATTAGCTCAGAAAAGATTGCTTTCCTTTCTCTTTATTACTCTCTGTGAATTGTAGATGGATCACATCTTCAAAGTTTTTGAAACATCATTAAAGTCTTGATATAGAAGCAAGTATGAGCACTGGCTTTAGTGATATGACAGTATTTAGATTTGGGGTTTTTAAAACTGTAAAGAGATAGGTTGAAATAATACTTTAATTTCAGTTATTAGTAATTTTTTTCTTCTGTAAAATAGTAACAGAAGAATGAAGTTGATCAAGATCTCTGTATGACTAAAACACATATCTTCTGATATAATTTCCAGTTTGTCTCACCCAAGAAAACTCTGGAAAGTGGTACAAATTTTCTTTTATTCATATGGGATTCACTCCTCTTTCATAACACATCTAACTGCTGCTTTAGAGAGCTTACAGTGGTGCCAAAAGCTTACATTGTGACTTCTATAAGATGTTTCTTTATGTTGAGAAAATATTTTGTTAGATAGTTAACTTAAAATTAATCAGGGTTCTTTTCAGGGTTATATAGACAGCTGCTCGAATTAGTGTTTTTTGGGATGTTTTGCTTGTTTTGCTGCATCCTACCACTTGATGCGGAGGCAAGAGAGAATCCACAGTACTGCTTGTGTGTGTGGTCTGGCTGTGTGAAGCACAAGGATCATGAGGCTCTAGTCCAGGGGTCCTCAAACTTTTTAAACAGGGGGCCAGCGCGCGGATGAAGTGGCAGGCGGTCATCTGTGGCTGCTTGGTCGTCGTCCCCCCCCCAACCCCCGGCGGGGGGGGGGCAGGGGTGTGTGTCTGTAAATACCAGGGGACGGATTGAGGACCCTGGGGGGCTGTATCTGGCCCGCGGGCCGTAGTTTGAGGACCCCTGCGTCTAGGCTAAGTGCCTCAGACATGATAGAAAAGGGATATCTTTAGATGTATCACAGGCAGTTAATTATATTTATTCTTTCTCCCAGGGAGGAACAGGATCTGTTCAGGAAGAAAGGGGGAGTACAGTTGAGGCTGAATCCAAGGGAATTCATGCTTGTGGCTAACAGAATCACCCAAATGCTATCCTTGCTTTTTCTCAGGATGTGAAAATGTATTCAGTGAGACTACTTATCCCCTTAACATGTGATCCATGTAACACACAGATTCATTCAGAGCTGTGGCTTCCTCATGACTCATTTTATGGCCTGCTAGGGAAAGCTCCAGTGTTCCCACAGCTCACTGCAGGTTTAATCTGGCACTAGGAGAAAAATTAAATGCACAAACCTCTGAAGAAATACATTACATAGACCCAGAAGTTTGAGGGGAAGGAGGGCTGATGAGATAATAGCAATTTTTTACATACTAAGGAGAAGTTGAAAGGGATCTTCCTTACCCATCAGATCTGTTTCCTGCCAGATTCCTTAACTAGTTGGAAGATTTTACCCTTAACTCATCCTATTGAAAGAACATTATAGAGCATCACATATGTGATGATAAAAAAACCCCACTAAACACAATAAACAAAACCAAACCCTCCATCTAACCTTCATCCCACAGTTCTTTCTAGACAATTTGCATTTTGTAAACATCCTCTCTATCTACTCTGAAGAAATTTAGCTCTTCCAGCCAAAGTCTGTGCCAGGGGAGGTTTAGACTGGACATTAGGAATCGTTTCTTTACTGAGAGGGTGGTCAAACACTGGAACAGGCTTCCTAGAGAAGTGGCTGATGCCCCATGCCTGTCAGTGTTTAAGAGGCATTTGGGCAATGTCCTTAATAACATGCTTTAACTTTTGGTCAGCACTGAATTGGTCAGGCAGTTGGACTAGATGATCACTGTAGGTCCCTTCCAACTGAAATAATCTATTTATTTTATTATATTGTTCTAAACATTGTGATGGTGATATATGAAACCCCAGAAATGCAAAATAAGAATAAAGTTGGAGTCTCAATTAATTCAAGAAGCAAATAAATGGCTTTGTGAACTACTTGAATTTGAAGTCACCAGACTCTAATATAACCCACTACAAGGAAAAGAATAACTCAATGAATGTGTGTACATCATGAACAGCAATAAAGAAATAAATTTCCAGTGCCTGTTAAGAGAAAAGAACTAGGAGGTAGTGATTTATTTACTATGAAATTAATTTGGGTGCTTGAAGACCAAGATAACTTTTACAGGTATTCCTTGTTAACTAGAGAATGTATCAACCATGTTTGTGATCTATCAACATGAAAGGAAACCACACAAGCAAAGTGTAGGGAAAATATCTCCTTGCCTTTCAGCATTTTGTGTCACTTCACACCAGCGCTTTGCTGTATCACTTGTTAGTTCTGTGCCTCTGCCATGGTGTTAGACTACCTACTGAGAGTGTACAGACAAAAGAATCACTTGTAGGCTTAAACTGATATGTCAGAACCATCAGCAGCATTCAGGCATATTTTGCTTCCCTTCTGCATCTTGGTTTTACAGTTCCCATTTTAGGTCATACTCTGCAAGACTTTTTGGCAAAGAGGAAGTTGAAAAGCAGTATTTCAACAAGAGAATAAGTAAAGTAGATGCTCAGAAAAGTTTTAAGTAATGACTTTAAAACCCAAAACTTTTATGCTTAGTCCAAACCTTTTTCTATCTTGAATCTTCCCAGAGAATTAGTGCCAACTGAATATGCCTTCTTTTTATACCTAAATTGATTTCTTTTTAATTCAAACAATCTAAAAGAATAAGAAGCACATAGTTAATGGAAGTTCCTATAAAATTTTTATGCAAACAATGCTGCCCAGTGGTATTTATTATAGTGATGTTATTATGATACAATGTTACCAGTCCTCACTAGTTTACTGTGAGTTTTCTGATATTTCATAGACTTTTTTTTAACAGCCCCAAAACTAGATGGATACAACATACTGGTATGTCAGCTTCACTGAAAGAAAAACAATCTCTTATTGCTCTAGAGCCAAGCCGAAAATATGTGCAGGATGTGAGATAAACAAACAAAACAAGAGTCTTGAATGTGTTACAGGCAGAGACTCACTATTATTTAGCTTCTAATGCATGTTTTTTAAAAGATGAAGTTTGGCACTTTCTTTTTGAATGCAACAAAGGTAAAGCCTGATAGAGACCCCAGCACCCAGTCATTCCCTGGCTGCACTGTAACCCATGCAATCATGGATGGAGGGTCAAGAAGTTTTGGCTTTCACCTTGCCAACTGATTGTTTCATTTCAGGCAGCAGCAGCATGTCCTCAACATGGTGCATCCTGAGAGTTATTGTCAGTAGGCTATTTTGTAGTACTTGAGAGTGCTAGCACTTATCTGATTCATTATATGCTGGCTATGATCAGATAAAAGCTTGGTTACATTTTTATATTATCTTGGGCTCAGTACTCAACCAGTTGCTACTTTTGCACTAATTTGATTAAATGTGCATTGCTGCAGTGAGAGAAAATTCAGCATTATTGATGGATGATGGAGAGAAACTCCTTAATTGCTTACTGTGGCAAAACTGCAGCTGATAAGGATGTAAATATCTACTGCACTTTAAATTCAAATAACTTTAATAGTCTAAAGAAGCAACATTTATGAAATTTTAAAATGGCTTGTAATGATATTCAGTGCATTAATTTGATTTGTATTTACTTTTCAATGAGATAAATTGAATCTTTATTACCACTGGATAAATAATAGAGGATTTTAATAGAAACCTAATTTACAGAATTTTTATATACACATTGTACACACTACCAAACAATGAAAGTTTGTAAACTGATTTATTATTTTGACATTATTTCCTTGACTTTTTCTTGAAAAAAAATCAATAACTTACAAGGTAGTATTGAATATTTATTGATAGCTGTGTTCTAGGTTATTCATGCAAGGTAGCCCAGGCATTCAGATGCTGTATTCTGCTCTAATATATGGGTCTCATCAAATGTTGACTTAACTGATGAGGCTAACTCAATTAATTTGGTGAATGCTGAACTGAGTCTACAAAAAGCAAGATGTGTTTCTTTACAATATGGAAGCAAAAAGAGTTTACATGACCTGCATTTTATGAGCTTTGGGAAAAGACCAAAATTATGCATTTGCACATATATACACATGTAGCCACTCCTTATCTATTTCTCTAGACCATTATTCCTCTGGTCCCCCTCAGAAGCTACTTATTTATTTCTAGAGATAAGTTAGGTAAAGATATTAAGGACAGACAGACTTGTTCCCTCAGAGGTTTCAGACTGCTTTTTACTGTGCCTTCTGGAAGGGTACAGCCATTTCTGTCTCTGCTGTCCATGGTTTAGTCTGTGACTATGTTAGTGTTTTAGTTTGGAGTAGTTGTGGTTTTCAAGCCAATCCCCTGATCCTCCCATGTTGGTTCTGACTGCAGAAGGATTTGGCTGCCTTTGCAAACTGAGATCTGGATCTCGGCAACAGCTGTTTCAATCTACTGTTCTGCTCCTATCATAGCAAATTACTTGTTGGTGTAGATATAACCTTTGGGATGAAAAAAGATTGGGTAGCCTTTTTTGCCTTTTCAGTCTTTTATTCTTGGATGTATTATATTTGGTCATACTGGGATGAATACCCCTGTTCTTTGGTCTTGGAAGCTAAATAGTTCATGATTGTCTAATGCATGTTTAATATTCTACCTGAGTACTAGGCTTGTAGGAGTAAGTCAGTCGCAGAACACCAGACCACAGAAATCAAAACTTGTTTTGAAAGACTCTTTTTGACCCACTCAACCAGCTGTATTTCTGGGTGTGTATAAAGAAGATTTATACAGTAGAGGACCTGATCAAAGGCTAGATTTTTACCACTTTGCTTTAATACTTTGCCCTTCGTCAAACATGAGATACAGCCTCACTCCAATACTGGAACCAAACTTCTTTACTTTGAGGGAAACAGAGCAGTGGAACAGGCTGACCAGAGAGGTGGTAGAGTCTCCTTCTCTGGAGACATTCAAAACCTGCCTGGATGCGATTCTATGCAACCCAATCTAGAAGGACCTGTTTTAGCAGGGAGCTGGACTAGATCTCCAGATGTTCCTTCCAACCCTGACCATTCTGTGATGACATATTTAAGGAGAAAACATTACTGTGCAACTGGGCAACTGCAGCTGGAAAGAGGAGTGAGGATATGTGAGAGCAACAACTCTGCAGAAACCAAGGTCAATGCAGAAGGAGGGGGAGGAGGTACTAAAGGCACCAGAGCAGAGATTCCCCTGCAGCCTGTGGTGAACACCACGGTGAGGCAGGCTGTCCCCTTGCAGCCCGTGGAGGTTAACACTGGGGCAGGTATCCACCTGCAGTCCATGAAGGACCCCACACAGGAGCAGGTGGATGCACTCAAAGGAAGCTGGGACCTGTGGGAAGCCCACAGTGGAGCAGGCTCCTGGCAAGACCTGTGGCCCTGTGGAGAGAGGAGCCCAGTCTGGAGAAGGTTTGCTGGCAGGACTTGTGACCCTGGTGGGTGACCCACACTGGAGCAGTCTGTTCCTGAAGGACTGCACCCTGTGGAAGGAACCCATGATGGAGCAGTTTGTGAAGAACTGCAGCCCATGGGAAGGACTCATGTTGGAGAAGTTTGTGGAGAACTGTCTCCTATGGGAGGGACCCCACACAGAAGGAGAGGAAGAGTGTGAGAAGTCCTCCCTCTGAGGAGGAAGGAGCAGCAGAAACAATGCATGATGAACTGACCCTAACCTCCATTCACTGTCCTCTACCACTGAGAGGAAGAAGACAGAGAACTGGAAGTAAAGTTAAGCCTGGGAAGAAGGGGGAGAGGAAGGTGTTTTAAGATTTGGTTTTTATTTCTCATTATCCTACTCTGACTTTGATTGGTAATAAATAAAATGAATTGTCCCCAAGTTGAGTGTGTTTTGCCCATGACAGTAATTGCGGAGTGATCTCCCTGTCCTTATCTTGACCCATGAGCCTTTCACTATATTTTCTTTCCCCTGTCTGATTGAGGAGGGAGAGTGATAGACTGGCTTTGGTGGGCACCTAGCATCCTGCCAGGGTCAACCTGTCACACTGCTTCTGTAATTAATATCTAAAAGTATATATGCTGTTGCTATAAAATAATTAATATCTAGGCAAATGTAATTGTTGTTACAGACTGTCATATTAATGAGTAGTTATGAAGCTGTTACCTGTTGCATACTTAGCACCTCTTTCTAAAAAGCTCAGCATGCTGATCTCTGAATTACGGGGGGGGGGGGGGGGGGATTTAATCAAGTACATCAAAACCAGAGGTGGCTGCTTAAAAAATAATAAAAAAAATAAAAGTATTTCTTGGGTATTGCAGTAAATTTCTTTGAAGATCTAGCCAGGAACACTCTGAAAATCTGACTCTTACTATAGAGGGCTGTGTGATCTTATTCTAGTATGGTGAATTTCTGTATAAGTTAGAATAATAAAGGATATATGTCTACACCAGGTTCCTAAGTGAGACTCTGACTTTAACACATATTAGTTTGTATAATATATTCTCAGATCTATGTTTTTTTATAATACAGGTTCATTTTTCACTTTAGTTACAATGGCTGTTTGATGTCACTGGCTTTCAACATTTATGTACTTCATGAAAAAAGAAATATATGCTGGTGGGAGCAGTATTGATTTAATGGAGGAAAGTTTATTAAAGGACAAGCAATGATTCAAAGTGGTGGTGGTAGTAGGTAGACCTGTCGGATCCAGTAGTGAGTTTTCTGGGCAAAACCAAATTGCTGAAGAATATTTTGAAATATAATGTGGCTGCTTTACAGTTGGTGAAATCATAAATAAACTGACAAAATAGAATTACTTTCTTTAATACTAAGATTGCAGAACTGTAGGAGCAAACACGCAGGAGCCTGCTTTCAGGCCAGTACTGGATGGAGGCAATTGGATGGTAGTTTTATCAGCATTCCTGGTGGCTGAGATGCTGTTTCCATTGGGCTTGGGTCCACAATTGTCCAGGTTTCAGCTAGGATAGAGTTAATTTTCTTTTCATTAGCTGGTGCAGAGATGTATTTTGGATTTGGTGTGAGAACAATGTTGATAGGACACTGATGTTTTCAGTTGTTGCTGGGTAATGTTTACAATAAGTCAAGGACTTTTCAGTTTCCCAGGTCTTGCCAGTGAGAATGCTGGAGGGGAACAAAAAATTGGGAGGGGACACACCCAGGTCAGCTGACCTGAGCTAAACAAAGAGGTGTTCCATACCATATGACGTCATGCTGAGTATATATAATCTGGGGGAAGAAGAAGGAAGGGGGGGACTTCTGGCATTATGGCGTTTGTCTTCCCGAGTAACCGTTATGCATGATGGAGCCCTGCTTTCCTGGGGATGGCCGAACACCTGCCTGGCCATGGGAAGTGGTGAATGAATTCCTTGTTTTGCTTTGCTTGAATGCGCGGCTTTTGCTTTACCTATTACTCTGTCTTTATCATAACCCACGAGTCTTCTCAGTTTTACTCTTCCCATCCTCTCTGGGGGGAGTGAGCAAGTGGCTGAGCGGTGCTTGGTTGCTGGATGGGGTTAAACCACGACAGTCCAACATGGGGCTTGAAGGGTTTGAAATAACAATGGATTTGATTGGAATGTGCTAGTTTGAATTTATAGCTGTTATTGCTGTTTAGCTATTAAGGGGAAGGTTTCTGTACTTGCCATGGAACTTGCTTGCATTACAAGCACTAGACTAATACACAGTTAGTAGCTGCTTTTTGCTTTTGCTGCTTGCTGTACTGCTTATCATCTCACTGTGCTGTGCCCAGGAACATTTTGATAACAGCAATGGCGATGTGCCTGGGCTGGCAGATGGCCAGGGCATCGCTGCTATTTCTGTGCTGCTGTACTGGATAGGCTGTGTGGGAAAATCACCTTGAGGGGGGAATTAGAGAAAAATTGGGTCCTAATAGAAGCGTAGTATTACAGAAAGCTTTTTAGGGAAATATACAATTGCCACTTCAGGATAGTTGGCATGCACGAAATCTACATCACCACAGTTCCGTAAGACATACAACCTGCTATCCTAGAGGAGGAGTGGAGTGGAGACCCTGCGGCCAGGCTCTGCTGTGCTCCCTGCAGGACTAGGAATGCGATGGTACCATACAGCCGATAAACTGCATAGCGGCTGGAAAATATATGAGAAGATGTCTGTTGCTGGGCCAACAACTTTGGCGAAGACCAAGCAAGAGCCTCATTATCTGTGAGAGAAGGTCGGGAACTAGGCCCGCTCAGCACTTCAAAGCTTTCTGACGAGGACATGCTACCTGCTAAAAGAAAACAAACTGCTGAAGAGACAAAATTCAAGGATGCTAGGGTAAAATAATTGTGATAGTGGGAGATCGTGACCTCCTACTCAAATGGCCCCCCGAAGAGAGAGAATCCCCTGCTCAGGGAGCATGCGTAGTAAATTTAAAATGAACTGTATCTTTAAATGAAAGCGAGAGAACTTTGCACCAATCATAATAAAGGCATGTATGACTAGGGTCACTCAAACTCCACCTGAGAGTAGAGAGAAGTATAAAAAGTGAATGAATGCGGGGACAAGTGGGGAAGACACCACCGAGAACAAGCTAAGGGAAGATGCCACGGAGACAGACTCCTGGGATAGGCCGACGGGCTGAGGCTTGCTTCTCCCCCTCTTGGGATGCCTTGGGTGAGACTTAAATTAAGTGCTTCATTGGGAGACTTAGAAATATCTCTAGAGAGTCACTCTTTAATATTTGTAGCCAGGCTGTATTGTTGTAACTTTTTTGCACGTTTTATGCTTTATAACATTTTATTTGCATGTGCCTTTTTGCAGACAGTCACTGTCACTGGCAGTAAAAGAAACCTGTATATCTGTTGCTAGTAAAACTGCACTGTTAAGTAGCTGGTCGTCACAGTTTCTCATTGAACGTGACCATACCCTAGAGTGTGGCTGTGCTAGTTCATGAATACGACTGGACTGGCAGTGCAGGCTGCTATCAGTGTATCCAGACCCGTGGTAGTTTAATATACATATTAAACGCGACTGGACTGATAGTGGTAAATTGGACGTCACCTAGGATTTAAACCTAGCTGCACCCAACCTCTCACCTCAGTGAGGAGAGTTGGAAGGGAGGGAGGAGGGGTTATTTCCTGCTAAATTACTCCATCCCCTTTAATGCAACAAGCTGGAACTCCAGTGTGAATTCGAGTCAAAGGGACTGTGACCTGTGGATGAGTCCACATGGGAGCCAGACACCCCAAAGCATCTGTAGCTGTGAATAAGTCCATGCCTGAGCAGGTAGATCTTGGAGTGTCTGCGGCTATGGTTATGTCTGTGCTGCAGCAGGTATGCCTCTGAAGGAAGTGTGGACCAAGGACAAGTCCATGTTGAAGAAGGTACACGTTGAAGCATCTGTGGCCGTAGATAAGTCCATGATGCAGTAGGTACACCCAGAAGCATCAGTGGCTGTGCATGAGGTCATGATGGAGCACCTCAAAGTGTGTGGCCATGGATAAGCCCACAACAGAGCAGGTACAGCCCTGGAGGGATTGCAGCCAGGGATAAGGCCATGCTGGAGCAGGTCTATGGTCATGGCCCATGGATAAGGCCATGTTGGAACAAGTGCACCTCGAAGTGACTGTGGCTGTGGATGAGTCTATGCCGCAGCAGGTACACCCCTGGAGATGCTGCAGCTTGTAGCTGAGGCTCCACTTGGAGCAGGTACAACCCTAAGGGACTGCAGTCTAGGGATAAGTCCAAGCTGGAGCAGGGTCAAGGGGAGGAGTTCATTGCAATGTTAAACCCTATGGGCTGGTCCGTAGGGACCAGGGGTGGAGATTGCAATGGATATACCTTTAAATTGTTGTAATCCATGTTTCATTTTATAGGAATGACCATAGCAGGAACCACCTGGACCATTGGAGGACAAGCCTTAGAAGAAGCGGTGCAAGTACAGCAGTGACCTGACCTGAGCTGGCTTTGATGCCCGATAACCCCATACAACACACAACCTCTCTTCTCCTGAATGACTACCATAAGAGCTCATGTTCACGGACTAAATGAACTCATTGGACATTTGTGGATGTTTTATAGACATTTTACAGGGGTGGTGCATAGACTAGGGCAGGGGTCCTCAAACTATGGCCCATCGGCCAGATACAGCCCCCCAGGGTCCTCAATCCGGCCCCTGGTATTTACAGAACACACACATCCCCCCGCCGGGTGTTGGGGGGGGAAACCAAGCAGCCGCAGATGACCTCCTGCCACTTCATCCGCGCACCGGCCCCCTGTTTAAAAAATCTGAGGACCCCTGGCCTAGGGGAATGATATCTGTGTATTATATCAAAGGATGGGAAGGGTGATGGTGGTTAATGAGGTTGTATTGGAAAGTGTGGCATGATGTAAATGGTATGGAGTAAGGGGTAGATACTGTCCTGGTTTCAGCTGGGATTAGGTTAATTTTCTTCTAGTAGCTGGTGCAGTGTTGTGTTTTGGATTTGGTGTAAGAACAATGCTGATAGGACACTGATGTTTTTAGTTATTGCTGGGTAGTGTTTTTACTAAGTCAAGGAGTTTTTAGTTTCCCAGGCCTTGCCAGTGAGAGGGCTGGAGGGGCACAGGAAATTGGGAGGGGACGCAGCCAGGTCAGCTGACCTGAGCTAAACAAAGAGGTGTTCCATACCATATGACGTCATGCTGAGTATATATAATCTGGGGGAAGAAGAAGGAAGGGGGGGACTTCTGGCATTATGGCATTTGTCTTCCCGAGTAACCGTTATGCATGATGGAGCCCTGTTTTCCTGGGGATGGCCGAACACCTGCCTGGCCATGGGAAGTGGTGAATGAATTCCTTGTTTTGCTTTGCTTGTGTGTGTGGCTTTTGCTTTACCTATTAAAGTGTCTGTATCTCAACCCTTGAGTTTTACTTTTACTCTTCCTACGCTCTCCCTCATCCCACTGTGTGGGGCGTGAGCAAATGGCTGTCTGGTGCTTGGTTGCCAGCCGGGGTTAAACCATGACAACAGTCAAAGGGAAATTTCCACTGACATCAGTAGGCTATACATCTGGTCTTTTTTTAACAAGGTATTGGGGTTTATAATGCACCATATAGCTCTTAATAACCAGATATCTACTGATAAAGCTCAGAAATTAATTATATTAGGAATTCAACCATGAAATTAGATGCAAACAGCTAAGTCAGAAGTAGATCGACAATTAACCAAATATTGGTAAATATAAATCATGGAGAATCTTGTAATACCTTTATACACTGCTAAATGCACAGGATCATGATTTCTTTTTATTAAACGTCTCTTGTAAACAAACAGCACCAGCAATTCCTGTACTCCAGCTGTCATTCTTATATGAATGCTTGGGCAACTGACATCTAATTTAAATGCCATCCAACTGTAAATAAATTGTGAAGCTTTTGTGCCTGTGCAGTAATATATAGTTATCTCTATGTTGTCACAAATGCAGATTGTGTGAGTCTCACCCCTTTAAAACTAATATGGTTTCAGCCAGACAAGGAAGAGTGTTGGATAAAAATAGCTTGCAAGAAATTTTAAATTATTTTTCAGTGCTTCTTTTGGGGACAGGAATAATAGCTCCCCACACCCAGAGGGGTGGGGAGGAGAATCAGAAAGGAATGTAAAACTCGAGGGTTGAGATAAGAACAATTTAATAATGTAAACAGAATAAAAATATAAGAACAACAGTAATAACAATAACAATAATAATAGTAATAACAATTAAAATGGAATGATGGGAAAAAAGGGTAAAATCCAAAGAAAGGGTGAAGGACAAAAAAAACCAAGTGATGCACAGTACAACTGCTCACCACCTGCTGACCGATGCCCAGCCAGTCCCCAAGCAACGATTCTCCCCCAGCCAACCCTCCAAGTTTATATACCAGGCATGATATCCCATGGTATGGAATACCTCTTTGGCTGGTTCAGGTCAGCTGACCTGGCTGTGTCCCTTCACAGTCTCTTGTGCCCCTCCAGCCCTCTGGCTGGCAAGGCCCAGGGAACTGAAAAGTCCTTGACTTAGTATAAACATTACCCAGCAACAACTAAAAACATCAGTGCAGTTATCAACATTGTTCTCACATCATAGCCAAAACACAGCACTGTACTAGCTACTAAGAAGAAAATTAACTCCATCCCAGCTGAAACCAGGACAGAGGTGTGGCCTCACCAGTGCTGAGTACAAAGGGATGATCACCCCTCTACTGCTGGCCACACTATTTCTGAACAAGCTAGGATGCTATTGGCCTTCTTGGCCACCTGGGCACATTTCTGGCTCGTATTCAACCAGCTGTTAACCAACACCCCCAGGTCCTTTTCCTTCAGGCAGCTTTCCAGCCACTCTTCCTCCAAGCCTGTAGTGTTGTGTGGTGTTATTGTCACCCAAGTGCAGGACTCGGCCCTTAGCCCTGTTGACTTTCATACAATTGTCCTTGGCCCATCGATCTAATCAGTCCAGATCCCTCTGTACAGCCTTCCTTCCCTCAAGCAGATCAACATTCCCACCCCAACTTGGAGTCTGCAAACTTCCTGAAGGTGCATTCAATACCCTTGTCCAGATCATTAATAAAGATATTAAACAAAACTGGACCTAATACTGAGCCCTTGTGACTGGATGCCAACTGGATGTAACACCATTCACCACAACTCTCTGGGCCCAGACATCCAGCCAGTTTTTTACCCAGAGAAAGTATGCCTGTCCAAGCCTTGAGCAGCCAGTTTCTCCAGGAAAATGCTGTGGGAAATGGTGTCAAAGGCTTTACTAAGGTCCCGGTAAATACCATCCACAGCCTTTCTCTCATCCACTAAGTGGGTCACCTTGTCATAGAAGGAGATCACGTTAGTCATGTGGGATCTGCCTTTTATAAACCCATGATGACTGGGCCTGATCACCTGGCTGTCCTGTACGTGCCATGTGATGGCTCTCAGGATGATCTGCTCCATAACCTTCTTTAGCACCAAGGTCAGGCTGACATGCCTGTAGTTCCCCAGGTCTTCCTTCTGGTCCTTCTTGTAGATGGGTGTCAGATTTACCAACCTCCAGTCAACTGAGAATTCCCTGGTTAGTCAGGACTGCTGATTTAGAGTGGCTTAGTGAGAACTTCCTCCAGCTCCCTCAGTACCCTTGGGTGAATCCCATCTGGCCCCATAGACTTGTACACATCTAAGTGGTATAGCAGGTTGCTAACCATTTCCCCTTGAATTATGGGGATTTATTATGCTCCTCATCCCTGTCTTACAGTTCAGTGAGCTGCATACCCTGAGAACAATTGGTCTCACTGTTAAAGACTGAGCCAGATTTTATGTAAATCCAATAAAATCATTGTTAAATATAGCAGAATTTCTAGACCCCTATTGCATTTGTGGAGACTCTACCATAACTGTTAAGCTTAGAAATCAGGAATAAGGTACGTTAGAAATGACAACATGCAATGTATGGTACCTGTTATAAACTTTCAAGGTCAGATCCTGATAGCATTTTACACCCCTGCTTTCTCTGGCAATTTGTATTAAAATTAAGCATAATAAAAGGGAGGAAACTTCTATGTATGGCATTTCCTACATTACTTCCTCACTTAGCAGAACAGAGATTTGTTTCACAGAACACAGTAGCAACAGTCATTTCTTGTTCAAAAACACAAGGAGAGAGGCAGGTGGCCAGCTATATGTACAGCATTTCTTCAGAAACTGTGGGGGCCCACCTCAGCTTGGAGGGGTGAAATGGTTATATTGTCCGAAGAGTGCATCAGTCATGGAGCTACAAACTAGTTTAGCTGAGGACAGGCTACAAAAGCTACAAGAATGATAAAGGGAGACCAGTTTCTCTAACTTGGTGCTTTGGGTCCTCTATTGGAAGAGCTGCTGCTGGGTGGTTTATGTATTTCACACTAGACAGTCAAAACCAGGTTTAAATCAAATCCCAGAACTAAAAAAGGACCAGAACCTAGAACTGACCACTCCTTGCTCTCTTTCCTTTTCATGAAATGAACCTTGTATCTATGTATTTGTTTGTTGATGCACAGCAGCTAGCCCACTTAAACAGCTGGATACAGGGCTGTTCTTGTGTTGCCTCTGTAGCACTACACTTAAGGCATTTTTCCAGAATGTGGGTTTGAATGCACTCAGGCTAGTGTCAGAGAGACTCAGGCCTCCTATCTTCTAGATTAGTATGCTGAACAGTATTTTAGATAATTATCTAAAGGTTATGACCACAATAACTCCTTTTAAAAGAAGTAATTCTGCTCATATAAGTACCTAGATTGATCAGTAACTTGCCAGTAATGAAGGCACTTAACATGCCACTATGTTTTATAGTTTTAGGCTTGAGAGAGGCATGGAAGTTGCCTCCTACAGACATAGTCCTATGTTCAGTATTTCTTGCTTGACTTTAAAGGACTTCCTACTCTGTGTGAGGTTCTCAAGGAACATTTTTCAGCGGTACCTATGTCTACATACTATGTATTGTGTGCCATGTATTTTCTTACCTTCTGCAAAGTGGGCTGGAGTCTTCTGAGAACATGTCTTTAGTTTTGGACAAGCATTGAGCGTTGTGGAGCTTGACTTTTTGCTAGGAGATATGGAATCTGTAGGGTTCTGTAGGGTAGAAATACATAATCTTGATTTATTCTTAAAGAAGAATTGCTAAATAACACACAATTTCAAGAATGTGGAATTGTTCCAAAAGTTAAGGCTATAATTGTGCAATTCCCAAAGCATTTGATATTTATAGAGTTTTGCTTTTATTTGGCCTGTGCTATGAATAGCCATATAAAACTGGTCCAGTCATTCTAGTGCATTTTATAAACATTTTTATATGCATCTTTATTGCCAGATTTAATTCACTATTAAAAGGAATATGTGACCAATGGGTTAAATATTCAATCAGCTGAAAAGAACCTATGTATACTGGGAATAATGAAATAATTGTAAAGACTTGGCGGAAAAGGGATTGAGCCAGAACAAGTATGTCTTCTCAATATTTTTTCTCTTATTTTGATGAAACTGAAATTGATGCATAGGGCAAATGTCACTAGCCATCTTGGATTTTTTAGGCCTTCTCTCTCCCTATAAAACTGGAGCCAAAGATCTTCAGGGAATGGAATTATCACACACTTGGTGGTTTTGCCTCAGTCTCAAAGTATTTTGGAAATGCGCATGTTTATATCTCAGAAATAACTGAAGAGCCTCTAGTAATGCATCGTAATATTTATTAATTGGCTATTTTCTCCAATGGTCATTTATTTTATTAAAATGAAACCAAATGAACTGTTGCTGTTGGCAGCTCAGTGTGGAATAATGCAGTTCTAAGACAAATGAAAAGGCTTCTTCTGTGGATGATAAATGTGGTTAAAAAAAAGCAAATCAGAAGTCCAGAGACCCTTTCTATGGAAAAAATATCACATTAGTTTAAGGTCAGTTTGGGTAGCTGTATAAAAATATAATTTATTACGTCCCTTCTAATCCTACCAAGTTTTTGTAATGAGGAGCTGAGTAATTTTAATTGACTCTCTATTTCTGCAATTTGGGTGGTATGTTTATACTTTATGTGCCATGAAATGATGTTGGTTGAGATGGTTGTACTTGATGATATTCTGTTTTGGGGACTCAGTCTCTGGGCTGGCCTGGTTTGGTTTTGTTTCTGTCACATGATAATTGAGGCTTGTAGCGGGTAGCTTGTCTCTACTGTGTAAGGGGAGCTGGCTGCCAGTACCATTGTATTTGAAGCTTGCCCAAACCAGATTCTGACTGATAAGGAAAGAAAAAGTAATCATGGAGGGCTTTATGTGAGGAAGACAATTTTACTGATTCTAGCTTTGGAGGTTTTTACTTGACTTACTTGAACATAGTAATAAAGGACCAGCCAGCTTTTGGGTATTCCCATTTCTCAAGGATAATATAAGAAGTATAACCAACTATGGCTCCTGACTGCACACCTTAGTCACTCAAAACAGCAGATAAAAAGAATACAGGGAATTCAGTTTTTACAGTTACAGGAGATATAGAAAAATGGAAAGAATACTGAAATTTTACAAAGAGAAGAGAAAAGCACCTGGAATGAACAAGATTGTCCAGGTGTTATCTCTGTTAGTTTCTTTGCATATATTTTGTGCTTTATGACTCCAAAATGTGTTTTGAATGATCCATTGCACTGTATGGTTTAGCTGCCTTTGGAAAAAAGCAGAATCAAGAAGCCATGATTTTTCTGCTAATAATGATGCTTTTTCTATCTACCTGGCCCATTATTATCGTAGTCCTCTGCTAGGTTACATTCTTTCAGGCTGCAGACACTCAGTTTATATGATTTATACAAGTTGATTTTATGCAAGCAGTGACAATTAAAGATTTTCCTTGGCCTAAAGGGTTGCTTAAAGGAATTTGGCATTACAATATCAAGCCTGAAATACTGTATACAAGCAATTTATGACAACACACCTGCATGAATGAGATGAGAGAAACTGAGCATGCTGAATTATTGCATGAGTTACTAAACTAAACTCAAGTAGCTTCATATGGCTACACAAGAAAGCTGAGAGGCTAAAAATATTATCATTTCTGGTCACCGTGATTCATGGAAAATAGGTCCTATTGAGAAACCTTCTTTTTCTTTTTAAACAAGATAACAACTCTTTCTGATAAAGGATACTGTTTTAATATTCTATTCCTAAATTTCTCCAAGTCGAATGACTATATTTCACATGACATTTTGATTAAAATAGTTGTATTAGATGAAAATAATAGGGTACACATTCATACTTTTCCCTAGAAATGTGAGAATAATGCTATTGTTCTCCCTCCTTCACTGTTCCTTTCCACTGCCTTACAATTAGGAAGCCACATGCCAGGCAAAACTCATTGAGCAAAACTGTAATGTACTGATTAGATGCTGCCAGGATCTCTGGTCTGGGCATGTGATGTGGAAAGCAGAGAAATCTGTATTCATGTGCCAAGATCCCCCAGTCGTGAGATTTGAAGTGGATCGTTTAGAGAAAAGAGGGCTGAAGGGAGATGTGATAACAATCTTCAAATACATAAAAGGCTGCTGCAAAGAGTTGTGGAATAAACTGTCCTCTGTCCACTGGAGATGTGACAAGAAGTAAATGGGAGAGTTTATTTAGTCTTTGTGAATAACTCTTTAATGATAAGAATAGTGAAGATGTGTTACTGTTTGCCAGAGAAAACAGGAACTTACATTCACTGGAGGTCTGTGAACAATGATCTCAGAGATGGCATAAGGATACTTGCTCATGGATGGTGGTAGGGCATAATCTCAATGACTCCTTCAAACCCTGTTTTTCAGAATTCTTTACTGAAACTCCTTGAAATACATCGGTCAGTTAAGACAATGAATGTAGGTAGCTATTTCTGTGAACATTGTCATTTAATATTGTTTTTCAGTGACTTAGGCAGTAACTTGTTCATCAAATAAGTGGATGAGACAAAATTCATAAGAAAAGAAATAATGAGGAGCTAAATTTAGCGTTGCAAAAAAACCCCTAAATTGTCTCAAATGCTTCAGAGTGGTCATTTACAGCAGAGAATAATAGACCAGATCTCTATCATTCCAGGGCTGAAATTCTATTTTGGGTCTGTGAAAATTTTGCATGAAAGTTTAAAAAATAAGAGTATATTTTTTAGGGAAAAAAATTGCTTTTGGAAGAGAAATCAGCATTCTCAATGAGCTGTTTTATTCAGCTTCACTTAGAACAAGTTATTTCTGTCTCTGTTCTCTGTTATAGTGTTATTAGAAAAAAAATATTGTCAAAGAATATTGACAAAGAAATGCTAAGTTGTGAACTCAGTTCACATGTTGAGCATGTTCATCATGCTGAGCTCTTCAGCCATTGGAACTGGGATTTAGTTTTCTTCTCTGAAAATGAAACGTTCCAAGCTTTAATTTGGCAGGCATTTTACAAGGGTTTAGATAAAATATTTTTAACCATCATTTTGCTTCAGATAAACTTTAATTTTCATCATCCCTTGTCGCGACAGAGGGAAGACACAGTCACTCAATATGAGTAATCAGCAGACTTCGTTTATTGTCCCTTACAGTCACCTTTTATGCCTTGTTATAATTAGCTCATACATATTACAAAAGTTAAGCTCATTATTGGTTAGTTGCCTAAATACCAAGCCCGCCCCTAGTTTCTCTTCTGTAGTTTTCTGTTCCCACCTGCAACATTCTTTTCCCACCACAATCTTCCTGTTATTGTGTAACAAGAACAGCCAAGGATAGTGTATTTTTGCTTTACTTCAGATAAGCTGAGAACGATGTGCATTTTTGTCCAGCCAGCTGGACTATGTCTATGTGAACTTTTACAGCTAGCCAGTTATCCACAATCCCTTCTCATTGTTCAAGGAAAACTAGATTAGCAGATTGGGACAGCCTGCCAGTGCTCACTAAGAACCATGTGGCTGTTGGGCACATACGTAAAATGTGTGATGCCATTTTTATATAGTAAATAATCAATACTGAAAATGGATGATGGAAGAGAAGAAATCACTATTGCACCTAACACATAGGGAATTGCTGGAAGAAAGGATTAGCTCTCCTTAGCCTATTCTGTGAATAAAAGGCAGGAGCAGGCACCCAGAATATTCAAGTACTTTGAAGTGTAGGAGCTGGGTTCTTTCTATTCCCCCTCAAAGAAAGAAAGAAAAAAAAATGTTATTACTTTATGTTGGTACGGGAGATAGTATTTTTTATATAGAAGCACCCTAAATCAGAAAAGCAATGTTTGGTGGATTGATCTAAAACACAAATAGTGTAGTTAAATGTGTATGTATACAAAGTATATACATGCACACATAGGTATATTCATAAAAATGCACATTTCCACCTATGCTCCAAAGTTTTAGTGATATTTTATGGAAGATACCTCATCATTTGCTATGTTGGTCTGTATTTGAAGAAGTTCTATGTGTGCAAACAAGGCACTGCCTATTTTGAATGGATGTATGGAAGTACTTCCTTTGTATGGAAGTATGGATGAATGGAGATTATAGGAACTACTTCTGAATTTTCTAAATCTGAACATAGAAGTTTTTCCTAATATCAGAGCTGACCCAATAATACTGAAGGAAAACCAGATCTCTAGATGATGTCATGAGCCGATCATTAAATAGAAACATTCCTTCCTTTGCTGTTAAACAGTGAACTCAGCCTTGGGAAGCAGAACAATAATATGACTCCAGGAGTCAGCAGATCATCCTCTTCTGCCCATTCACTGATAGTATTGGGACCTACTATCCTATGTTACAAAATGTGTTTACGTGCAAGAATTTCTTTCTTAAAGGGTTGATGCTGCTTTCTTATACTTGAAACAATACTGTTTCAGGGATTCGTCCCTAAAATTCATTCTGCTGTTGTTGACTTTGGAGGAGACTCAGATCTATGGAGTCTTTACTTTCATTTTCTATCCCTGTGGCTATTGCTCAGTCTTTTACAGTTCCCAATGGAAGTCTCAAATGATTCCATTGTTTTCTCTATTTCTATAATTTAAGACTAAATATTGTCAATCATTTGATTTCAGCCACTTCTCTATTGTGCTCAATAATTTTGGTTACATTGAAGCCCCTCAGTGTCTCAGAGACTAAATTTTTTCATGCCAGGGAGTGAAAGCAGACCTTGTCCAAGTTCCACCAGTGCCCAAGACCTGATTAGGTGAGAAACAGATAAACCAGCAAGCAATCCATGCTTAGCAGTGCAGAGGAAGGCAAAAAGTCTCCAGTGTCCTTGCCAATCTGACCTGGCAATGAGTCCCTTCCCAGTTACAAATCTGGAAATTTAAGCCTGAATATGTGAGCAAAAGATGTTGACCAGTTGTCCTAGGAAAAGAATTCTTTGACCTTAGACTAGTTGCCAACTAAGTGACGAAGAAGATGAAAAAAAATTTATAGACTGTTAATTATGGCACTTCTGAAAAACACTTAGGAAAATATATCTTCTCTAATCTTACCAACCAATTACCTGAAAACTTAAAGGTTGAGACGTCATTAACTTACAGTTATCAGGAGGAATGGGTCCTCCATGATAGAAGAGTTAAAGTGTGGAATTTAGTGAATCCAAGCTCAAATCTGACTGTACAGACCAACTGCCTACACTCATGGGCAGTCCCCATTAGTCATTGCTTGGCCCAGCTACAACTGGCATATTGAGAGGTTTTTGGAGTATTTTCTTTAACTTACAGTAAGTTTCTTTCAACTTTTGGACATGAGACAAAGGCAGGATGATCTCAGACACTAAAGCATGATAATAATTAGCCTGATATATGCTTCTTAATTAGGATGACTGTTATTGGCAAGAAAGCTTAGGTTCTCATGACACAGGGGTTAATGACATATATAAATTATGGTGACACTATCCCATTAGTTGGGGTCCCAAAGCCATCACTGTGGAGGGCATATGTAGCAGAGCTATAATTCTCCCTATGTTCTAACTCTATGGAGGGGTTCTGGGATCTCACTGACCTGCAAGAGCCTGGGTAGCCAAAAATCATCATTTGGGTGGCCCAAAGCATAGAATTTATCTGTTCTGGGTAGTCATGGTGTTTTCAGACTGGCAATGTAAATGAACAAAAAAGTCCATCACCCCCTAGGTGGGAGCAAAGCACAGAAGATTGGGATAGGATGCAACTGAAGGCACATTGCTCCTCCAGGATTTTCAAATTTCCATTTTAGTACATTGTCTACTTCTAATCCTGCATGCAGATGGCATCAGAAATAGTTGTGCTTAAATTAGAACCAAGACAAAATGTACAAGCTGAGTTAAAGCTGCTGCAGCTATCCTCCATTCAGTGTTGTGGACAGACAGAACTAAATGCATGTGGTTCTATTTCTGCCTCTTCCCTTTGCTAGTTGAAATCCACATTTGAATCACAGTGCCCTTGAGATGTTCTGCTAATAATATATCATAGTTCACAGTGCCATTTATGCACTTACTTTGCTTAAAGCTCTGTGTTCCTTTAGGGACTATAGTAACAATGGGGGTTTTGTGATAGCTTGTTTAAAAGTTGAGAGAAATAAGGTCCTCCTGAACATGATCTGTTCATATATTTCCAGGTGGGTTGGCAAATATGGTAAGGTTTTTGATGGGAACTGAAGTTTGACACAAGGCTTCTGGAAGCCAAGTGGCTGATTCACAAGTTATTAGTGTAGTTTGGATCAGACCCTTAATGAGAGAGAAATGTGCTGTGGTGGTTCATAATGGTACCAAAAGACATGGACATGCTCCAGGAAGAATTAAGCAATGAGGCATCAGAGCTAGTGGTTTGTGCAGAATGGAAATAAGACAAGAGATTATGCAGATAGCAAGAAGATAGTTTTCCTCAAATAAATGATATAAACTGAATACATATGGAGATGTCTGACAACCTAATCTTGAAAGGTACAGAGCTTTCTGATGTTCTAAACCAGTAAAATATCTCTGGGTTTTTGTTTTTGTTTTTGTTTTTGTTTTTTGTTTTTGTTTTTGTTTTTGTTTTTGTTTTTGTTTAATTGCTGTTGAAAGTAGGAGTAGATTGCTATAAATATGTTCAATTCCTTGCTTCATCTCCCACATACTTTTGCATTTTCCAGGAAAAGTGACTTCCCTTGATTTATAAAAGTCAAGGCTCCACAGGCAACATCTTTGCTTGGAGAGAAGAGGACTATTTGGCTTTCTTGGCATAACACATACCTCCATAGGACAAAAATCAGTGAAAGATTAAAACTGACAAACATAATTTGTCTATTAAGAACAACTTTTCCTTTGAGCTTACACCAGAGCAAACCAAGCAGTATGCTGGATCTTTTTTTTTTTTTTCTTTTTTGCTATTGTACTGTTTTTCAAAAGCTGTGAATTTTCAGAATAATTGTATGTTGTGCAGTCCTCACTGCAGCAAACCAAAAGATCTGGGGAAAAAAGAAAAAAATAAGCCAACTTACTTAAATTAGTTGCCTATGACTGTGGGGTCTTTGAAATGGTTTTAAAATGCCAACAGGACTGTGTTTCTATGATTGTATATAGGCATTGTCTACAATTCACACATCCTAAATTCCACCCAATTCTCTGTGCCTGGCATTTTCTATTGGCAGGGCACCTCCTGCAGCCTAAAGCCAGTCAACAGAAAATAACAGGGAGAATGGATTTAAGATGTCTGAATCTGGAATCTACTTTTGAAATTCTTGGCCCAGATCACTTGCCTTTCAGTCTCAGGCCTTAACCAGAAAACCATTAAATTCTGTCCCTCCAACTCCTGCCACCTATTCCTTCTTCCTCTTTAAGCAGATGATTTTCTTGCTTTAGTGGAAGGGCAGCAAGCTGGAGGGCAGTGGTTAATTTTTGGAAGAAGGGTTTGCCGGAGTCAAGAAGACGCTAAATATGAGTTATTCATCTTGCTCAATTTTATTAGTTTCTAACACTACTTATATAGAACCGATACACATGCATATTCGTAAAGCAGAAATATAATTGGTTAGTAGTCTCTAAACGCGTGCGGTTCTCACACCTCTAATTATCATGACTAAAATAAGCATTCTATCCATGTAGCTAATTGTGTTGCTATGCTTCAGCCTTGTAGTTTGTTACTCCCTATATTCCCATACCGCTCCCTATCTTTCCTGGCCCTGCACCTTCTTTCCCAGCAGCTGTATCTTGTTACAGCCATGGCCTGTTGGCACAACATAATTACTTGGTCTCAGGATTCGAGAATAGCTCAAGGCTACCTTTCTTGTTAACTTCCGCACAACAACTTCAGCACAATTCTAATTGCCGGCCTATTCTAATACCAGGCCTGGATTGTGCAGATCTTCAGAGATTCTAAGGCCATGCTTCTGCAGCCATTCTTCTACAGTTAATATAACAGCACATATAACAATAGCTTTGCAGCTGCCATCATGAGGTTGAGCCAATGAAATCTCACATTTTAATATAAAACTTTGACAATATTGTATTAGCTTTATTAAAGTTTCCAACAACCCTTTAATGTTGCTACAACAGTATATTACTTTTTCTTCAGATAAAATGTAAATGTTCTGCTAAAAAAGAGTAAAACATTCCTATAAGTTTATATGTTAAACAATTTCTGCATACTTCTAAGCACTATAAGTTAATCTTATCTTAGCATAGTAGGGACACAGGCTTGCTATGGAGCAGGTTGTGAAATGTTTATATAAATCACAGTTAAAATAATTTCTAAGCTCAGTTCAAGAGTTTACACTTTCAAAGTCATTGCACTAGTGCATTCATCATGATCAACACAATTGCTTTGTCTGAGTCCTTTAATTCTTCCACCCCTATGAAACTGTGTACTTAAAAGGATTCCTGAACAGACAAGGTCAACTAGGTGGTGTAATTGCATCTCTTCACTTAGAAAGCACTCTGTAATCAGCTGAGCTTTATCTCCAAAATGTTGTAAACTACCGAGTCATACAATTACTAATGGTAAGAGACCTACTGAAGCTTTCTGTAATGTGTATTATCAGTGAAATAAACAGAGTTACCCCAGGAGTTATGTCTTGATCTAAGCAGAAGCAACAAAGATGGCACCCAGATCCAAAGACATTTTAAGTCTCTCTTGGTAATAAGCTCACACAGACTGTGCTCTTCCAAAATCTAGCACTGGCACTTGAGCTAATAAATGTTGATGCTTTTATTGTGCTTAAAGTTTTTTTTACCACTTGTGCATTAGAATTTAATTAGAAATTTCCATACATCAAAGAAAATCTTTTTAGACTTAATTGTAATGCTTTCTCATCATAAAAACTTTCTACTCTCATAAATAGACTTAGGTTTGTGACTAAAAGATGTCTGCAATTTGACTGGTATTCAAGAGCTGAGGGGCATTTGGGCTGAAAATATGAACTCTCATGGATACACCATTGTAAAAGCATATCACAGAAACACAGAATGGTCAGGATTGGAAGGGACCTCTGGAAATCATATAGTCCAACTCCCTGCTAAAGCAGGTTCACCTACAGCAGGTTGCACAGAATCACATCCAGGTAGGTTTTGAAAGTCTCCCGAGAAGGAGACTCCACAGTCTCTCTCGGCAGCCTGTTCCACTGCTCTGTCACCCTCAAAGTAAAGAAATTCTTCCTCATATTCAGATGGAACTTCCTGTGTCACAGTTTGTGCCCGTTGCCCCTTGTCCTGTCACTGGGCACCACTGAAAAGAGCCTGGTCCCATCCTCTTGACACTCACCCTTAAGATATTTGAAAGCATTGATAAGATCTCCTCTCAGTCTTCTCCAGGCTAAACAGGCCCAGCTCTCTCAGCCTTTCCTCATAAGGGAGATGCTCCAGTCCCCTCATCATTATCTTCATAGTCCTCTCCACTGGACCCTCTCCAGGAGTTCCCTGCCTCTCTTGAACTGGGGAGCCCGGAACCGGACACAGTACACCAGATGGGGCCTCACCAGGGCAGAGTAGAGGGGGAGGATAACCTCCCTCGACCTGCTGGCCACACTCCTCCTACTGTGCCCCCCAGGATCTCATTGGCTTTCTTGGCCACAAGGGCACACTACTGGCTCATGGGCAATTAGCTGTCCACCAGGACTCCCAGGTCCTTCTCTGCAGAGATGCCTTCCAGCAGTTCAACCCCTAGCTTATACTGGTGCAGGTCTTTATTTGACAGAAACAAGAAGATAAACGGATACTTTTCTTCTGTGCATCACTTTCAAATCTGTATTGAAAACAATTTTTGGCTTCTAAGCCCCCAAAACAAATGTAAATACAAACCCATTAAAATATTTATCTTTTTAATATTCATAATTGAAATTAGCAGGTTTATCAGATTATTTTAGGAGAAACAATAAGGTGGTGTGTTGTTTTTTTTTTCTGCTTGGACAAACAATAATGGAATCACTCAAAATTTCTTTACTACAATGTGGTGGGTTGACCTTGGCTGGATGCCACGTGCCCACCAAGGCCACTCTATCACTCCCCCTCCTCAGCTGGACAGAGGGAGAAAAATATGACTAAAGGTTCATGGGTCGAGATAAGGACAGGGAGATCACTCAGCAATTACTGTCATGGGAAAAACAGACTATGCTCGGGGAAATTAGTTTAATTTATTACAATTCCTAAACAGAGTAGGATAATGAGAAAATAAAAACTAAATTTTAAAACACCTTACCCCCACCTCTCCCTTGTTCCTGGGCATAATTTCAGTCCTGATTTCTCTACTTCTTCCCCCCCAGCAGCAACAGGGAGATGTGGAAGGGGGTTCATCATGGTCAGTTCATCATACACCGCTTTTTCCTCCTCAGGGGGAGGAGTCCTCACACTCTTCCCCTGCTCCAGCATGGGGTCCCACCCACAAGAGACAGTCTTCCAGGAACTTCTCCAACATGAGTTCTTCCCATAGGCTGCAGTTATTCACGAACTGCTCAAGTGTGGGACCTTTCCATGGGATGCAGTCCTTCAGGATCAAAGTACTCCACTGTGTCCTCTATCCATGGGTCCACAGGTCCTTCCAGGAGCCTGCTACAGTGCAGGCTCTCCACAGGGTCTCAGCCTCCTTAAGGCATGTCCACCTGCTCTGGCATTAGGTCCTCTGTGGGCTGCAGTTGGATATCTGCTCCACTGTTCTACTCTGGCACCTGGAGTACCTCCTCCCCCTCCTTTTTCACTACCCTTGGTGTCTGCAGAGTTGTCGCTCTCACATAGTCTCACTCCTCCCTCTGCAGTTGCTGTTATGCAGCAGTTTTTCCCCTTCTTAAATATGTTATCACAAAGGCGCTACCAACATCACTGATTGGCCCAGCATTGGCCAATGGCTTGTCTGTCTTTGAGCTGGTTGGCATTTGCTCTATGGGACATAGGAGAAGCTTCTAGCAGTTTTTCACAGAAGTCACCCCTGTAGACACCCTGCTACCAAAACCTTGCCATGCAAGCCCAATACATACAGTTACTTATCCTTATAGCAGCACAACACAAAATTAATTAATCAGAATTTATTTCTTATTCCTTCAGTATTCAGAAAATTAATGATCAGAGAATTGCTTCACTTGCTGATCTGAAATACAAATTATTTAACTTTTTCTTCCATACTTCCTTTTTTCCCAGTCTGTTCAGTTATCCCTGTTTGGTATCTCTGGAAAACTGAAAAATATATGGAATGCAGAAGACATGGTTCCAAAAAGAGCTGTTATGACCTTCAGAATAGATTTGGGGCATTTTTAATTCTGCCTGATGATAATGAATTTGTGGAAGAAGCAATCTTTGGTTTTAAAGCACCCAGAATGTCTTTTGCTGATTCAGTTACACAAATCAGAATAAATTGGAGCACAAACCATTGCAAGATGAGAGTGGTAAAAAACATATCATATAGTGTACTTTATTCTCCAGAGAGACATGCATTTCCTGTCAAATAAATTGTCTGTACATATTCCTTTATCTCTTGAGGGCTATAAACTGAATAAAAATATATAATAAAGAAACATTTAATTTCTGCATGCAGTTCCCCAACCATATATTTTTAATAATTGAAAAACAAAGGGATGAGTATTCTGATCGGCATTCTGAACACATCTGCTTAGTTGGTCTATAAACCCCAGCTTGGGATCCCAGACCTGGTTCTGGTTAATAACCAGAGATGGTTATTCTCATCAGGAGCTCTTTCACCTCTGTCCGTGCTGCCCTTCCAATCCATCTCTGTCTCCTCCTGTGTGCTGGGGATGGGACCTCCAACTTTGCCCATCCCATGTATATGATGCAGGTGTTATATGCACATCTCCACAGACTTCTCTCTTCCTTATTATTGATAGAACAGAACAGAACAGAACAGAATAGAATAGTTCAGTTGGAAGGGACCTATAATGACCTAGTCCAACTGCCTGACCAATTCAGTGCTGACCAAAAGTTAAAGCATGTTATTAAGCGCCTTGTCCAAATGCTTCTTAAACACTGACAGGCATGGGGCATTGACCACCTCTCTAGGAAGCCTGTTCCAGTGTTTGACCACCATCTCAGCAAAGAAACAATTCCTAATACCAAGTCTGAACCTCCCCTGACACAGCTTTGAACCATTCCCACACGTCCTGTCACTGGATCCCAGGGAGAAGAGATCAGCACCTCCCTCTCCACTTCCCCTCCTCAGGAAGCCATAGAGAGCAATGAGGTCACCCCTCAGCCTCCTTTTCTCCAAACTAGACAAACCCAGAGTCCTCAGCTGCTCCTCATAGGACATGCCTTCCAGCCCTGTCACCAGCTTTGTTGCCCTCCCCTGGACACATTCAAAGACCTTAACAGCCTTCTTCAGTTGTGGGGCCCTGAACTGCACACAGTACTCGAGGTGAGGCTGCACCAACTCTAAATACAGCGGGATAATCACCTCCTTTAACAAGCTGGTTACATTGTGTTTAATGCACCCCAGAAAGCTGTTTGCCCTCTTGGCTGCCAGGGCACACTGCTGACTCCTATTGAGCCTGCTGTCGACCAGTACCCCCAGATCCCTTTGTGCAGGGCTGCTCTCCAGCCACCCCTCTCTCAATTTATACTTGTGTCCAGTATTACTCCATCCCAGGTGCAGAATCTGGCATTTGTTCTTGTTAAGCTTCATGCCATTGATGATGGCCCTATACTCTGATTTATCTAGATCCCTCTGCAAGGCCTCTCATCCCTCAATAGAGTCAACAGCACCTCCCAGTTTAATATCATCAACAAACTTGCTAATGGTGCATTCAACTCCTGCATCCAGATGCAAAGAGGGTCCCCCGTGGAGAGTCGGCCAAGTCACGACAATCACACCAATATGGCTACATGCCGTGCTCACTTTATTAAACAAACAGGTCATATTTATAACTTAAACCAACTGCTCACCCGACTTTACACACAGCTGATTGGATAGAAGTCTCTGGCCATGTGGGCGTCCGTGTCGCTGATTGGTGAGCATGCTGCAGGTGCCTGATAAGAGTGTGCCGATGAGAGTGTGTTGATTTTGCGGTTCCCAGGACTTGCTCTGCACCTGGCTTCTTGTTTGTGCATAGCTTGTTTTCTTTCTCCCACTGCTTGTTCCCAGGACAATTTAAAGCTGCTCTGCAGCTTCAACTAACAGGCCTGGGTTGTCCAACCCGGACAATGGTAACATATGTCCTCGGTCATTTAAAAATCCCTCTACATATCCCCCTTTTTCTTTTTGGACAACCCATGTCTGTTTCACAATAGATGTTAAACCTTTCTTCAAACAAGAAAATAAACAGCTAAAAACATTACAACAATGATTATAACAAAGTGTATTCCTTCCATCAATAACGTCTTTAACCAACCTGTTATCCCCAATCCTCTCAATCATACATCGAAGGGATTATCATCAGCAAGAATATGCTTCATGTTTCCCTACAGTTGTGACAACTTCTTGTGCATCGATATGGAATGATCGGAAAGGTTCATACAACACATCCCTTCAAAATCCTCACAACCGTGTCCATGTGCTAATAACAAAAAATCTATTGCAGCTCTGATTTGTAGCGTAGCATGCCTAACACTATCTACATCAAGCAATAACGAATTTAAAATCTGCGATGTAAGATTAAATTGTTTCTCTCCCCAGCCCACTAACCTTCGTATATTCTTAGCATTTAATGCTGCCATTTGGACTCATACATGTACCATTCTGGTTGGAGGTTAGATTCACTGCTTTAACATTCCAAAAAACATCAAAATTTGTTTCATTCTCTTGCAGGGGAATACCAATTAAACAAGTTCTAAAGGGGTTGTCTGCCTGTTGCAGACTTAAACAAAAGTCTGTTACCCCTGTGATATTTGCCCATGTCACCCATATGTTTGTTCTAGGCAAGATGTCAAAAATACTTTGGGCTATGGGTAAAAAAAATTCATCAAGACCGTAAACTAAGTCCACCACTCAAACATGTTTACTCCTACAATTTCCACATTTTTTTTTTCTTTTCCACATTCCACCCCACAAATCTGTGCTTTCACAGATTCTGAAGATGTATGCTGTCTCCAGTCAGCGTGGTATTACACTAGTCGTATGTTTTCTCTTGCTTCATGCCCGGTTACCAATCAAACACATACACTCTTTACACCATTTACATTTAAACTTTGGCCTACAGAACCGTTTTACCCCACATAGCATACACTGGCATAATACCCGCGGGTTACATCCCTTACAACATAGACAGTTTATTCTGTCTGCTTGCTCTGAGTCTTCTCTTCTGTCTTCTGATCTTGACATACAGATCGCACAAACTTGCTAGGGATCCATATAGGTCCTTTATCTGTGGAGATACAAAAATAACCTCTACCGATTTCAGGAGCGGGCTGGAAACTAGGACCATGCATGGCAATCAGTTAGCTGAGGGGAATGTGCTCGAGCTTGTCTAGACAACAATTAACATGATGAGACGTGTTTACAGAGCACAGGGGAGTGGGAGACAGATGGTGCCAAGGATGGCGCCAAGGAAAGGTAACACCTTGCTGTTAATTGCTGGTAGTTAACCACCAATCAAGGATTGCCTAGTATGCAATGCTTAGCTTCAAGAACCAATCTGTTTAAAACGCGCAGCTTCTGAAAGTGTATATAAACTCGTGCTTCTGTACAATAAATTGACATTTGCTTGCATCAAGCTGCGTCCCATCTCTTCATTTGCCGCAACCGATAAATAACACCAGATTAGGTCCTTCCCATACACCTGAAGCCATATTTTTATACAAAACATTCAGACCAGGAACTGTAGTTATCTGGTTCCCTCGCGCCGTTTGGTGATGTATAACAACAGGTGGTCCCTCTCTACCCTCCATAAGGGAGAGATAGTTTAAGGTAAACAACACCTTAGTCAACCGTTTAGTTACATCTATGTCCTGCCATACTTTCTGTCTCTGAAGATAATCCTTCAGGGTACGGTTTGCCCTTTCAACAACTGCTTACTCCGTTGGGGAGTGAGGAATCCCTTTAACGTGTTTAATTCCCCAAGTTGTCATAAACCTAGTGACTCGTTGACTACTATACGCTGTGCCATTGTCTGTCTTTATTTCTACAGGTACTCCCATGACAGCCAAACAAGACATTAAGTGTCTCTCCACATGTAATGCCTTTTCAACGGTTTGTGCAGTGGCCCATATAAAATGAGAATAGGTGTCAACTGTGACATGCACATACTTAAGCTTCCCAAAGTCAGGTACATGTGTTACATCCATTTGCCAAACCTGAAGTGCCTTCAGACCTTTTGGGTTAGTGCTCACCCCTAAACCAGGTCCATGATGACTACATTGAGGACAGGAGCGGACAATACCCTTTGCATCTGCTATGGGTATTTGATACTGTCAATGTAAAGACTTTGCATTCTGATGAAACATCTCGTCCTGTTACGAGCTTCTTCAAACTTGTTGGAGGAGTTATTGCCAGACAGCTGACTGCTTCATCAGCTCTAGCATTACCTTCACCCAAACCAATGGTCCACTGATGACTTCTAGTATGCATAATACAAAATTCATGTTTTCTCTGTCGAAGAGTACTACGCAGTTGTATAAACATTTCACCAAGATGTTGGTTCTTTGTCTCTCTCAACAAGGCATCTTCAATGTGCTGTACTACACCAACTATGTACAATGAGTCTGATACTATGTTTACAGGTGTATTGTTCCAGCTTCCCAATGCCCAACACACTGCTTTCAGTTCTAAGGTTTGAAGGTTGTCCCGTGGTTCACCGGTGATCACGTGTTTCTGCCACTGATTATCGGATTGCCAAACACACGGAGCCTTCTTCATCTTTCGTCCTGCATCTGTGAACACCGTTGGCCCTTCAACTGGTCTTTTTGAACATAATGGTCTCGCAGTCCACTGGTAATGTTCTAACATCTTCCAGAGAGTTCCTTTTGGCCGGTTGTTGTGTACAACACCTGTATAACCCATCAAGGCTTCCTGTATGGCTGTTGAATGTCTCAGGAGCCACTCATAATCATCACCATGGACTGGAATAGTGAGATCTGCTGGTTCAGTCCCATCAATTTCAACAATCCTGTCTCTTCCTTTTCTCACCAAGGTCGCTACTGCTTCAGGGCGACTTAAAATACGATGTCTGGGTTGCAGTGGCAAAAACAACCACTCTAAAACGATCGCCGTATTTTCCCCCCCTTTTTTTTTTGCCATTTTAAAATAAGGGCAAAAGGTGAAGTGGCAACATTACAAACCAAAAAAGACAACGGATGATTTGCCATTCAGCGACCACACCAGCCAGTCTGAATCTTGTGGGACACAACTTCTAGGGCAGCCCACTGTTCTGGTGAACAAATTCGAGGACTGTTGGCTTTGGTGCCATGCAACCAGGATCGGAACGGTTGCAAATCATCATTAGTGAGGCTCTTTGCATGTCATCAGGGTGTAAGGGAATCATGAAGAAACAGTCTTTCAAGTCTATCACAACAATTTTGCCAATTATGAGGGATCATCTTAAAAGGTTGCAACACTCCTATTGCTAAAATCGGATCATTAACCTTCCATAAATCATGTCCCAGTTATGTACATCAAGATTAATAATCAGTACTGGACAAGCTAACGAGCTGGTCAGCTGCCAATCACCCTCCAAAATAGCATCACGAATAACACCAGACCAATGCTGTAGAATTGGATCTTTTCTCGAGTTCAGCATCGGTGGGGTAGTTGGGCTGACTGGAGGAATTACAGGTATTGAAGTAGTAGGCAGGTTCATTTCAACTCGCTTTACCAGGTTTCTTAATTTATCTATTTCCTCCTGTAAGGATTTCTCTGTATTGTTATCACAAAGCTTCTCCCCGCCTTCCTCCTCAAATTCATCCAATGATGTTTCAGGAAGAGGACGATATGACATTGGACGGCGCTTTTGCCCCCCCTGATTTGATCTATGAGCTGTAGCCACCCTCCGTTTTGGCCTTGCTCCACCCACAGCTCCAATTGGTGCCGCGTGACTCGCTGCTCCTCCTTCCTGGGGAGGCTCAAAAGCCTCTTCTGGTTTCGGCTCAGTCACAACAGACCCCTGAGGAGTAACTTCCGGTTTGTCTGCTGTCTTATCTAAAAACTCCTGTACTGTTGAACACGTAGAGGCTGACATACCCTTCATAGGGCGAGTATGCCCAACTCCGAAAAACATAGCCAAGAGAGAAGGCTTAGGTGAATCACCCTTCTGCTCTATTGGTTTTTCTACCACATCTCCTCCCAACGCTTCTATAGCTGCTGCCGCTACTTTTTTTTCCCACCTTCATAGTTTCCAGAGTGTTAATTATAGACTGCCACGCAGCTCCTAAGGCTTTAGCTTCTTTTCTTTCTTTACCTCCCTCAATCGTAGTATCCCAGAGGCAATTTCCCACTTCTCTCCATTCCATCATACTAAACAATAATGTGGGGTCGGGAATCTTATCCTTTTTTCGTGCCAGCAAACTAAAGCTTCCACTTCTGTTTCTTTAATGCTCTCCCCTCTCTTAAAGAGGATGCTAGTTAACAGTTTAATTGCCGCATCTAATTCCATCACGGTCTTCCTTAGTGCTCTCACCTCTCTCAGAGAGGGTATCGGCAGAGAGCCCTGCCGTGTTTTATTCATCACGGTCTTACCACTGGCAGGGGTGCGATCTGCAGCTCTACACCGAGCTCCGGACTCCGCTTTTCGCCTTCCAGGTTCTGCCTTCCTCTGACCTCCAGCTCCCTAATTGGACAACTTCCCTTCGGGTCCGATGCATGGAGACTTCCACATTTAAGCGAACAGCATTTAAGCTAAACTGCATTTAAGTGAACTGCATTTAAGCGAATAAATGGGTCGCTGTTCGGGTGCCAGACGAAGAGGGTCCCCCGTGGAGAGCCGGCCAAGTCACGACAATCACACCAATATGGCTACATGCCGTGCTCACTTTATTAAACAAACAGGTCATATTTATAACTTAAACCAACTGCTCACCCGACTTTACACACAGCTGATTGGATAGAAGTCTCTGGCCATGTGGGCGTCCGTGTCGCTGATTGGTGAGCATGCTGCAGGCGCCTGATCAGAGTGTGCCGATGAGAGTGTGTTGATTTTGCGGTTCCCAGGACTTGCTCTGCACCTGGCTTCTTGTTTGTGCATAGCTTGTTTTCTTTCTCCCACTGCTTGTTCCCAGGACAATTTAAAGCTGCTCTGCAGCTTCAACTAACAGGCCTGGGTTGTCCAACCCGGACAATGGTAACATATGTCCTCGGTCATTTAAAAATGCCTGTACACAGATCATTGATAGAAATATTGAAGAGAATTGGCCCTAGAATCAAGTCCTGAGGAACACCATTCATGACCAGTCACCAGCCAGATGTAGCCTTGTTTCATGGTTTAACCCCAGCCAGTAACTAAGTACCATGCAGCCGCTCACTCACTCCCCCCTCATCCAGTAGGATGGGGAGGAGAATAGAAAAAAGGTAAAACCCATGGGTTGAGAGAACAGTTTAATAATTGAAATCAAGTAAAATATAATACTAATACTACTAATAATAATTCTAATAAAAAGCAAGATAATAAAAAGAGAAAGCAAAATAAAATTCAAGGAAAAAAACAAGTGATGCACAATACAATTGCTCTCCACCTGCTGACCAAAGGCCAGCAGCGATCCACCCCACCCCACCCCCCCACTCCCCTGGCTACCTCCCCCCAGTTTATATACCGAGCACGATGTTCTATGCTATGGAATATCCCTTTGGCTAGTTTGGGTCACCTGTCCTGGCTGTGTCCTCTCCCAGTTTCCCATGCCCCTCCAGCTTCCTCGTTGGCAGGGCATGAGAAACTGTAAAAGTCCTTGATTTAGTATAAATACTACTTAGCAACAACTAAAACCATCAGTGTGTTATCCTCAACATTATTCTCATCCTAAATCCAAAACACAGCACTGTACCAGCTACTAGGAAGAAAAGTAACTCTATCCCAGCTGAAACCAGGACACCCCATTCACTACAACCCTCTGAGCCATTCAGCCAGTTCTTCACCCAGTGCAGTGTATCTGCTCATCTCACAGTTGGACAGTTTGTCTAGAAGGATAATGTGCGGGACATTATCAAAAGCCTTCCCAAAATCCAGAAAAAACTACATTTACTGCCTTCCCTTCTTCTACTAGGCAGGTGACCTTATCATAGAAGGCTATCACATCAATTAGACAGGACTTTCCCTTTGTGAACCCATGTTGAATGTGCCTGATGATTGCATTGTCCTTTAAATGCCTTTCAATAGCATCCAGTATGATCTTCTCCATGATTTTTCTGGGTACTGAAGTTAGACAGGTCTGTAGTTCCCTGGGTCTTCCCTCATGCCCTCCTTGTAAATTGGAATAACATTGGATAGTTTCCCATCAGTGGGAATGTGGAAGAAAATCAGAAGGAAGTCAAGTAGGAGCACTGTTATGCTGAACACCATTGATGGATGTCATCCATCAGCTGTTTTGTCTCTATATAAACAGTGGCTATTCTAATTGGGTGGCATAAACAGATCTCTGTCCCCCATTTCCCAGTTTTTTTGGTGGCCAAAACAATCTTTGAAATCTGAGAATCGATCAGATGACTCATTCAAAAGTTATTACAGTTTACTACATGCAAGAATTTTATTACTTTGTTCAACAAACAGGGGACTCCATGACAAAGGCATGAACTAATCTTTTGTCTTTAATAGTGCTACAAGTAGTCACAGCCCTAACTAAAGATGAGAGCAAAGTATTAAGGACAGAACAACTTTGGGCAGGGGAAAAGAGAGCTCTCTCCAAGAGATGTCTCTGAATAAGGTCAGAGGAGGTACATTTCTTCCCAAATACAGAATCAGAATCACAAAATGGTTGAGATTGGAAGGGCTGGAAATTTTACATCTCTTGCCAATGGTTTATAAGGAATACATGTTTGGATAGTTAGTGGATCAATCCTTTCTGAAACCATTGCAAATATTTATGCTCAGGGCTATTCAGTACCTCTGCAGCTACATGAGAATTCTGGTTAGGGCATGATTAGCTACAGCTATTTACTGTGAATTTTCCACTGAATTAGTTTTGGAAACAAGTTGTTCAGGCTTCCTCTTTAACAACAGTTCACAGGTGCTGCTTCTGAAAGCCAGTTCCTCCACAGCTTCAGCCTGTGGCACATGTGAAAGACAAGATGCTAACTGCAATACAACTTGCTTAGAACAATGTACACTACCTGAGACTATGAGCTTTTACCTCAGGGTCAATATGACCCGAAGACCCAACCTAAGCTAGCTCTTGCCAGCTGAAAGCACCCCATAACAATGACAAAGCAATAGAGGATTTATCCTTCAATGAAACCAGGCATATAACCACAGCTAGAACTGCAATTGACCGTAATCCAGTATAAACTCCCAACCTGCACAGGGCATGAGTTTAGAACAATGAAGATTAACACACCACTGATCATATGTCTGCACCACATGCATAGGACAAGTACATACTGATTATTCAAGCAATAGTAACTGATTAGCCCATCCCTTAACTTGATTGGTATACACAACTGTATTGTAACATATATAAACCCTGCTTTCATCTGTATGGTCCTCCATGCATTAGGCTGGGGCACCACTATGCACATAGCTAAAATAGAAGAATAAATTCCCTTGGTAATTCTATATTAAGTCTCCTTGCCTCTCTCTTCAGCTAGCAAAGAACTGACTTTTACACACAACTGTGCTTTGCTTGCATGGCAGTCCAATTCTGGATTCCTGGGGTTTGGAGCTTTGCTTCCCTGATAGGGATCAAGCCAAGGCATGTGGATCAGCAAAAGGGCCTCATTCCCCTGGAGTGTTTTTTGCGAACCAGCCAGCCTGTGCCCAGAAGGGACAAGCAACCCCCTGCTGCCTCCCTGTCATGGACATGGGGGTTGGCTGCTGTTGTAGAGGTGTCACAGAAAGGCTCAGTCTGGTGTGACTGGAGGACGATGGGAACCGTTTGGGTGCAGAGGCACCAGGAACAGGACCCAGAAGGGACAGGGCTGTCAGCCAGACAGTGGTCACAGCACCTGGATTAGCAAGTCTTCAGAGCTGCAGCCTGGCTGCTGCTTAAAGGGCTTGGACACCCCAGCCTCAGTGCTTGAAATGGGGAGGCTGGGAGAGTATGAGCAACACCTGCTCTGTTGCAGTATTTACATTAAATAAAATCACCACACACTGCAGGAAATTCTCCCCTCTGCATTTCCTACATTGTTGAGACAATGTTGGAAAGTATTCCCTGCAATGGGTTGTTCTTTGGTTTTGTAAAAACACCCCATGAAAAGCACCTGGGTGTTTATTGGGCTCTCTGAAAAGAGAGCTAGATGCACAGGGGTGGCAGTGCCAACATGCTGATGTGGATGTATCCTCCATTCCCAGGGCTGACCACACACTCCTCTGCACTTGGTGGTGTTTGCTTCCCAGAAGCACTGGGTTGGGGATCCTGCTGGGAGGTGGCATTCAGGGGCCTTGGAGCTCCACCATCCCTTGATGCTTGGTTTCTTCCCAAAGGTCTCCTCTCAGATGGGGGATCATGATTCATGGACCCTCTGTGCCACCACTGCTGGGATCCACTCCAGGACAACTCTGTCTGGATGCAGCCATAGCAGAATCTGTAGAAGCGGACATCCATGTAGGCAGTGTCATTGCCAAATGTCCCCCCCTTCCTCCTTCCTCCCCCAGTTTATACACTCAGCATGATGTCATATGGTATGGAATACCTCTTTGGCTAGCTTGGGTCCCCTGTCCTGGCTGTGTCCCCTCCCAATTTCCCATGCCCCTCCAGCCTTTTCACTGGCAGGGCCAAAGAAACCAAAAAGTCGTTGACTTTGTATAAACATTGCCCAGCAACAACTAAAACCATCAGTGTGCTATCAACATTGTTCTCACATCATAGCCAAAACACAGCACTGTGCTAACTACTAAGAAGAAAATTAACTCCATCCTAACTGAAACCAGGACAACACATCACATCAGGAGAGATGTTGGAGCTGAGTAAGGCAGCCCAATCTGCTCCCCGTATAACAACCAGCACAACTAAGAAAAGGCAATGGGTGATAGTAGGTGACTCCCTTCTGACAGGTATGGAGGCACCCATTCGCCTGCATGACACACTCTCTAGAGAGGTGTGCTGCTTACTGGGGGCTTGTATCAGAGATGTTACCTAGAGACTACCTAGCCTCGTACAGTCCACAGACTATTATCCACCACTACTGTTTCATGTGGGCACCAGTGATACAGCCAGGAGCAGTCTGAGGAGCATCAAGAAGGATTACAGAACCCTGGGAACAGCAGTAAGAGACTCTAGTGCACAGGTGCTTTTTTCATGAATACTCCTGATCAAAGGAAAGGGGTTTGAATGGGCCAGTTGAATCTGGCGAATCAACAAATGGTTATGAGACTGGTATTATCAGGTGACCTGAACTAGCCAAAGAGGTATTCCATACCACGTGACATCAGGCTGAGTGTATAAACTGGGGGAGGAAGGAGGAAGGGGGGGACATTTGGCATTATGGCATTTGTCTTCCCAAGTAACCGTTATGTGTGATGGAGCCCTGCTTTCCTGGGGATGGCTGAGCACCTGCCTGCTGATGGGAAGTGGTGAATGAATTCCTTGCTTTGCTTTGCTTGAGTGCGCAGCTTTTGCTTTACCTTTTAAATTGTTCTTATCTGAACCCTTGAGTTTTACATTCCTTTCTGATTCTCCCCCCCATCCCTCTGGGTGAGGGGGAGTTAGCAAGTAGCTGCATGGTGCTTGGTTGCCAGCTGGGTTTAAACCACGTCGTTGTCACATTCAGAGTTGTGGTCAATGGCTCAATGTCCAAGTAGAGACTGGTGACAAGTGGCGTTCCTCAGGGGCTGATATTGTGATCAGTGCTGTTTAATGTCTTTGTTGGTAACATGGTCAGTGGGACTGAGTGCACCCTCAGCAACTTTGCCAACACCACCAAACTGTGTGGTGCAGTTGACACACCTGAGGGAAGGGATGCCAACCAGAGGGACCTTGACAGGTTTGAGAAGTGGGCCTGTGCAAACCTCATTAAGTTCAACAAAGCCAAGTGGGTTGGGGCAATCCCAGGCACAAAGAAAGACTGGGCAGAGAACGGATTGAAAGAAGCACTGAGGAGAAAGACATGGGGGCACTGGTGGACAAGAATCTCAGCATGGCCCAGTGATTTATGCTTGCAGCCCAGAAAGCCAACCAAATCCTGGGCTGCATCAAAAGAAGCGTGGCTAGCAGGTGAAGGGACATGATTGTCCCCCTGTACTGCACTTTTGTGAGACCCCACCTGGAATACTGTGTTCAGTTCTGAGGCACACAACATAAGAAGGACATGGACCTGCTCTAGCTGGTCCAGAGGAGGTCCACGAAGATGATCAGGGGGTTGGAGGCACATCTCCTATGAAGACAGTCTGAGAGAGTTGGGTTGTTCAGTCTGGAGAAGAAAAGGCTCCAGGAAGACCTTATAGCAGCCTTCAAGTACCTAAAGGGAGTCTACAAGAAAGCCGAAGAGGGACTTTGTACAAGAGCATGTAGTGATAGGAGAAGGGGTAATAGTTTTAAACTGAAAGAAGGTATTTGGATTAGATTTAGATTAGATATTAGGAAGAAATTCTTTACTGTGAGGGTGGTGAGACACTGGAACAGGTTGCCCAGAGAAGTTGTGGATGCCCCCTCCCTGGAATTGTTCAAGGCCAGGTTGGATGGGGCTTTGAGCAACCTGGTCTAGTGGAAGGTGTCTCTGCCCATGGTGGGGGGGTGTGGGTGTGTCTGTGTGTGTTGGAACTAGATGGTCTTTAAGGTCCCTTCCAATCCAAAACATTCTATGATTCTGTGATTCTAAAAGGTCTTGGGGGTTCTGGTTGACAGCTGGCTGAATGTGAACTGGCAGTGTGCCCAGGTGGCCAAGAAGGCCAATAGCATCCTGGCTTATATCAGAAATAGTGTGGCCAGCAAAGGTAGGGAAGTGATTGTCCCTTTGTACTCAGCACTGGTGAGGCTGCGCCTCAAATACTGTGTTCCATTTTGGGCTATGTACTGCAAGGAAGACACTGAGGTGCTGGAGCATGTCCAAAGAAAGGCAACAAAGATGGTGAAGGACCTAAAGAACAAGTCTTCTAGAGAACAGGTCTAGAGGAGTGGCTGAGGGAGCTGGGGTTGTTTAGTCTGGAGGAGTCTGAGGGGAGACCTTATAGCTATCTACAACTATCTGAAAGAAGGTTGAGTGGTTGAATCATCATCCCTGGAGGTATTTTAAGAGACGTGTAGATGTGGCGCTTTAGGGACATGGTTTATCAGTGGACTTGGCAGTGTTAGGTTAACGGTTGATCTTAAGAGTCAACTCTATGATCTTAAGAGTCTTTTCCAACCTAAATGATTCTATGATTCTACTTTTCTTCTGGATTTCTCCTGATTGAATGATCTGAGTCTTTTAGTTTGTAAATTTGCTGATTCTTGGCAGCATACAAGTATCGTCATATAACAAACAATATGCAGTTTTTCTAGAGTTTTGGATAAGGTCAGCAATCAGATTCAGTGTCTATTACATCTATCACACAGTCCATGCCAGAGTTCATTTTTTAAAAGCAACTCTTTTATTATACTATAGTGTCTGTTACCTCTTGCAGTCTTTTCCTGCCCAAGCAGGAAGCCTCAGAGCAGTATATACTTTAGTCCCTATGTGCAGCTAAGACACCCAAAGCACAGGCCAGTTAGTATCCAATCAAAGGTGTGTTTATGGCATCCTTGAAACATTTTCATCGTGGTCCATGTTTCTACTTGTCATAGATAACTCTAGTGTGTGGGTATGTCTCGAGCTAGTTCAATGGCATCAGTGAGTGAAAATCGACCTTGGAAGAGAGACACAGTTATGCTTGTTGGAAGGAAGCCGTGGGAGCAAGAAGAGAAACTTTAAGATACGGAGTAGTCTGCAGAGCTTGTGGCCTTGTAGATAAAGGGAGTTGCTAAGTTGCTGTGTCTGTAATAGAAAAAAAGAGCTAAATGGAAAATTACTGAGCATAGTTACAGGCTGACACATGAGCCCCCTGTAAAGGTATAAAAGGCTTGCTTGATTTTGATAGAGTGTCTTTGAGGTGTCTTCGAGTGTCTTCATGTCTTCGATCTGCTCCCGGAGTCTATGCATCATACGCCACAAATGGCACCCAACGTGGGGCTCAAAATCAACTAGCTGTTGATCCAGTGGTGTAGCTCAGCCAAACTATGGGACTACACACCGAAAGGAAGTGTATACGCTGAAAGGAAGCATATCCAGCGTGCTCAGTTACCTATTGCAGGATGAAGGTAAGCGACTGAGAAGTATGGGGACTGCTTTAACAAAGGAACAGAGAACTCTTTTACAAGCTTTTGCTAACATTCTTAAGAAGTATGGGAAGAAAATAGATAAGGAAGAATTAAAACGCATTCTTCTATGGGCATCAAAAGCCGACCCATCTGTCAATACCACTAACATTTATACTCTAGAGATTTGGGATAAAATAGACGTCCATCTATGGGACTGTGCTACAAAAAATGATAAGGTAGCAGCTACTCTGTTGAGCCCTTGGGGAATTATTTTTGAAACTTTAAAAGCTCATGCTGGCTCACAATCAAAAGAAGCAGAAACAGCTTCTTCAGCTCCTTCATCACCACCCTCTTTAGCAGAGCCTGCCATAAGACCAAAACCTAAACCTGCTGCTACTGCTCTTGCAGCTATACCACCTGATACTCTCGATGATGACACAGGTAATCCTTTTGAACCAGAGCTTACTGATCCAGAAAAAGAGCCAGATTTATACCCTCCAGACCCTCATGATAAATGGGCAGCTGTAAAAGGGGAAGCAAAGTGAGTGGGGGATACAGATGTGCTGCGTGCTTTCCCTGTGGCATATGTGCCAGATCAAGATCCGCGATGGGAAGCTCCCTTGTATGCTCTTATTAAAGATATCAGGAGAACAGTTACAGACCATGGACTTGGGGCTCATTTAGTAGAGTCTCTCTGTGATACTCATGTGTTTACCCCTAATGATTTTAAAATGCTGTTTCACTTGATAATGACAGACATGCAATACACTATGTGGGAGTCAAAAATGAGGCAGTTTGCAGGCATCCAAGCTGCTGAGAACAGTGTTGGGGGTGCATGATCCACTGTGAGTGGTCAATGTAGATGTATTACTAGGACAAGCTGATCATAGCACCAACACTGCGCAAGCTAGGATTTGCCAGGCAGATTTGCAGCAAGTAAAATAATTGGCACTCCATGCTTTGAAAACTGTCCCTGAAGCAGGTAAACAGAGGCAGCCTTTTGTCAAAATTAAACAAGAAGCAAATCAACCATTTATGAAATTTTTGGACAGACTTAATGAGGCTTTGGAAAAGCAGACTGATAATGAGAAAGCACGTGAATATATTTTTAAACAGCTTGCTATTGAAAATGCCAACCCTGACTGTCAGAAAGTATTACAAATTTTAAAGAATCCTAGAATTGATGATATGTTGAATGCTTGTATGAATATTGGGTCTAGACAGCATGATTTGTCTCTGATTGTGGAAGCATTTGCAGTGCTATCAGGTCAGTACAGCCATCTGCGAAAGAACTGTCTGAAAGCAAAAGTAAATAATAAAGGGGGTTCAACTGGAATCTGTCTATGCGTATTATGTAGTATTATGTCGTATTATGCCAATCAATGAAGATCAAAATTTGACCAGAATGGCTAGTCTTTGACCTTACTGGGAAACTCCAAGCGGAGCACCATGAGGGGTTGCGCTATGACAACAAATCACCCCTCCGACTGGCCCCCCGGTGGAGCTGCAGCAATCTGTGTGCCAGCACTGGTATATGGATGACATCTTAATTGCTGCAGAAGCAAAACATACAGCCCAAGAAGTGAAACAGCAAGTAGTCCAAGCAGTCTCAACAGCGGGACTCAAAACTGCAGAAGAAAAAATACAAGAAACACCACCTTGGCGATATTCAGGAAGGAAAATATCAGAACATCCAACCTCAATGTATCACCTTGCAAACAGAAATAAGGACTCTGAATGATTTACAAAAACTGTTAGGAACCATAAATTGGGTTCGTCTTCTCTTAGGGATATCTACTGAAGAACTCCATCCCCTCTTTAAACTATTGGAAGAAGATCAAGACTTGACATCTCCTCGAATGCTTACTCTCTCTGCAAAAACTGCTCTCGATAAAGTGGTTGTAAAATTAGCAGGTCAAATGGCTCATAGGTGAAAAATGGACTACCCTATTAGCTTTTTCATTTTTTATTCAACTTTTCAACCCTATGGTCTCTTAGCACACACAGTGGGTTCCACAAGACATATATCCTTTGATTATTCTGGAATGGATATTTTTACAACATAATTTTGGAAAAACAGTTACCACAGCTATTGAAATGATAGCTATGGCAATTCAGAAAGGAAGAGAGCATTTATTAACTTTAGATGGTGTTGATCCTAATGTTATCTATTTGCCTCTAGATACAAAACAACTAACTTTTTTAACTCACCATTCTTTTTTTTTTTCAGTGTGCTGAAGAGGGTCCCCCGTGGAGAGTCGGCCAAGTCACGACAATCACACCAATATGGCTACAGGCCACGCTCACTTTATTAAACAAACTTGTTGCGACAGAGGGAAGACACAGTCACTCAATATGAGTAATCAGTAGACTTCGTTTATTGTCCCTTACAGTCACCTTTTATGCCTTGTTATAATTAGCTCATAAATATTACAAAAGTTAAGCTCATTATTGGTTAGTTGCCTAAATACCAAGCCTGCCCCTAGTTTCTCTTCTGTAGTTATCTGTTCCCACCTGTAACATTCTTTTCCCACCGCGATCTTCCTCTTATTGTGTAACAAGAACAGCCAAAGATAGTGTATTTTTGCTTTACTTCAGATAAGCTGAGAGCGATGTGCATTTTTGTCCAGCCAGCTGGACTATGTCTATGTGACCTTTTTCAGCTAGCCAGTTATCCACACAAACTTAAACCAACCACTCACGCAATTCTACACACAGGTGATTGGATAAAAGTTTCTGGTCACGCGGGCGTCCGTGTTGCTGATTGGTGAGCATGCTGCAGGCACCTGATCAGAATGTGCCGATGAGAGTGTGTTGATTTTGTGGTTCCCAGGACTTGTTCTGCACCTGGCTTCTTGTTTGTGCATAGCTTGTTTTCTTTCTCCCACTGCTTGTTCCAAGGACAATTTAAAGCTGCTCTGCAGCTTTAACTAACAGGCCTGGGTTGTCCAACCCAGACAATGGTAACATATGTCCTCGGTCTTTTAAAAATTCCTTTACAGTGTGCTCTAGCAGATTTTACAGGACTGGTAAGTATTCATTTCCCAGGACACAAAATTATACAATCCCTGCACTCTCTTTCTCTTTTACCTACTTCACAATTAGCTATCACACCAATAGCTGATGCCCCTACAGTATTCACTGATGGGTCTGGTAACACAGGTCAAGCAGTGATAGTTTGGAGAGATGATGAAGGAAACTGGAAAAGCAACATACATATTGTCACAGGATCGCCTCATGTAGTAGAACTCTCTGCAGTAGTCTGTGTTTTCAAATTATGGACTACCCCAATAAACATTATCACAGATTCTGCCTACGTTGCAGACTTTGTTTCTAGGCTAGAACACTCCTTTTTGAAGGAAGTCTCACACAAAGCCTTAATTGCTCTTCTCTGGGAGCTCAAGTGGCTCCTAGATTGACAGGCACATCCATATTTTATACAACACGTACGCTCACATACCTCCCTACCCGGCCCCATAAGTGAGGGAAACACACAAGCAGACAGGCTTGCAGGTACCATGCAGGTCTTACGTGACAGTTTTGCACAGGCTCATTTATCTCGTGAATTTTATCATCAAAATGCAAAAGCACTGCAACACACATTTCAACTGACTCAAGACCAAGCAAGACAAATTATACAATCATATCCCGATTGTCAGCAAGTTTTGCCTGCACCGTCAATCAGAACTAATCCTCGAGGTCTTTCGTCACTTGAAATTTGGCAGACAGTTGTTACTCATATACCAGAGTTTGGCAAGTACAAATATGTACATGTCTCTATCAACACCTTTTCATATTGCATTTATGCATCAGTACACTCAGGTGAAAAAGCAAAAGATGTTTGCAGACACTTTATTATGGCCTTTGCCACCCTGGGAGTTTCAAAAACTATAAAAACAGAAATGGTCCAGGCTATATAGCACATAAGACACAGGCATTTTTTCAACAATGGGGAATTCAGCATATTACAGGCATTCCACATTCTCCCACAGGCTAAGCCATTATCAAACACACATGTAGCACTCAAATCTATGTTGCAAAAACAAAAAAGGGGGAGTCTAGGGTTAACTCCACAGGAGCATATAGCTAAAGCTTGTTATGTTTTGAATTTTTTAAATCGTTGGACGGAGGAAGGACCTCCTATACAATGCCATTTTGGCTTACACAATGCTTCAAAATCTAATGAGAAAGCACAAGTTTTAGTAAAATATTTACAGACAAATCAGTGGGAGGGTCCTTTTCCATTAATAACTTGGGGAAGAGGGTATGCTTGTGTTTCCACAGTTTCGCCCAAGATGGGTGCCAGCTCAATGGATCAAGCCATCGTTATCTCAGTCATCGCCATCACCTGTGCCATGATGTCAGCTACATCAATATAGATCCCATCTCAACCCAAAAGCAACATCTGGGTAACCTTGGCCAATCGCATGGGACAGGACACACTATGTCTGTCAACTGCTTCTCCAGAAAATTCTTTTACAACCTGTCTGGTTGGACAACCTGTTGATGATTGGCCTGTTTATTCAGATAAACAGATCATAATTCAGAAATTTGGCGATGTGGTTAACAATTGGGATGGTTGGGTTCCATATTTAGCATATGGTGGGGTTGAACCACAGGAACTGGATTTATTAGGATCTGTAAAAATGGATTATTTTTATATTTCAACTACACAGGCAAAGATGATATAAAAATGATTCAGTGGTTAAATGCTACCATACCTGCGTATAGAAATGCTAGTGCTTGGTGTAAATATACTTCTCCTAATATATCAAGGTCTAGCAATCGTCCATTTAAACTGCCCACAGGATTATTTCCAATTTGTGGAGATTGTGCATGGCCTGGCATTCCCTCCCATGCAAAAGGAGGACCATGTAGCATTGGAAGGTTAACACCCAATACATCCATGATTATAACTCATAAGTTATGCCACCACAAACGCCCTGCACATGCCTTTAAAACTGATTGTAAAGATAATATGGAATTTTGGAGCCCTGGTGAAATTATAGCAGCATCTATATTGGCTCCAGGAGTAGGAACAGCACAAGTGTTAACCACCTTGAATAAGCTTGGCTGTTGGCTTGCAAAATAAACTAATGCAACTTCATTAGCCCTGAATGGACTATTGACAGATGTTGATTCAATAAGACATGCTAAGCTACAGAATAGAGCTGCAATAGATTTTTTATTGTTAGCGCAAGGTCATGGTTGTCAGGATTTTGATGGACTTTGTTGTATGAATCTGTCTGATCATTCTGAATCTATTCACAAAAGTATTGAAAACTTACAAGAAGGAGTACAGAAACTAAAACAAAGTGATGGTTTTAACATTTTTTGAAATCTTTTTAGTAGATTAGGTTTAATTGCATGGATAAAGAGCTTGTTACAAATAGGTGTAGGGTGCTTATTCATTTTTTATATGTATTCTGATCCGTATTCCGTGTATGTTAAAATGTGTGCAAACTTTAATAGAGCATTGAAACAAGCCTTTTTTATATATAAAGAACAGGGAGATGTGGGTATGTCTCGAGCTAGTTCAATGGCATCAGTGAGCGAAAATCGACCTTGGAAGAGAGACACAGTTATGCTTGTTGGAAGGAAGCCGTGGGAGCAAGAAGAGAAACTTTAAGTTACGGAGTAGTCTGCAGAGCTTGTGGCCTTGTAGATAAAGGGAGTTGCAGAGTTGCTGTGTCTGTAATAGAAAAAAAGAGCTAAGTAGAAAATTACTGAGCATAGTTACAGGCTGACACATGAGCCCCCTGTAAAGGTATAAAAGGCTTGCTTGATTTTGATAGAGTGTCTTTGAGGTGTCTTCGAGTGTCTTCATGCATTCAATTCACTCCTGGAGTCTGTGCATCATACACCACAGTGGTGGATCCCTGGATCTTCTCCTATGTCCTGTATTCTTTCCATCTACTTGCCAAAAGGCACACTAGTTCTTCAGATTCCCGGTGTTACCATGTGATCAGTATTCATGTAACCATTGATGCCTGAAGTAATGACCTCTCTTGCACTGCTGGCTGAGGAAAGTATCTCCTACATTTGAGATCATGACTGATGCATAGTCTTGACAATCCTCAGTCTGATGGTAAGTCCAGTCTCCTGTGTAACATATAAAGCTGCTTAGCTGATCTTGTGTGGGAAGGGCCCCAAGTGATAGTCACTTATACACTGTGGCCATTGTGGAATTCCAAAACCTGTATTTTTTCACATGAAGTCCAGAGTTCTCCCAAACAAAAGTGAAGCTTGAAGTCTGCTTTAGACTGCTGGTCACCTTAGGTAAAGGAGCACAAATGCATGGTGCTGGTGATGTAGCTGCAGTGGATGCTGCTTGCTGCATCTTGCCTCTGCTCTGCCATGGTCTCCATTGCAGAGGGGTCTCAGGCCCATGCCTAACTGAGCCTATGAGCAAGAGGGCTCTAGTAAACTTCTATCATCTCCATACCTTTGTTGTTACTAAAGAACATATTTTAAAAGACTACTTTTTCTCTTCTACACTCTATCTCACCTTGGTGCTGTAGAAATACAAGGACATTATTGCTTGCTACCCTGATTCTCTTGACTAGGCAGGTCTCTAGGGACACTTTATCTTCCTTTCAGATTATGCAGTTTACTCCTTCCCAGCACCCCTGAGCAGCAGAATAGCCAAAAAAATTCTCAGAGATCAAAGATAGAAGTAAATTCTATTTGACAATCTCTATAGATGAATCTATGACTTTCTGTATAATAACTCAGCATGACATCATGTGGTATAGAATACCTCTTTGACTAGTGAAACAGAGCAAGATCTTAAAGAATTAGTCAGGATGGGTTTGGTACCATGCTCTGGGTGATGCTCTGTTTATAACAGAGAGAGCATGGCCTGTTCTGTTCTGCTGATGGTACTAAAGTAAGAGATAGGAGGAATGTACTCTGAGCAATCTAGCAGTCATAAATAAAGATAAGGTAGGCATTTGAAGGAGATGAGAGGGCCATGAGTCAGGAGGTTTTGCAAGCTCCGGAAACAAGTTCAAGCGAGGAAGAAGACTGAGCGACCCCCAAAAGTGAGGCCGAAGAATGGAATGACCACCCAAAAGTCTCCCCAAAAGACGATTCTAGAATACTCCGCCTCAAGCTCCACCTAACCCCCACCTATTATGAATATGATGATTAGATGTCGAAATTACATGAATATATATGTAAAGATGTAACCTCTCACAAAAATTGTATAAATTGCCTGACTTTTCACTGAAAACTTTGGAGCTAGTTTGTCTAGTGCGAACCGGCTAGCCTCCCCAACGTTGCATGAAATAAATACCTTTGCTGCTTAAAGACAAAATTCGTCTCTGAGCAGTTACTCTGTGCCATTTTTGACATCATTACCCTACCAAAGAGTCTATTAACTCCACCTCAGTTTCTTTTTATGTTCTTGGATAATTTCTCTAAACAGTAGGCATAACGGTTCCCCCACTCCTTCTTTACTTTGCTTATCAACTTGAGAAGCTTTTCATGGCAAGTCCTGTTTGTGTATTCACACATGATTTCCAAAGAGTTTATTAGGGCATATCTGCCCTATTAAAACAAAAAGAAAATATTTTACATGAGCTTCTTAACAGTAACTGGATTAGAATTGGGCATTAATCACACTGGTAAAACACTATATACCTTCAGAAAGAACAGCGTCCTACTTTAGCAGTTATCATTGGGATTATTCAGCAAATGTTTGAGTTTGATATCTATGCTTATATACAGAATAAATGTCCTGGTTTCGGCTGGGATGGAGTTAACTTTCTTCTTAGTAGCTAGTAAAGTGATGTGTTTTGGCTATGATTTGAGAACAATGTCGATAGGACATTGATGTTTTTAGTTATTGCTAGGCAATGTTTATACTAAGTCAAGGATTTTTCAGTTTCTTGGGCCTTGCCAGCCAGAGAGCTGGAGGGGCAAAGGAAATTGGGAGGGGACACAGCTGGGACAGGTGACCCAAACTAGCTACATCTTAGAGAAGAGAGTTTAAGTTTTGTTAGGTAATAGAAAACAAAACTAAAGTAGATCTAAAGTAATCAATATATATATATATATATTTGTAGGTTAAAGCCCTAAACCAAACTGTTAATTTGAAATGGGGATATTTTAGTGTGGATGAGCAAATAAAAGAGCAATAAATGGTATAAATATTTTACCCTGTACACCATGCTGTTAAATTAAAAAACGAAAAATTAAGGACATTTTCTGGTTCCAACTGCTGACTCTGCTTATTTTGAAATTAAAAATATAATTTGTTGATATATAACAGTCCATGTGTGATAGCAGCAGGATTTTAGAAGTGTCTTATGTTTTTCTGAAAGAAAAATGGGAGTAAAAAAAGCAAATCAGGCTCAGTGTTAAATATTTTTAAAGATATAACACTTGAGAAGAAGAAAATTAGAAAGCTGAAGGAAGGGAAGTGCAAATTGCTAGACACAAAGAAAGGTACAGTGTAGGCAAAAGGAGGTAAATCAGAGATCACAACATTTCAGATGTCATTCTAGCAAAGGCACTAAAATTAAGGGGAAAAAAGGCACAATGTCCAACAGGAAATTCTGATATGTTGAAGCTTAAATCCCATTCTGGATTGGCATGAAAAGATGAATTTATTCTTTTGTTTTTAGTGGGTAGAAAGAAGTTTTTTATAGGAAGTTTCTGTCCCATATAGTTATAGAGAACTCTGAAAACATGTTATGAGTGACTCCAGTGCCTGAAATCCAGACAGAAAACAAAGCTGTTTTTTAGATTCTCTCTTTGGTTTTGGTAACTGAAACCTGTTTTATCTGAATAGTTGCTATTAGTTGGTAAGTGAATAAGGAAACCAGCCTTTTCAGGTACCCGAACAATGCATAAATCTAATTAAGAGTTTCTGAATGAAAATACAGACTTTTCATGCTTCCAATAGGTTTTGGCTGTACCTCAGCACTATATAGGCAATTGCCTAGAGTAGCACACTTGCAGGAACTGCACAAAGACTCCTCTTGCTTTGCATAAATCGCAACCCCAAGGCAAGCCAACTGCTGCTGGGGCAACTGTGAGAGGGGCAGGGGCATGAAGAGGAGGTTACTGCAGAGGGCCAGGGCATTCCCTCCAGAAAGCAATAGCTGCCCCATCCCCTTTGCAGGAAGAATAGCAAGTACCTCATTCATGTCACAGTAAAGTACAAGTTTGCCTACACTGTTAAAGCACCTTTAGCTGTCTTTGTCCAACCCTAATGTGTTAGCTGAAGAAAAGGTACTATCTGCATAAGTGATCTGGGATAGATTCAGCTTTGGTGTCTACCAGGTGTGTGTCTACTATGGTGGATGGATGCATAATTTCCCATTACAGAGAATAGTCAGAGAGCTTACTCAGCTGACTAAATGTATGTGTCTAAGGAGAAACTGCTTTCCAGACTCCACTGACTGGGTTGACTAGATATCCATTGACTATAAGGGAAGCCTGCACAACTTACCTAACCTAAATATCTGCTCAATAAATACTAATAATTTGATAAGGAAAATTTTACCTAGGATGTCCTTCAAATGCCTACATAAAATGCACCATATGTAAACTTTAAAACTACTTAAAGTAAAAATAGTAAATGTTTCTTTAGTTAGCCCTAGGACTGCCCATTAAACGTTTCTGACTATGGTTTTAAAAGCTCATTTAAAAGGTTATGTTTTATTGACAAAACTCATGAAATAACAGTTTGTATACTTCAACCTCATCTGAAACCTCATACATGTGTGTTCATGAACTGATCTCATCTGGAGACAGTAAGAAGGAACTTTAGGAGTGGACTCCTGAATCTGAGCAGAATATAATGACAGCTTGCTAATATTGTATTTATACTTGAACCTTGCCCTAGTCACCATCGTTTTGGGTTTCGTTACAACATTCTGAATATACAGTTACTTGTTCATGATATGTCTCTGTGCAAAAAGGCTTGTTTAAGAAAGCATGTTCCTCTATGTTCTAATCTAAACCAGTTATAAATATGTTGTGATTTCTTTTTTTATAGAATTATATGTATTTTTGAGAAACAAGATTACTCACTTTTGCTTCTTTAGCAGTGAATTTTCTATCCATGCTATAACATATTCCCTGCATGGTTGTCATGTTAAAATAATGCTAAGAATGGAAGAGCTAACATGTCTACAGAGGTTTTGGTGGAAGTGGAATTGCAATTTTCAATTGTCTCATTTAATGAACAAGTAGCAACATCTTGTCACCCAGATTCAGATCTCCTGTGAGCAACATCTGGTCTTTTTATAGCAGTCTATTGTAAAGTCCATGATTCAATCTTTTATATGTTAATGACTTTTAATGTCTTCATTTTTCAGAAACCACAAAACTATACATTTTTACCTGATGACACTGCCATTTGCAGTATTGCTGCTAATCCTGCCACAGCTACTAGAGTAATATGTTATAACAGGGTTTAAACGAATTATTGAAAACCAAGTGCATGTAAAACCAGCTGTACAGAAATTGCCTTCTTCCCAATCCAACTTTAGCATAGCAGCTTTCTCCAAGGGAAGCTTCAGACCATTTGCTTTTTAACAAATGGCTCTGAAATAGGAGTTGAAGGCCATTTAAACGCATTGTGCACTACACATTTGTCCTGGTTTCAGCTGGGATAGAGTTAGGTTTCTTCTTAGTAGCTGATGCAGTGCTGTGTTTTGGCATTGGTGTGAGAACAATATTGACAGCACACTGACGTTTTTGGTTGTTGCTGGGTAATGTTTATACTAAGTCAAGAACCTTTCTATTTTCTCATGCCTTGCCAGCCAGAGGGCTGGAGGGGCACAGGAAATTGGGAGGGAACACAGCCAGGACAGGTGACCAAACTAGCCAAAGAGGTATTCCATACCATGGGATGCAATGCTCATTGTATAAACTGGGGGGAGTTGGCCAGGGCCTGTTGATCATTGCTCAGGGAGTGGCTGGGTATCATTCAGCAGGTGGTGAGCAGTTGTATTGTGTATCACTTGTTTTTTCTCCCTTCCCTTTGGATTTTGTTCTTCCCTCCTCCCTCCTTTTCATTATAACTGTTATTGTTATCATAACAATTGTTCTTTTGTTTTTATTTTATTTCAATTATTAAATTGTTCTTGTCTCAACCCTCAAGTTTTACATTCTATTTTGATTCTCCTCCCCATCCTTCTGGGTGAGGGGGGAGTGAGTGAGTGGATGAGTGGCACTCTAATTACCAGCTGAGGTTATACCATGACAACATTGCAATGTTGCATAAAGAATAAAAGTATATTGTTGTGACATAATGACCATCTGATTTTAAATGTTTGGGGTACTGAGTATCTGACAGCTTTCACTGGACACAACAGGTCAGATTCATTCAGGGAGTAATCCTGTGGTTGACCAATGTCTGTCAAACACTTAGACAAGAAGACTATTGAGTTCCTGTATTTTGAAAATATTGCTGGTGTTGTGTTTTTATGAATATATTTCAAATCTAATATTGGAATATAAGAAATTTTTCCTTTGGTCATTTCAGAATGTGTAACACTAGAATCATGTGTTTGCAGAAAAATTATGCATGATGGGCTGGGAGTGTTAAGTGTTACGAAAGAATGGAAAAAATCACCCTTAAGGTTCTTTTTTTCTCTCTGGTTTGGTAATTAGTATAAAACTTTGCAACAGTTGAACTTAGGTAAGATGAGTCATAACTAAAGTGACTTTGGTGCTTATCTCACATTCAAAGTCAATAAAGTGTAGTCTAACTCATTGAAAGAACTGCTAGAAATGTGGCTTAAAGAGAAGTTTGGACAATGAAAAATAAAAGATAGGGATGTGAAAAGAAACCAAAATAATATCTATAACCAAAAATTAGCCAGTGCCAGGGCTTGTTTTTATTGCTGGAGCACAAATATAAGAATTACTAACCTGCTGGACCAGCCAATGATCTGGGCCAGCTGGACCCTCCCAGATGGTTGTTAGGCGTGGGCAGGGGAACATTCCCAAAGAACTGTGTGTACAGGCCCCCCTGGTTTGGGAGCAAAGACTGGTTCATAGTATGGAGGTATGCTGTTCTATGCCAGTTGCTTTACTAGTATAGCTGTAGTCTAAGTGTTAGTCTGCTAATGTGAGATGTATCAGTGAGATGCTCTCTGAACATAATAGTGGTAAGTTCTTATGTTATTGATGCAGTTTGAAAATGTAACAATGCAGAAGAATTTCTAAAAATTTTCAGCGTACAGTGACTCCTTCTTCCTTTGTCTTCACTGTTAGCTAGCCCAATACTAGGTTCCCAAGTGACTTTGGTATTATACGTGATATATAGTATAGGCCATTTTATTGTCCGTACAATTTTATGGTTATGACTGTACTGAGGCTATTGCAATCTAGAGAGGCTGGAGATATGGGCTGACAGGAACCTCCTGAAGCTGAACAAAGACAAATGCAAAGATCTGGGACAGAATAACCCCATGCATCTGTACAGGTGGGGGGCTGACTAGCTGGAGAGGAGCTTTGCAGAAAATAACCTGAGGGTCTTGGTCAACAATAAATTCAGCATGAGCCAGCAGTGCACCCTAGCCATCAGCAGAAAACCTCCAGCATTCATATAAACAGGAGGGAAGCTAGCAGGCTGAAAGAAGTGATTCTTCCCTCTTTGTTCAGCACTTGTGAGACTGAATCTGGAGTA